>NW_028261385.1:39885474-40237974 GCF_051295495.1 Thamnophis sirtalis | reverse complement strand
CAACTAAAAAGTTGTAATTTTTTTTTTTGCAAGGATCAACCTCAACTTGTAGATTTTATTTTTATAATAACTTTTGTAAAAATATTACTTTTATTACTTTTATAATAAGTAACTATCAAATAACTGAAGTTTTATAGATTCCACAGTTTCATTCTCACCCAGTGGAATCATCTGAAAACATCTCATAAACCTGAAACAGAAATGTCAAAAGTAAGCAGAGTTGCTAATTTGTTGATGAGTGGAAACATAGTCACCCAAAAGGATTAATTAGTCTCCATGCTAGAAAGAAGCATATACCGTACATTTCCCATTGGTTCAGCTAAGTCTGAGATCCTGCTGTTGACACATTCCACACAATGCACACTGCCATGGGTAAAAGCTGGGAATAGCACATGAATTGAAGTAGCAGGCCTCAAGTGTTGTAAGGTTCTCCTTCTATGCATTAGAGATATTCTTTGCAGCCCTATCAAGTATAGAGGACCAAACGTGGCAATTCATTACAGCATATACTATATTTAGCGACTTGGTAAACTACTTTTCCTTTTGTGGAATATCAATAATTTTACAGAAAAACTACAAAAGGTATGTCACCAAATTTATTGTGGTTCAATTCAACTTGTCAAATATATTTCAGGTAATATTGTGTATTTTTGGAAAATTTAGTATGACTGCTGTTATGTATTTTTTTAAAAAGGTGTACTCAGGAAAACTCCAGGCTGTCAGGGTTCTAAGTAATATATCCCATTCAATAAGAACTCCGAAGCAGGGAAGTTCTTCAAATAACATTTTAATAGGACATATCAATTTGACATCTTCCTGTTGGAAAACCGTCTCTAAATTGGCACCGGTTTTTCCTCACAATTAAAAGTAAAACTTTATCACTTTCCCCCAGAGTCTCAGTAACATGGTCCAATCAGCATACAGTCCAGTTGCAAGATGAACATCCTTGATTCCTAGAGGAAATAATTTTATTTAGGCTACCACACCCCAGCTAATCTCTATACCTCCCCTTCTTGGCCCCTTTACTCCAGGCTGTGTCAGCCCTGAAACAGTGCGAAAAGAAACCTCCCTGGAAACCACAAAAAAGAAAATGGCCTCAGTTCAGCCAACTTCAGGGTTGACACAGACATTGCACAATGCCATTATTCCTTCTTGTTATTCTATTCTCATAATTATCTCTCAATATCTTTATCTTTCAAAGACCTGATTACACACTCTAGGATTCTTTGAAGTTGATGACCAATTCTAAAATATAATACAAATATATTTTAGTTCTTATCCAACATTCTTAATATTATCATAGAAGTACCCAATGTCCAACCACCCCTTGAAATATTAATTAGCTTTTATTATTTATACCTTGAGTTCAGGAATATAGAAAATGAATCTATCCCCTTGAGATCTGCAAGCAAAAATTTGCAGGGTTTCTATAAGAGCTGTAATAGCATTGTCTTCATAATCTAGACAATAGATTGTGAATTACTGAGAATGAGTGGGCAGCCATGTAAATTTTGTAAGTAAGTATAAGTAAGTAAGTAAGTAAGTAAGTAAGTAAGTAAGTAAGTAAACTAAAGTAGTAGGAGAACTTTCCTGTGTGGAATAAACACTGAACAATTGTGGCTCTTTGAAAGTACTTATTGGATTATTTAAAAATATAATTAATCTATTGTTATAAGATTAGAATTAAAACTTTTTCATATTGGATCAAGTTTCACACACATTCAGATATATCAGTAGATGTACAATGTGGAGTTTACAAGCTGGAAGAGAAGTAAATAGCTCTCTTCAGCTATTGGATTTAGGAAGTGGTTTATAGCCATCTAATCTGGTATTTATTAGTAGCCTGATCTGATCTTCATACATTTGTCTTTTAAAACTTATCATCACATCTGAGAAGAGTATTACATAAACAAAAATAACTTTTATCGGTACCAAGCCTTCCCACATTTATTTTTAATAATAGATGAGTCTGAATTTCAACATTTTGAAAGAGAGAGAAAAATATGCTTTCTACATCATGGGTAAATGTAAATTCCTTCTATATATCTCCCATTACTTCCTTCTTCTTATTTAAAAAACTTTGACTGTTGTAGCCTTTCCTTCTACAGAAAAGAGTAAGGGCATCTTGCTGGGGAAATCAGCCCCAGAACCTGATTTCTGAAACTAAGCTTAATTATACTGGCTGTCCTGGTAGGGCAATACTCTCAGTGTCATTAGATCAGAATTGAATTAGAAAGCTGGCTACACCCTACTTGCTTATGGATAATCCTATTTGCTTTCTATTGTGTAACTCAATTAAAAATTCTGTATATTTAAAGCATTTTTACCACAATCCAATTAAAAAGCTTCCAGAGTACATATGTGTAACTGATAAAACCAAGAAACTTTCTGTTTGTTTTTATGAACAAAGATGAGAAAAAGAAGAAAAAAAATATCAGTTTGTTTTAACAATCTGTAAAGTCTCCCAGAACTAAAGTTCAACTTCAATTGACTCCCTGGACACATACAGTAGATGCACAGTACTTTACATGCTAACAAAATATTCAAATATGTTTACCACCGCCTTATCCAGTATTTATTTATTTTTTCAATGCCCAATAAAACCTAAGGTCCTGAGATTCCTGGTGATTTCCCATGCATGTATTAATCATTAACCAAGTTCACCATATTCAACTTTCTGAGGTCAGTCAAAGTTGGTTAAATACCATCACTTGATCAGACAAATCAAATAGCAATTCATATTTCAGCCTTGGGATATAATTATAGAAAAAAGGCCATGGAACTTCTCTATCCATCCATGTGCTGCAATCTAATGCCTCTTAACAACTTGCAGTTTATGCAATGCACAACATTATTTACTTATAATTTAATATTTACCATATTCATGGTATAGTTAAAGAAATAATGATATCATAAAATACTGATAAATACAGAATACCAATAAAAATAGAGACTAAAGAATAAAAAGTAGTATAAGTGCCATAATCTTTGTTAAGAGAATGCCTTCTGAAATAATTTGGTCCTTAGCTGTTTCCTGAAAATAATAATAATGTCTGTTCTCCACAGGAAAGCCCTTCTAGGTACTGGTAATAGTTTCTATCCTTGATCTCCCGAAGTGTGAGACTAAGTTGAGGGAGAGCCTAATAAAATTGATCTGCATTAGAGATGATGGAATTGACTTACTGCTCTATTCTATCTATTGTAGCCTTATGCTATATAGTGGCATCTGAGGGAGCCCCCCCCAATGTTTCTGGAAAATGGTTGAGATTACAGACTAGCTTTTACTGATTTTCTTTGATCAATGTTGTCAAGAAAATTCAGTTTTAAGTATTCTGCCTTGAGTATCAAAGCTATGAATGGTCGTAACAGGATTCTAAGATGTATTACTATATTAAGTTACTCTATCTGGATTATTTATAACCGCTTCAAAAGATGAGAATTTCAATCATACTATGGACATAAAAAGATGTGGATTTTCCCAGTTTGTGTGTGTGTTGGTTCTCTAGAAACTAACTGAAGTGGGAAATTGGAAATTGTGTCTGCAAATGATAGGATCATTAGAGAACATTTAAAACTTTCAATACAGATTTATTTTATAATGTTTCTGAATGCTATGGTGTATTGTCAGGTTAGAAACTAAATTTTATTGATACGGCTGTCTGTGGTGCTGCATTTTGAAACAAGACATATGGTTCTTACAAGTTAGAGAAAATCCCCCGGATATAAAATTGTTTCATACCCAAACTGACCACTTCAAAGGGAAATTAAAATAAATCTACAATACTTTTCAAACAGTAACATCTGGCACTTTTTGAACTTAAAACTGTTATGTTTATAACCTCATGTGCATATTTCTAAATGAGTCAAATGTTACATCAAACAAAAGTGCTGTTTTAAAAAGAGACATTACCATATTTTTCAGAGTATAAGATGCACCTTTTTTCCTCAAAAAAGAGGCTGAAAATCTGGGTGCGTCTTATACACTGAATATAGTGTATATGTTTTTTAACCTCCCAAAGCCCCACCCCCTTCACCAAAATGGCTGTGCCTAGCCTTATGGAGGCTTTCAGAGAGCTACTGGGGTTTGGAAATACTTCGGTGCATCTTATACTCTGAAAAATATGGTATACTATTACCTTCACCACATTTCTCATGATATTTTAAAGCATGAATATACATGTTAAGAAATTGAGTTGGATCCAGTGTAGATTACTGTTCAAATACTGTTTTCTTTCTCCATGTTCCCTCCTTTCTTATCCCCTCCACTTCTGCTTCAGAGAGTCTGCACATCTTCAAAGCCTACTAGGGAAGGAGAGAATGCAAAGAACAGGACTCTGAGAATTTGGCCCAGCAGTCATGCTTATTCTGCTATTGAATATCACAGGTAGTCCTCAATTTACAACAGTTCATTTCGTGACTGTTTGAAGTTACAACGGCACTGAAAATAGTGACTTATGACTATTTTCCACACTTATGACCATTGCAGCATCGCCATTTTGAATGAGTGACAAAGGAATATCAGGATGTTAGGTAGATAGAAAATAAAAAAACCTTGAATGAATTTATTAATGAAGTCAGCAGAAGCTGAGCTAGATTTGAAGAAAATACCTTTTATCTCAATAATAAATAATCTCACATTTAAACAGTCACTACACTAAAGACACTGGCACTGCTGAGGAAGGCATATTGAAGTGTATTACCTAACTTTTGTGTATGTTTATTATACCATCAAGCATATATCAAAATGAGAGCGGAGTGTACATACTCTTACTGGGCATACTGCTCTGTATTGAACATATGCCTTTTTCCAGATTTCTCAACGGAATGCTCTTTTTAAAATAACGTTTCCTTATTATACTACATAATTCATAAGAGAGAAACGATTATCACATTGTAGAAAAATATTGCACAGCCGGAAATAATCTGATCAGATTACAATGTGAAGAAATGCAAGGGAAAACCTTGATCAATGATAAGTGTCTGACCAGAATTTAATAAAGGAGGAGACACCTAAAATACATTTTAAAAATAAACATAATGTTATCTGTATTAATTAAGTGATTTAGTGTATTATAATGCAATTACCATTGAATCATATTGTTAGATACTTGTGCTAACTACAGTGGTTTCCGCCAAGGTCCTCTGTTCCGGTGGAAACAGAGGTTTAATCCTATTGGTTGAAAGGTCTGACAGCTCCCTATAAAAGGGCTGCTGTCAGACTCAGCCTTTGCTGGGTTGTTCTCATTTGTTGTACTTAATAAAGAGCTGTTGTTATCTGTGTGTGCCTATCCATTACCCAATCTAACACTGGCAACAAGGATGGGATTGGAAGGCAACTGCTAGTCATCACTTATAAAGCCCTTCATGGTATTGGACCTGGGTACTTGAGAGACTGCCTGCTGCCAATTACCTCCCAAAGATCCATTAGATTTCACAGGGTGGGCCTCCTCCAGGTTCCTTCTACCAGCCAATGTCATCTGGCTACTACCCAGGGGAGGGCCTTCTCTGTGGCGCCTCCGGCCCTTTGGAACGAACTCCCCACAGAGATTCGGACCCTCACCTCTCTCCTGGCCTTCCGAAAAGCCATTAAAACCTGGCTGTGTCAGCAGGCCTGTGGTCGATGAGTTCCCTTCCTCTCTCGAATCGTGTGGCTGTTGGTTGTTTTTAAATGCCCTGTACTTTTGTAGTTTTTGTGTTTTTCCCTTCCCCTCCTTGGGTTTGTGCGCCGCCCTGAGTTCCTCCGGGAATAGGGCAGCATATAAATAAAATGAAACTCAAACTCAAACTAGGCAAACCAAAAAGAGCGTAGCAATCCAGCAAGTACATCCAGCCTGGAGCTCATTGTGGCTTTGAGCAGCCATTTTTAAGCGGCAAACTCAAAATGCCCTCACAACACAAAATGGCCATGCATGCCACACTGACTCTGTATGATCCAGTCACCGAGCACTGGGAATCGTATATGCTATGATTTGACTGCTTTCTCAAGGACAATGAACTCATGGGCCTTTCTGAAAGCCGAAAAAAGAACATGTTCCTCGGATACTGTGGCTGGGAAGTGTTCGAAATGGCAAAAGACCTCTCTGAGCTGATGCCGCTACAATCAGTAGCTTGGTCTGTGCTCCAGCAGATGCTAAAGACCCACTATACACCTTCAAAGCCTTCAAAGCACATTTGCCAGCATGAGTGTAACATCAGAAACCAGAAAGAGGGCGAATTGATTAATGAGTAGGTTGTGATGCTGTGAAGGGGGCCACAGCGTATTGCAAGTTCCTAGACCTGCACCAGCTGATTCTGGACCGCATAATTTGTGGTGTGTGGGATATTAAGCTGCAGAGGAGGTTACTCGCTAAATCTCACCTCACTCTGCAGATTGCCTTGGATGAACCCAGGACGTCCAAATCAGCCATCAAATCTACTGAGAGTCTGCAGCACCAAAGCGCTCCACAAGATGCACGAAAGAGTACACGCATACATTGCGAGGCTGCAGAGCCTGAGAGCTCAGAAGGCGAGGAAGATGACACCTGACGCATGTGCAGTAGCTGCACCCAGCTGGCGCACAAATTCAAACTGCATCTCCTGCCTGTGCCAGTTGCGCAGGAGACCATGCCAGATTGGCTTGCCGTTTCCATGACATGACCTGCCAGTGCTGTGAGCAAAAGGGGCACATCGCCAAGGTGTGCTGGAGCGAATTCCCTGCTACTACCTGGCAGCCTAGAAGTGTTCCAAATTGCCAACTGAGGCCCAACCAAGGTGCCTGTAAGAAGCCACCATGGTGCTCAGAAGGTGACAATTGAGTTACCTACCACACATCAATCGGCTAAGTCTGCATCAGGCAACCAAAAAAGCTGAAGGTCACAGTCTTCATCGAGGACTCTCCATGCAAGATGGAGATTGACACTGGATCATCACTGACCATCATGCTGTGGTCTACCCTCAAGC
The DNA here is from genome assembly GCF_051295495.1 of Thamnophis sirtalis. Classification (NCBI taxonomy): domain Eukaryota; kingdom Metazoa; phylum Chordata; class Lepidosauria; order Squamata; family Natricidae; genus Thamnophis; species Thamnophis sirtalis. Next base: position 40,231,035 of record NW_028261385.1, on the reverse strand, counting down.
AGGCTATCCCTAGCCTGAAGAAACAACATCTACGCACCCCTGACATCTGTCTACGAGATTACCAGGGCAATCGGGTCCCCTGGGACTAGAAGTGACCGGTATCAATGCCTTGAAAGACGATGGTGCTGAAGCCAACTTTAAGGAGTTCGAGGATGTCTTCGGCACCGGTCTGGGTAAGTATGCGGGGACTCCAATTTCCTTTAGTTTGGATCCCATTATAGCCCCAATAAGGCTGAAACCCAGGAGAGTACCTTTTGCTCTCCGCCCCAAAATTAACAGAGAAATTGACAAGCTTGTAGGGTAGGGAATCCTAGTGCCAGTTGATCACACATGCTGGGAGACCCCTATAGTGATACCTGTCAAATCTGACAGGTCTGTCCGCATCTGCACAGACTACAAGTGCACAATCAATAAAGCGCTACAACAAAGCACTTACCTTGTTCCCATTGTACAGCACCTACTTCATTCTTTAGACCAGTGTTTTTCAACCACTGTGCCGCGGCACACTAGTGTGCCGTGACATAGTGTAAGGTGTGCCGTGGGAAAAACACCTTATATATAGTCAATATAGGCACAGAGTTAAATTTTTTTAACATTTTCTAATGGTGGTGTGCCTCGTGATTTTTTTCATGAAAAAAGTGTGCCTTTGCACAAAAAAGGTTGAAAAACACTGCTTTAGACCCTGGAAAAATATTGGAAATGGTGGAGGCATACCAACAATTGCCTGTAGATGGGGCTATGGTGGAGGACCAAACTATTGTGACCCACGGGGGTACATTCAAATATCACTGCTTGCAATTCAGCATTAGAATCACCCCTGGGCTGTTCCAAAGCGTCGTGGAATGGTTTTTGCAGGCGATTCCAGGAATCATCCCCTATTTCTATGACATCTTGGTATTGGCTGCAAATGAGATGCAACTTTTAAAACCTGTATGAACAGTTTTGGCTTGAATTAGATACAAAGGTTTCTGTCTCAAGAAAGAAAAATGCCAAATTAACGTACCAAGGGTGGAATTCTTAGGGTACCTAATAGATGGCTCTGGGATTCAGGACGCCCCCACACCTCGCAATCAAACCAAACTGCAGGCTTTCTTCAGGCTCCTTAATTTCTACAGTGTCTTTCTTAAACAGAAAGCCACCATTGCTGAGCCCTTACACCATCTCCTGGCTAAGAATGTGAAGTGGTCTTGGGGCAGAGCTGAGGCTGCTGCATTTGCTGCGGTAAAACAACTCCTGTCGGCGGACTCCTTTCTATTACAATTCAGCCAGACCCTGCCATTGGTGCTGACCTGCAATGCTTCCCCATTGGGTATCGGCACCATCCTCAGCCACCGCATGCCCAATGGAACCAAGGCCCCAATTGCCTTCGAGTTGATTACAGACACAAGCAGTTGTTGGGCTTACTGGCTGGGGACCGACCCACCCCAGTGTCACTTTCACCGCGGATGACCAGATAGACCAGATGGCCTACTTCTACCATCTCATCCACCGACCAGGCTCCACATTGGGGCACGCTGATGCTTTAAGCTGCTGCCCACTGCCTGAACTTCTTGCTGACCCTACCCCGAGATGCCAGTCCTCCTCATTGACTGCCTTGAGAATGGGCCTGTCTCGTCCAGTGACGTTGCCCATCACTCTGCAAAGGACTCCACCATCAAACAAATTTTGAACTGGGTGTGGAGGGGTGATCCAAGTGGCCTGTTGGGGTTGATTTCAAAATGTATTTTACCAAATGTAATGAGTTATTGGTTGTAAATGGCTGTTTTCTGTGGGGGGACCGGGTCATTGTTCCACCCAAACTGTGCATTGCAATATTAGAGGCGTTGCACATAGGACATCCTGGAATTGTCAGGATGAAGTCTTTGGCTAGGAGTTACATGTGGTGGCCTAACATGGACAGGGAGATCAAAGAATGTGTGGCTACCTGCACACCATGCCAGGAGTCCAGACCAGCTCCCCCAGAGGCTCCTGCTAAGGAGTGGGAGGGACCTCAAGCACTGTGGTGCACATTGACTTTGCTGGCCCAGTTCGTGGCCAGACATTTCTCACAGTTATGGATGCCTACTACTGCAGAAGCAGTCATCAAGGTGCTACGGAGACTTTTCTCCATGCACGGCCTGCCCAATGTCTTGGTCTCTGACAACGGGCCCCAATTCATGGCCATGCAATTTGAGACCTTCCTAGCAGCTCAGGGAATCAGGCATGCCCTGGTCGCGCCATTCCATCCAGCCTCCAATGATCAGGTAGAGAGAATGGTGAGATCTGCAAAAGAGGCCCTCTCTAGGATGGGCCCGGGAGATTGGCAAACATGGGTTGACCACTATTTGCTAATTCGGCACATCACACCCAGTGCCACAACAGGGAGAAGCCCCTCCAAGCTTCTCATGGGTCGCCAGCTAAGGTCCCACTTATACCACCCCAACTATTCTGCCTTATCGCCCCACAAGCAAGATTCGGACATTTAGCGTAGGGGATTTGGTATACACCCACAACTATGCTGGGGAACTCTGTGGATTCCTGCCACAGTGATAGGCATCACCGGCCCTTGCTCTTACCTCTTAGAGCTTGAGGACGGTAGGAATTGGAGAAGGCACATTGACCAACTCTGTGGCTGCCTCTCTAACTCCACTCTTAGACAACCAGAGGTAACTCCTGTACGAGTTAGCCAAAGCCCTACCCAAATGGAGTAAACACTCACTCCTTCCACGGCCAGCTCAAGCCTGAAGGTACCGGGGAACTTATCTGGTTATGTTGCAGGCCTGCAGTGAGCTCTGATCAAACCGGCTCTAGAAGCTCCAGCCGCAGCCTGTGGAAGGTTCCAGGAGCTTCCACAAAGCGGTGCTGCGGAGCAAACAGGTCCGTCCGACCTGTCCAAGGAAACCCCTCCTACTGAACTGCGTAGGTCTGGCAGAGCTGCCCAAAAGCCCACCTACCTGCATCACTACATTACAAGTAGGATTGTTCCATCCAAGAGGGGAGGGGTATTAAATATTTGTTCTAACTACAGTGGTTTCCCCCAAGGTCCTCTGTTCCGGTAGGAAGAAAGGTTTAATCCTATTGGTCGAAGGGTCTGACAGCTCCCTATAAAAGGCTGCTGTCAGACTCAGTCTTCGATGGATTGTTCTCACTTGTTGTACTTAATAAAGAGCTGTTGTTATCGTTAAGCCTGTGTGTGCCTATCCATTACACAATCTAACACATATGTAATGCTAGAATGAAAAAGACTGAGAGTCTTTCCCTTGCGGTTCCAATATGTAGAATGCTTCCACCAAATCTGCTATACCAACAGATTCAATGTTCCTAAATTGTCTGTCTTCCAAAAAGGGTTTAGTTTGTATTTATAATAAATCCGAAAGGTGACTGATTCAGTAACTAGCTTAGTTGTTCTTGATTTCTCACCAAGTATATAAAAACTAACAATTACATACAACATGCTTGCATACCAGATGTATCAACTCATGTCAACCTTTGTCTTCCTTGTCAAAGACAGATGCCAAAACATTTTCATTCTTTTCCCAGTTTCAAATGGGGGCGATTCTGAAAAGCCAGGACACATCCAAAAGAAAGGCCGAAATAAGAACAAAGCTAGCAGCCTTAATAAAGTACTGAGATGCTTACAACTAAGAACAAACATTCAGATAATGTTCTTTCTATCCAAGAGCTGCTTAATTATTTTAAAAACAGTTTGAGAACACTTATTGCTCTGTCAAGTTACAGAGATTCTTTTTTTTCATATTACTCATCTGAGTTGACAGCATAATATACTATATAACATTGTCAACGTGGATATCACCTAGTCTAACCCCTTCCCCAGTGTAGGAATTAACTGTTACAATGTATTTGACAGATGGCTGTCCAGTCTCTGTTTAAATATCTCCAGGAAAAAATAATCCACCAACTCCCCAAGCAGTCTGTTTCACTGTTGAACAGCTATTACCATTAGGACATTTTTCGGGAATTATCCTGGAATCTACTTCTTTGTAATTTAAGCCCATTTGCTTAAAACTATTTGTTCCTGCCTTCTGGAACAATTTTAAGCAATTCTGCTTTGTCTTCTGTATGATAGCTCTTCACATACTTAAAGACAGCTGTCAGATCTCCTCACTATTTTCTGGTTCTCCAGAAAAATATGCTTTATGTCTTCAACCATTCCAGAAGGTTTTCCTTTTGACTCTCCTTTCACTTTGGCTCTGCGTGTCAAATATGTACAGTGTTGCTCAAAACTGAGGCAATATTCTTCTTCTGAAGAATAGCAATAACACTTAGACTTATATACTGTTTCACAGTGCTTTACAGTACTCTCTGAGCAGTTTACAAAGTCAACATATCGCCCCCAATAATCTGGGTCCTCATTTTACTGATCTTGAAAGGATGGAAGGCTGAGTCTGCCTTGAACTGGTTAGGATCGAACTCCTGGCAGTGAGCTGAATTAGCCTGCATTCTAACCATTCCACCACCACAGTTTAGAATAGCATTTCTTTTTTTCTGAAGCTGCCTCCCACTGTTGCCTCAGGTACTTGGACTCTTTTTGATAAACCTGTCTGGGTGACATTATTATTTATTCCTTCCTACTAGGTTGACATGCTACTTATATTATCTCTGGAATATGATCTGTCAATATGAACAATTTAGTTTACTGAGCCACAGTTTCCCTGATTAATTCTTCCTCTGATTGCCATTCAGGATCACTTCAGCCTGCTGTGAAGGTTTGCTGACAAGGGCACTACAAGCAATTCTGATGTATCGCAGAGTGGGGTGAGTGGATGAGGGATCAGGGGCCCTTTCATAGCTTACCAAGTGCAGTTTATATGTGTGTGGTAGGGTACCTTTTACCACCACAAAAGATAAAACTCTACTCTTAGGTTAATAATCCTATTCTCACTTCTCTCTCACTCGCCTGCTGAAATACTTCTCTCTACCCACTAGCATCCCTGGCATATACAGCTCTACCCATCAAGGAACTCTCATGATATGGCCGCTATTATCATTCATATACAATTACACATGTTTTTTTATTATCCTCACTCACTCATAATCTCTTGTAACAGAATTTCTACATTCGTGAATTGCTTTTGAAATTTCTGACTATATTGCTATTTAAAATCATAGTGTGAATGTGGAGGGCTGTGTAATGTAAAATAGTATATTAATATAGCATAATATTATCTCTCTCTATCTCTGAGTGTGTATGTAAGTATGTCCTTTAAAACATAATTCTCCTCTGAAATATTGGAGCCTTCTTTTGATAATATAGCTTTCAAAAGCAACCTTTTGTGAGGCAGGAGAGCCGAATTGTGCCCATTCATATATTTTTAAAAAGCCTTAATGTACATTTGTATATGACTGACTTTCCCTCAAAACTGGGAGCCATGTGTGCTTATAAAAATGAGTTCACTTTTACATAGACCAATTTCCTTTCAAGCAACATCTCAGTTATTACAGGGCTTTAAGTCCAAATCATCCTGACAAGAAAGGCGTGACAGTCTCCCCCCCCCCCCGTCACTGGCAACCACATAACAGCTAAAACAAATTCGTGAATAAAGTTATTCCAGGATCTATATAAGGTTGATATTCCAAGACAAAAGCTAATCAACTATAACTATGTAAGCATCCTATCCATTGAGAAGAACAGGGGTCAGTTCTGTAGGGATTATTGTTGTCAACTAACAGCTTTAAGAGTTGTTATTGTACACTCTGGAAAGCCACATGAGACATATATTCTCTGTACTTCTAGGGAAGTTGCCAGATGGTACATACATTAACTATGGATACATGGCAAATTGTTTGTTTTTTCATCTCTGTCTGATGAAGAAAAGGTTATTGAACAGAATCTGAGGATTCAGCAGCAAATCTGTTTTTATTTGTTTTCTTTAACAGCGTTTTAACAGGGACATATTTCCATTCTTTGACTCTTCATTGGCTAACTTGGATAGCCCATTTACATTGAGTTGTTCTACTATTCAGATTCAGTGGGGTTGAATTAGTTGACTAATTAGTTGGTCTATTATCCTTATCCATCTCAATCCAACCATATTTCTCATTATTCAAATGTATTCTGGCAAAATTGTACCACTGAAGAGAGATACGTTTTATTTTGATAGAATCAGATAATCCTATATTTTTTTGGGGGGGATTTTCTCTCTCTTCTGCTCAGTAATCATGTCTCCTGGCAGGCTTTAGTTGAAAGTCTTTATTTATAGACATATTTAATTCTGAATATTGCAAATCATTTGTCAAATTATCTGTGTTAGTGTCTCATAGTCATTCTCACATTAATCAAGAAATGTCGAGTTTTATCTCTAACCTATAAAACTGATATGGTGTTCGAGTGATTATGGATGGATTTTTCAATATCTTTTTTTAACATTTATAAACTTTTTATGAATTTATATCTTAGACATATATGTCATGTGCCACTATTCCTAAATTAAACCATTATATTTGGATGTAATAGCTTGCATTTGCTAATGCCTGCCTAACCCCTGTTGAAAGATGTGGCAATTTGTGGGAGAATGATGCCACATTCTCATCATCTCAAAATTTTGATATGCTGCTATAGATAGCAAGAATAATGGGATTAGAGTCTATCATCTCTTCCTCACTGATATCATTTCTGAGGTTGATTAAGTGATGGTAGTGTGGGGAGAAGACAGCAGGAAAGGAAATCAAGGAAAGACTTTTGGAAAAGCGAAGATTAGATTGCTGAAATAGGTAGAAGAAAAGCTGAGAATTCTTCGCTAATTCAGATTTCGTTCCAAGACAGAGAAGTATTGTGCATATGAAGAAGATTCCTTTGAATCCTTAGAAATACAGATCTGAACCTGGTTCAGGAATTACCATTTCAGCCAAACACACAAATTAATTTATGATGAAATACCTGCAAGTTGTACAATTCTTTTGTGCATATTTCCATAGGTATATTACATCTTACTGAAATGGAGACTGAATTAATGACGTTCAGAATTGCAACCACTTTTTCAATTTAGCTACGTTTTTACTTTAAAAATCATTCTTAGGAATTGGGCCATATATACCTATAATATAATGTATATTAGGTGTCTAGATATCCGAAGCACTCTTAACATTAACCAAAATACTCAATACAGATTTCAATCATGAACTTCAATTTTGTATTTGTTGAGTAATGTAATATAGTTCCAGGATGCATTATTATGACAACACAAAACCTTATGCTATTATCAACAGTCTATACCAAAGTACTTTTGTAAATTACAGATAATGACTTTGTCACTTTGTCTGCTGCAAAGGTACATTTTCATCTTCTTCTACCATTAATGATTCTTCATATATAGTTTGGGAATACTACTTCATTGCTGTTATCATTGAGAGGCTATGTACTTAGTGCTAAGTTTTATATTAATTTTCTTAAGCAATTTTGTATACTGATTAGAGACAATAAATGATAATAAAAGAAATATTAAAAAAAAAACTGTATGGGCATTTGATCATAAGTATACAATAACTGTAAGACAGACATATCAGTAAAAAAAAAAGGTCAAAGTTGAATTAACTTCCTGCTAAATGCTATGGAGAAAAGTCACCCTGACAATGGTCCTCCAAGGTTTCAGTCAGGATGGAGGCAAAATATGACAAATAATCAAGAAAGTAGCTGCAAAGTTATGCCTTTTTAAAATGTATTTCAAGTGTATTTCAGGCATGAGCCACAGTGGCGCAGTGGTTAGAGTACCGTACAGCAGGCTACTTATGCTGACTGCCAGCTGCCTACCGTTTGGCAGTTTGAATCTCACCAGGCTCAAGGTTGACTCAGTCTTCCATCCTTCCAAGGTGGGTAGAATGAGAACCCAGATTGTTGGGAGCAATATACTGAATCTGTAAACCACTTAGAGAGGGCTGTAAAGCACTGTAAAGTGGTATATAAGTCTAAGTGCTATTGCTATGGTAGACATATGACACATATTTTCAACTATGGAGGAGTAAATAGAAATCCACTAAGATTCTGATACTTTTACTGATAGTTTTAAACATGTTTATATTTTTTAAATTAAGAGTTTGCATATATAAATTGTCTGGGTCATTTTTTTTCTCATTAACTTCAGAAATTGCATAGAAAAAGTCAACCACAATGATCAAGGAGCATAGCAATTTTTGTAAGAGAAAAAAATTACAATGGGTGGGCAGCTTAACATAGAGAAAAATGAACAGGAGTTTTGATAGTGATATATAAAATTAGGAATAGTGTTTCTGCTTCTTCATAATTGTTGTTGTTGTTATTAGTTGCAAAGTCATGTCCGATCCATTGCGACACCATGGACAATGTTCCTCCAGGCCTTCCTGTCCTCTACCATTCTCTGAAGTTCATTTACCTCACGCCTACTGCTTCAGTGACTCCATCCAGCCACCTCATTCTCTGTCGTCCCATTTTTCTTTTCAGATCAATCTTTCCCAGTATTAGGCTCTTCTCCAGTGAGTCCTTCCTTCTCATTAGGTGGCCTTCTCATTCTTCATAATACAAGGCCATTTAATATAGCTGAATAGTAGGATATTTAAGAAAACCTGTGTAGTAGATCTAGGAAGTTATTAGTAGGGTTGCTTTTAAAGAAGAACAGGCAACTTCATAGAAGAACAGACTATCAATAGCTACTGATCATTGTGATGCCACCAATAAACCTTACAATAGTAAGATTTAACTTCAGCAATCAATACAATACTAAAACTCCCATTGTCATGGCTTTTAACTGGGCGAAACAATGCATCATAAGGCCACAATTCTAAACCAAGATACTTCAGATGGGCTAACTTACTGAATGCATCCAAAATCCAGAACCATGGACTTCCACAAAAATAAAATGTAAAATGAAAATAGTGGCTGGCTGTTGCTGTGATGCTGCTGAGGTCACATGATCTTCATTCTTAATGTTGTGTGAGTCTGGAAATCCTTCACTCCCTCCCCCACCCAGCAGCAGCCACTCACCTGCCTGATGGAAAAAGAAGGAAAGAGAAGGAAGAAATGGGGGAAAGAAAGGAAGAGGAGGGGAAAACAGAGAAGGAATCTCCATGCATTCTTTCTATCCCAAGTCCTCCCCCCTGCACACTTTCTTGACCTATGCTGCCCCTGTGCACCTTCCCTGACCCTCATTGCCTTTGTGTGCATTTCCTGACGCATGTATCACCTCTTGAGCACACTCAGAAAGCCTCACTGACCCATGCTTCCCCTCCTCATGTGCTTCCCTGCACTGAATGGCACTTTTTATGTGCTCCTATGTACTTTTATTTACACATGCCACCCCTACTTTCCCTGACCTATGCAATATCTCTTGAGTATCCCTAAACATCTTTCCAGACCTACTCACCTGAATGGCACTTCTTGCGCACTCACAGGCACCATTCCCAACCTATGCCACACCACCATGTGCCATATCTGACTGGTGCAATGCTTTTCACACACATTCACAATTTCCATGCAGCCTTGTTGATCCAAGCTGACCCCTCCCAATCATTCTAGATGATCCACACAGGGTCCCTTGGGCACATGAGCACCATCCCTGATTTATATCTACCCATCCCTGAACTATCCCTGCAATATCTTTGGTGCATACCCACACATCCTTCCCAATGCATGGAGCACCTCTTGTGCACCCCTACATCTCTGCACACAGATACACAGACACAGGTGAAATCCCTCTCCTAATACCGCAAAGGATGTCACATGGTTAAAGAAAGTTGATTCTTCACTGTCTCAGTTTGCAGAATCCATGTAAGTTAAAGAAAAAGGGGCTTTGGCTGGTTATTAGAGGGTTAAAAACCCCACTTAATAGTTAGGACAACAAAACAATAAAACTGATTACTTGAATGAGTGGTGAGAGAAGTCTGTTTTCATTGCATATGTTCAGAGGCAAGATAGTCATCTGTTGAGAATGCTTAAATTTGGATTTTTATCTGAAATGGGACACCTTGATTCCCTAAAAAGCCCTTTCCAACTCTGATTCTCTAGTCCTATGATTATTAGTCAAATTATTGCAAGATGTACTTAGACTCTTTCCCAGAATATTTACTCATGTCAAATCTATGCAACTCTTCTGGGATAGATAGACACAAGACTATAGAAGGATTAAAAACAATGTTACTGGTCATCACATCATATTTTAATATGATTATTGACTGAAATCTGGAAGATTTTCAGTTGCCTGGAAGATCAGAATTACTAAGTAGCTAAAACGACATGCTGATCCTATTTCTGTTTGTGTGTGTGTGTGTGTGTGTGTGTGTGTGTGTGTGTAAGAGAGAGAGAGAGAGAGAGAGAGGGAGAGGGAGAGGGAGAGGGAGAGTGAATATCCAGCATTTTTTTCTAAATTCAGGCATACATCCCTGCTTGTCATATGGTATGCTTATCAACTAAAATTAAAACTAATTATTCATTAAAAAATCAAAATTCTGCACATATTTTATTTGGCCCCTATTAGGAAAGAAAAGGCAGTAACATTTTTCATTCCCTGAAACTCCTGCATATTCTTCACCCCATGCTGGCTGGGGAATTCTGGAAATTGAAGTAAATAAGTCTGGAAGTTGCCAACGTTAGACACCATATCCTAGATCATAGGGCAATAGTCAAAACATTATTGTTCTTATTCATTGCTTAGGATTCTGCTTCTTTATTGTTACTCTAGTTAGTTTCGACTTTAATTTTCTAGAAAAAAGAACATATTATTTATTAAATGGAATGTGAATACCAAATTACAGCTTCTTTTCGTTTCAACTTCCCCATCTACCCTGTATTGATGACATAAATAGAAACACAGGAGAAAATCAATGTTGCTTTATTTTGCCTTAATTCTTTTCTATATTTCTGTGCCCTATTTAAAATATACCCATCAAATGTCTTGATATTGTAGAAGAAACAACAGGAAATTTGCTTTTCTTTTTATGTATTTTTATATGGTGCTTCATTAATCTGCACAACTGCTTATATTTTAGTAAAACATTATTCCAAAACAACATTGGCAAATATTACTTACATTCCCATGTCTTGTAGAGAGAAGTTCACATAATCTGTTTGAGTGCATTTTAATATTTTGCTTAGTTATTAACAAGACATCTTAGTTCAATATTATTTTTATACTAAAAAAAATACCCAAGTTTAAAAGTTTATAAAACTTTTAAGAAAGAATAGATATATAACTACTTTCTGTGGATACAGCTAGTGTCCATATTACTGTATGTTCTTCATCTCTGTGTAATAGCAAAAAAAATACGAGGGCATATATTTGTCTGCTTTCATTCATTGCCAGTCTTCTTAGGCTTCAAAAATGCCAGAAACAGTACTATTCCAATAGAAGAGGACATCTGCAACTCAGAGTTGAAGTGTGGAATGTTTGGGAACAAGATCCCTGAGCTTAGTTGTTTTCTACCCAGATATTTCACTACCCAACTAGATAACATTATCAGTGCTAGTAGAGAGTGGTATTTACTTCCTTTTTATGTACAACTAGCCGATAACTTGGCATTGATTGGTTATTTATTTATAAGGGGAATATGTCCAGACCAAACAGAATTTCTAATGTTGGATTCCCCCTTACGCTTGTGGAGCACTGTGAAGCTGTTACCTTGGCAACTCCACTGCACAGTAGAAGCCATTTTAAGGCACAACAGGCTGTATCTTAACAGAATAAACATCCCGAGGGTTTTAGGAGTGTTTTACTTCCACAGTTTTTGTTTCATAGGTACATAGGTAAGTCATCTATGTGCCAAGTTTGAGTGAAATTGATAACTTGCCCTGTCAGTTTTGATGAGGCTGAGGTTTTCTTCTTGGTAGTTTTTTGATTAGTTTGTTAGTCATGTCAGCCTTAAATGAAAAAAAAAACCACATTTGCACACCATTCAAAAAAAAAAATCCTTTATATGTTATGTGGTACAATAGGGTGGGCATGAGAAAGTATAGAAGAATGGCTTAGAATGACTAACTTAGGCCAAGACCAAAAATAAGAGCCAAGGTGGCGCAGTGGTTAAATGCAGCACTGCAGGCTACTTCAGCTGACTGTAGTTCTACAGTTCAGCTGTTCAAATCTCACCGGCTCAGGGTTGACTCAGCCTTCCATCCTTCTGAGGTGGATAAAATGAGGACCTGGATTGTTGTTGGGGGCAATATGCTGACTCTGTAAACCGCTTAGAGAGGGCTGAAAGCCCTATGAAGTGGTATATAAGTCTAACTGCTATTGCTATTGCTATAAAATTAGTTGGACTAATGCTTTACATGGCCCTAGTGCTCTTCTGAAAAAGCACTAAACCCATTTCAAAAATATGTAATAGGCACAGGGGAGGAATGTGAGCAAAACCAGGGGGAACAATTGATAAAAAGTGAGCACTGTCTGTGTTACAAGGGAATGGCAATGGTGGCAGGGGATGGCTATGGCAGCAACACCTGGAAGTATTTGTGAAGAAGGTACAATGGCACAGGGGTAAGCACTATAGTGTTTTTCAAGTAATGTAAACAATACAAAGTATAATAATTAAAAACCTTTAGTTAGCAGGAGTCCAAAAAAATCTGTAATATACTCACCGATGGTAAAATAAGCAACACATCATTGCTCTTTTTCCTGGACTAATGGTTTATCAAGAGCTCCAAATCCATGTTTAAATATAAGTACTTCATAAACGTGTCTTGGACAATCACTCTCTCCTTAAGCCCACACCAAATGACCATGGAGGACAGCCCCCGAAGGATGGAGGGGAAGGCAATGCCTTTGGTAGTCTATATCAGCCAATAAGATATGGACAGATGCCAATTGCTAATAGTATTATCAGCCATATCATTGATTAAATATGATTGATTATGTCCAGATGAAAAATTGTCAGGAGAATTGTATCAGAATTATTCCTTTAAAACTGGAACATCTCCATCCATGTGCTGGAAAGACAAGGGCAATGATGCAAGAAGACATAAAATAAAACATTTAGTTTTCTATTTAATTTAGTATTTTCTATTTTCCCTTTTCTTTTTCTTTCAGTTAAATGAATTGACATTTGGAATAGCAGTGGAGTAATTTTGCTGAATTCTAAATTTAATATTTATGCACGTAACACATGCAGGTTAGTATATGCATGCATATCGACTGCCAGTTTTGGACTATAAAATCCATATGATAATTATGTAGCAATTTTGGGAGGGAAAATGTGTCATTTATATTTTTGCCTGACAATCATGTGCAAGCATAATTAGGTCATGTGGACTTGCCTGAAACTTCTAAGCAAATATTTTTTTTAAACCTTCATTTTAGTATTCATTAAAGCAGTGCTTCCAAACTTTTTTTTATTACTCAAAACTACTTTGGGATTCACCAAATAGTTTTATTTTGTGCGTTTTATGAAGATAAGAGTGTAAAATCCTACTTCATATATGTAGGTGCTAGGAAACAGAAATAATTGCATCACAGAATATTCATCGTCAATTGATACTCCAAATTATACTTATTTCTTCAAATAGCATTTTGTATTTAATGCTTAACCTAATTTCTATCATTTGCTCTGCAAAACCTTTAATTTGTGTGTATTTGCCAAAGAAAAACTATTTGTACCCAATTTTGGGTAATTTATCGAGGTTTGGAAAATACTGTATCTTCTGACTTCTCCTGGCTCTCTTAAGTTGTAATGGTCACAAATAATTAACATAACTTTGTTATTTCCATGTATTCAGCAAGGCTACTATGACACAACTTATAAACAACATTGTAAGTGAATTGTACAAAATGTTAAAATTTTGTATCTTAATTTTCATTGTTGGAAACATCCATTTTATCACCACTAGATGTCAGTATGATCTAAAAAATAATCATGGTAAAGTTTCAAAATTTATGTACTACTAAAACTCTCCTTGCCACGACCTTTTAAATGAGAGAAGTGGTGCATCACACAGCAACAATTTTTGAACCAATGTATCTCAAATGTACAGATTATGTCCAATATCTCGGACCCATGACTCATGAGGGATTGAAGTTTGAGGGTCAGTGCTACCGGCTGTTGCTAGGATGCTGGGATGCTGCTGTGGTCACATGATCTTCACTTCCAATATTTTGTGACAGTTTCCCAGGCGGTCTCATAATTCCTCTCTCTCTCCTCCTTCACACAACATTAGCCACTTACCTGTCTGCTGGCATGGCGAAGGCAAGGCAGATTTTTGATGTTCTTTGCCAGTTCCCCACAAGCAAAGGTGAAGCCTCAACACACCAAGAGTGTCTCTCTCTCTCTTCCCACACTTGTAAAGAAAGTCCTGGAAGATGTGTTCACTTTCTTCCAGCAGCAGCAGCAGCAGCAGCAGCAGCAACAACACACACACACACACACACACACACACACACACACACACACACACACACACACACTCAGAAGACCCTGGAGATTCCAAGAAGCATTTTGATAATTTCCAGACAGAATTCGGAAGGACAGGCTATCAGTGGCTGACCTGCAGGGAGATGAATAGCTGTCTCCCACACCTATTCATCTGCCCCTTGCCTTTTATCCCCAGCTAGGGCAGGGATTATCTAGTAATGGTGGCTCTTCGGTCCCAAGGACTGGCTCATAGATTCTCGCTGCTCTCCTCTGCCTTCTGCACACCTGCACATCTGTGCATCAGACATTGGACCATCTGTTCCTCCTCTTCCTCATCAGCCACCTCCAGACCAGGGAAGTGTTGACTTTTCATCGGAGGACTGATGGATGGTCCAGGCTCCACCTCTGTCTCTATCTCTGACAGCTACATTTCCTTTTCCCCCTTGGAGCTCTCAGATTGCCTTGATACTGACCCTGATTCCCACGCCTCCTCCTCACCTGATTCAGCTGCTGGAGGGGCTGGCGGCCAACAGGTCACAACACATAGAAAGTTTGCGTTGACTCACTCACTATTTTCTTACATCTTTTTCAAGCAGGTACCAATAGGTTGCTGATTTATGTTCTTCCATTGTACCTTAGAATTTTCTTTCTGCTGTGTAACAAACAGATGATCAGGGCAAGATTTTTTTCCCCATGAGGAAGCACTTTGGTCTACAGCACAGGGAGCCATCCCTGTTAAGATGTTCACCATTTGTGAACAATAGCAAAGTTGTTTGCTAGTTCTTGCTTTTTGTTTCTCATAAAAAAGCAGCAGCAATCTCACTCGGGGCAACATTTCACATCAGCTTGCGAATTGGCCTTTTAAGTAACTGAAAACACAATAAATGACAGAACCTGTAACAGTTATAGGCTTTTCATAACCAAAGTTTTGCTATAGGGAAGAAATTTAATAAAGAATACATATCTATATTACTTTCACTTTTCTAAGCCACATTTCTATGAACTTTATAGTAGAAGTTCAGTGGCTCAGAATTGTTCAAATTGCTCCGTGGAAGGTGCATAAATTATTGCCTTGGGAACAATCTCTGTGTAGGGTAATTGGCAAAAAGTGTGGACTTAAAATGGAATTATACAGATATGGCTGTGCAAGGAAACTCTGCAGGACAAAGAAATTGCAGAGATGTGCAGCATTTGAGAAGTGGAATTTCATTTTCCTTTGCTTAAATAATGTTCCAGTAGTGATGACTAAAGGCAAACATTTTAAATATTTAAATATTTACTGCATGTTTACATATGCAGTTCTGTACCCACTAATAAAAGGTTAACCTTCACAGAACAAAAGAGAGCAATAGCAATAGCACTTAGACTTATATACCACTTTACAGAGCTTTACAGCCCTCTCTAAGCGGAGTCAGTATATTGCTCTCAATAATCTGGGTTCTCATTTTACCGACCTTGGAAGGATGGAAGGCTGAGTCAACCTTGAGCTGGTGAGGTTCGAACTGCTGGTAGCAAAATTAGTATACTGTTTTATACTGCAATACTGCTTTCTAACTACCATGGCTCTTCTAAGACACTGACCAATGACCAAGTTGTTGCCATAATGCCATAGATTCTCAATGTTTTATACTTCCTCCCCTAACTTTCTGCTTTTGTTATTGTTGCCAATCTGTCCTATCTTCCCACATATATGCTTACTTGGCACAAAGCATATTTTGTGGAAATATTAGCAAATACTTAACTCTGATATACTTATTTATTCAGCTCGCATGACTGTTCATCTCAACAAGTAAGTAACTCTGAACGGTGATCCAGGACAATTAACAGATTCCTGAAAAATGTATGGTCAGTGCTAACATCAATCACTGCACCTGGAAGATGGTTGCCTATAATGGTCCAATTTAACTCCAATGATGTATCATGTGTATATTAAGCAAAAGGCAAATGAGAATAAGCATGAAAACAAAAAAGGGGAAAAGAATATATCAAGTGCAAGTAGGAAATAGTTTACCTAATTTGCTTATAAAACTAAAGTATGTCCATTAGTGCTTGATTTCATGTCAAATCATGTGATGAATATCAAACCAAATGATCAAAGAGTTTTAGAAAATCTTGCTGCAAACATACCTAGTCTTTAAATGTTGATGGATTCATTTAAGATCCTCTACACACTAATGGCTGCAGTTTAAATACTTTGATTTTGTTTGGGAATACAAGCAAGCGAAATTGTTCCTTGTCAAACAAAGCTTGAAAAAAGCTGTTTTTGCATAATGAAATCCAAATATGAGTAACACTTTCTATTCATACAAAAAAAAACCCCACATTGAATATAAGAGAAGAGATCAAATTTTTGTAGGACATTTTTTATTATTCATTTTCTAGTTAGTCAAAATCTTGAATTGCTGCATTTTCATGCCAATAATTATTGCAAGAGAGCTCAGAGTTATTTATTGTTTTTCTAAGTGCTCATTGTGTTTTGTGTCATTTTATTTAGTAATCCTGGCAGTTCTACTATGTTATAATAGTACTAATAACACATAGGTATTATGATCTCCACATGAAAGGAATGATATTGTTCCCTATGTTCATATCCAAAACTTTCAATGCTGTTAACTGTAGCCAGCCTTTATCTAGTGGCTGAAACTCATGGTGGAGTTTCATTTCTGGAAGAAATGCTCATTATTATTCTTCTGGCAACCCATCCACCAAATATATCAATTATGCTCTGGAGGGTCTCTTAAACTAATCAGAGGTAGATCTGTATGTGCAAGAAGAAAAGAAAGAAAGTTGGGCACTGGAACATCATTTAATCTATTTCCAGCAGTGGTCTAACATATCCTACCATTTAAAGAATCATCACAGCACTGACTGCCTTTGTTTTCACCTCATGATAATGAGGATAATACCTCAGAGTGAGTCACTTGAACTTGATGACTTCTGCAAAAAAAAAAAAAATTGCACCATTTTGCTGCTTGTTAGAAGTGTGACTTCAGTGATGCCATCTCACTCTTTAGCACCTCATAACCTACTGGGTTATAGATAGAATGTTAAGAATACAGTATAATTGGTGTCCCTTCTTTTTCTATCACACAACTTGATTTTTGTCTAAGAGGTTGCTTCCTTTTGCCTTTGTTCCGTGGCACACACACATATATGGAGCATATGTATGTATAGGTGTTAGGCTTTTAATAGTTTTTTTTCTGGTCCTTTTTTATAAGTATAAAGCCTCCTTCAGTAGTCATTGCACAGATCAGATTTCAGCCCTGAGGAATATTAAAATGCACACAAAATGTTTTTTGGTTTCATCTCCAAACACTGTCTAGGTATCTGGCACACCAACTTCTCTGTTTGCCATGAGAGTTCTGGAGTATTGTACTGGGTGTTTTAAGATGCCAACTATCTCAATGCCATAGTCTCATATTTATAGCAAGACATTGGAACAGACTTACATCAATCACAGTTGCTGCCCCAGGATACTGTCTTGTTCTTCTAACTTGCTGTCAGAATGTCCTTAGAGGCATAGACCACGCCAAGAAGTCAGAATAGAAAACTGGAAGTAAGCAGAAACCCTAGTCTTGAAATAATGATAAGAAATTCATTCTGATAGATAAGAAAACTTTCTTTGTGCAAGTTTGGTGATTGAACAAGCAGGTTTTGTATAAGGAGTTTGCGGCAGATAATTTGCAGGATGTTGGTAGGAGCCTGTGAGATATGATAATAAATAAAATTTACATATACAAGACTAAATTAGTAGACTATGCTTTGATTGTGGTGCCTGTTACAGAAGAATGTAACCAAGCCAATGTTTTGTAACTGGTTGACTTGTTGCTGTGACACAATTATAGAAAAAAAGAAACTAAGCTCCATTAAGAGGGAAAAATTGAATTTTTCCAAATTCACAGCATTTAACTGGGATTGAATGACTGTCTTAAATTCATTCTCAAACACATGCAAATTCAAACATCACTTTTAAATTACCCAGCCTTCTTTATACTGGCACCTCCAGAATTCTTAAAGAGCATGTGTATATATATTAAACAGTAGGCTGGAAATTCTGGGAATTGCAGTACAAATGTATTTGAAGGACACCTGATTGGGAAAGACTAGTTATTGAATTCAATTTGTCAAAAGCTAGTTCAGCATATTGCTTAATTATTTTTTGGAATTATTCCAGAAAATCTTTCACAGTAAAAAATTGGAACAAGCCAAAAAATCCTGTCCCTATGGTTTACAAAGTAAACTTGTTTTCCTTGAAACTATAGCATCTTATATAATTGCCTGTCAAAATGCTGGAAAGCAAGTAAATAATAAATGACTAATTCAGATTCACAGGAATACATTCTTTTGGCCTGCATGGGTGAAAAAACGGCAACAGAGGGAAGACTAACAAAACAACCCATAGATTTGAAGACAAACAGAATAATCTCTAGTATGCTGCTGGGGCAATATGCTGACTCTGTAAATCCCTTAGAGAGGGATGTAGAGCACTGTAAAGTGGTATATAAGTCTAAGTGTGATTGCTATTGCTATATTAGTTGATGTATTTGAATCACTCTTAAATCTGAGCATTTAAAACAAAGAATGCATAATGTTAAAAGACAAAAGAGGGGTAAGTTCATGAAAAGTTCAACCAAGCACAGGCTAACTTTTGCCCTATATAACAGAATCCTGCAACTGGTATTAAGATATCTCTGACAATGATTTATATATGAGGCCATCACAACTTACAGCTGTTGATAACTTATTTATAACTTAGGTTGACCAAACTCCTATTAAAGCTTTTTAAGATGGAAGCCATTAAGATGTTTTGATTAATCACAAAAATAAAGGAGACCTTATTGTTTTGCAAAACAATGTTGGATCTTCTGGGAACAGCATGATTATAGGGAAACTGGGGCGTGGGGGGACCATCGCCAATCCAGGGATCCCAATGCTGGTTAATAGTTGGCAAAGGGGTGTACATGCCTATTTACTTTGATACTATCAGGAATAATTTTCAGTCCCTCCCCATATATAGTATTAACTGTCATCCTCCGGAGGAGATTCCAAAAGGAATTTTATTTGGGCTGCATTTCAGGAACCATTAGTTTAGCCTCTTATTTTGGCTAATATCAGTTTGGTGTAGTGGTTAAGGAGCTGGCCTAGAAACAAGAAGGGTGTGACTTATAGTCCCATTTTAGGTATGAAAGCTACCTGGATGATTTTGGGCTAATCATTCTCTCTCTGGACAGCCCATGTTTCATGTTTGTTGTTGTGGGGAAAATAGGAGGAGGAAGGAGCATTAGGTATATTCTTCACCTTGAGTTACTGATAAAGCAATAGAAGGCAAAATAAACATCTAAAAAATAAATCATACATTTTGCCAAATGTTGAAACAAAATTCTTGCCTGCAAAACACAATAAAGTACATATAACATTTTCGTGGATATTTCATAGAATATAGAATAAGAGAGTTAGAAGGTACCTTGGAGGTCTTCTAGTCCAACCCCCTGCTTAGGCAGGAAACCCTATACCACTTCAGACAAATGGTTATCCAACATCTTCTTAAAACCTTCCAGTGTTGGAGCATTCACAACTTCTGGAGGCAAGCTGTTCCATTGATTAATTGTTCTAATTGTCAGGAAATTTATCCTTAGTTCTAAGTTGTTCCTCCCCTTGATTAGTTTCCACCCATTGCTTTTTCTCCTACCCTCAGGTGCTTTGGAGAATAGTTTGACTCCCTCTTCTTTGTGGCAACCCCATAGATATTGGAACACTGATACCATATCTCCCCTAGCCCTTCTTTTCATTAAACTAGACATACCAAATTCCTGCAACTGTTCTTCATGTTTTAGCCTCCCTTCCCCATATTATCTTTGTTGCTCTTCTTTTTAATGAGTATACTTTAGGAGAAAGCATAAGAAATGCATATTCTGAGAGAAAAGCAGTGAAATAATTACCAGCGCATTTTTAAAAAATAAGAGTAAAAATATTCACATGAATTGTATGGAACAGGCTTCTGAATGTAAACATGCAAAATTCAAATAAGCACAAAGGGTCTAGACAAAATATGTTTTGATGCTAACCAATTAGAACTTTATTGACAACACAAATGAATTATGATCTCATGAAAATAAGGATTAATATCTTGGGACTCTTCCAACAAAAGGCCTGTTGTTCTAAGTCTTCTAGCCTTTGTTTCTAATCTGGTGCACAAAGGAACAATAAATAAAATCTAGCTGTGTGCATAAAATGGAAAGGTTGTTTTGTTTCAAGTATATAACAAAAAAACCCACCTAGAATTGCCTCTGATTCTATACCTAGCAAATAAAATACATTCTAAAATACTCATTAGCACAAATTTGGTTCATGAAGTTATACTATACCAATAACCTTAAATTTACATAGAATATTCTATCCTGGTGTTTTGAACATCTGTTGAAGCTTAAAAAGTACATGCATCAACTCACTTCAACATTCAAGAAAATGGACCTAAAGTTCAAAATCAATTGTGTATGACAGGTGTGTCAAACTCAAGGGCGCTTAAATCTGGTCCATGGGGTTGTCCTGGATATAGCAAAGGACCAGCCTGAGGTGCCTCTGGCAACCAAAATGGTGGACCAGGGGCCATGCACATGCCCCCATGCCCTATTTTGACAGGCAGGGTGCTGGAGGATGCGTATGTACCATCTCCTTCCCCTGGCCAGCCCGCGGAGGAGAACTACAATGCTGTTCTGGCTCTCGAAGAAATCCAGTTTGATACCCCTGGTGTATGAGAGCATGTGCCCAGCTGGCAAACCACTGTCGAGAGGTCCTTTATGGACTGGAACCATCCTGAAGAGACGGGGCAAAAGGAAGGCATCTAGGGAGCCTGCAGGAAGCAAGGCAAGCTCCCTAGCAGATCTGATTCAAAGATCTCCAAAGATCGGTGGAGGGGGTGGCAGCCATTTTTGAATGACCACTCTGAAGCCGGGGCATTTGGATCAAGACTAGTGCAGGAGTGGAGAAACGATTGGAATGTTGGGACTGGAGGAAGATTGGCTGATGTAAAAACAAAAAAATAATAATTTTGGTGCTTGCTTAAAAAATTTTCTGGAATTAAACTAGCAGCTAAATGTTACTCAGAACACGGAAGGTGGAGAGAAAGTGGGGGGGGGGCAGGAGGGGGGGAAGCTTTCAGTGATAAAATACCAAGCCCAAGGAGAATTTGATTAATAAAACTGAAACTGGGAAAATCTAAAACAATAAAAGGGAAAATTTGGACAATCTGTGTATGGACTTTGAACTTTTGGTTTGACTTTTGGCAACTTTCAACAAATTATTGACTTGATTGTATAAAGGAACAATAAAAGAAGAGAGAAGAAGCATAAG
Source organism: Thamnophis sirtalis (assembly GCF_051295495.1). Classification (NCBI taxonomy): domain Eukaryota; kingdom Metazoa; phylum Chordata; class Lepidosauria; order Squamata; family Natricidae; genus Thamnophis; species Thamnophis sirtalis. Next base: position 40,209,384 of record NW_028261385.1, on the reverse strand, counting down.
AGCATTTTGAAGCAAAATAGTGAAGTAGGGTGTGGTCCATCTTTTCTACTTGGCTTTATTTTATCTATGCTGGAGGAAGAAAATAAAGACCTTTCAAAGAGGACTGGACTATTCTGGGATCTGATAATAAAGAGCTCAGATAAGAAGAAGGACTGAATTAACTTTGGTAAAACATAAAAATACTAAAAGTGTATTAAATCTGATCATGGAGGGTGGAAGGTTTGAATTGTTGGAAATGTTAAAAAAAGCACGAGCAACATTAAAGGGTAACAAAGAGGTAGAAAGGAGCCAGAAAAACTGTTGGGAATGGAGATAGGAGAGGAACAGATAAGTAACATAAATGAGCAAGAAACTAACAAGGTAGAAAAAGAAATAGAAAACAAAACTCAATGAGACAATACTAGTGAAAGTTATGGAGGCACAGAAAGAGGAGAGACGAAAAAAGGAAAATGGTATCCAAAAAAGAAACTAGCCAAAAATAAAGAGAGAAACAATGAGAGATGGGAAAGAAAAACGTGGGGTAGAGATATTCAAACAATCTATCGAAAAGGGATAGAAAAAATTCTGAAGAAAAGATATAAGACATATAAAAAGAAGAAAAAGAGAAAAGAAAACCTAGGAATAGGTGACTAGTAGAATGAAATGAAATAAGTAGAATGAAATGACATATTGTAATATGGCAAAAGTATGTATTTAATTAGGATGTGTGTGTGCTATATCAATATTTTTAAATATGCAAAGTAATTATGTTAAATGCTTATTATATAAAAAATGAACTTGAAGATACATGTTGCTCACAGAAAATACATGGAAAGGAAATGATAAGCTTGATTTATTTTTAAAGGGAAGAAAAAATGGCATTGTCTATATACGTAATAAAAATTAGAAACTGGAAAATATGAGAAGAAATGTAATATGGCTAAAATTGGAAATGAATCATGTGTTAGTGAAAATGTTAAAGGGGAAATCCGGACAACCCTTTGTTCACAAAAGATTTTTTTAATTATGTAACAAAAATAAAATAAAAAAACTTTTTGAAAAAAAAATGGACAAAACTGCTGTATGATTCTTGTATGAATTATTATCCCTTAAGACCTTGAGATGGATAGCAAATTATATATTTAAAAATAATCAGCTCATTATTTCTCCAAAATATCTACTTTTCATGATAGTATTTTTTTGTATTGTAACGTAGGATATCAAATGATGCCAAATGATGATATTATCAGATCCCAGAATAGTCTAGTCCTCTTTGAAAGTCCATATTCTAAAATGAACATAGTAGTCAAATATAGGAAATGTCAAATATATCTTATTATATATAAACCATCTAACTATTAATGTTTATGTCCCATACAATGGACTTCATTTTTTCCTTGCAGCAAGTTGACAGCATTTTTCTGACGACATTCTCTCTTGCATGAAGAATATAAATAAATGTAGCACATCAAATTGCTTTGTTGTATTATTAAGATTGAAGTATGATGTGTGAATCTCTCCATACCTCAAAATGTCATCCTTGTGTATCAGCATTTTGGTAACAATACATGACATTTTAGTTAAATGGCTCTCTCCAGCAATGGATTAAGTTGATTTTTCTATAAAGATGGACCCTGAGAGAACTTCTGACTTTTAAAAAAATCCAAGTTCATCCAAAATATTTTTCCTCAAAAATAATTAGAATGAACCTAGTCTAGAACATCTAAGAAAGTTAGAAGCTCTTATAGTCCATCTCTATCAACCCCCTGGTTAGTTCAGAAATTCATTAAATCATCTTTAGTATGTAACTATCCAGTGTTCACTGGAAAATCTACAATGCTGGAAAGTCTGCTACTGCTCTAGACAATCTTTTCCATTGCATAATGAAGAGGTCATTAATATATTACATTGTTAATATATTGTTGCTTTGCCACATTGTTGCTTTGGACTTAAATGGTATAAGGCAGTGATGGCTAACCTTTTTGTCATTGCGTGACGAAAGTGTGTGCAGCGTGCATGACAGCACGCACCTGCACCCATAATGCAATGCACATGAGACACCACCCCGTGCCCCAAATCCCTGCGTTTCCCCACCCTCCGTGCATGCGCATGTGACCCCGGGCACCCCATTTTGGGCCTAGTAGGCCTCCCTGCAACCTCCTGGGACCAAAAATGGGTTTCAGGGTGGAATGCTGCATGCACCCCACTGCACATGTGTGGCAGAGACCCAAAAATCAGCTGGCTGGCAGGAAGCGCAGGAACATGCGCGGTGGAGCTGAACTGGGTGATGGCTCGTGTGCCCGCAGAGAGGGCTCTGCATTCCACCTATGGCACGCATGCTATAGGTTCACCATCACGGGTATAAAGTCTCCTACAAGGTCCCTTCTACATACATACAGCTTTACTTGTCGAAGTAGAAATTTTGTTAAGATCATTTTCTTTTCTCTCTACATTGTTGTGTGATGTCCAAACTAGAGAAAATAATGCACGTGCAGCAGTGGTGGGTTTCAAAAATTGTTCGAGCCTACTCTGTGGGTGTGACCTCCTTTGTGGGAGTGGCTTGCCACCCATGTGACTGGATGGGAGTGGCTTGCCGCCCATGTGACCGGATATGAAGATGCCAACGACACTTGTCAGAACCACCTTAAATTACCTCACACACAGCACTGGCATGCATAAGAATATGATGTAAACTTGTTTTTTAAAAGGCATCTTTGGTTTGCATTACAACTTCAACACACGCAATGTTCTGATTGCACCACAAACACAGTAGTCATCCTTACCTTTCACAGAGGCACTGAGTTTTATAAATATGAGCATGATAGTGTAGAATAATCATATCCAAGGACCAGTGGTGGGTTTCAAAAAATTTTGGAACCTCTTTTGTAGGTGTGGTCTGCTTTCTGGGTCCACTGGTGGAACCTCTTCTAACCCGTTCGGTAGATTTGACGAACCGGTTCTACCGAATAGGTGCGAACTGGTACGAACCCACCTCTGATATGCAGTCTAATCAGTACATTAAGCAAAAGAATTATTACTGCAATATAGCTCTTTTTAGCTGCTGTGTTCTATTGCTTCTTTATATTCGACTGATGATCTACTAATATATGCCAAGATCTTTCTTCAACACATTGCTGTCAATCCAGGTTTTCCTATTCTTCTACCTATGTATTACACACACACACACACACACACACACACACACACACACACACACACACAAACTTACTTTAAGGCATAATTTATTATAATTGCATGCTTAAATTTTCAAAATTCAATTTGAACAGATTCTCCTAGGCTGGTGTTATCTACAAATTGGATACACATTCCTCCGTTCTATCCTGTATTTATTTATACAAATTTTGAATGGAATCCCAGAAAATCCCACCTGATGTTTTTAGATAATGTAAAACCATTGAGAAGCACCTTTGAAATCCCTTGGCTCAGCCAGTTACAATGACTGTTTCAGCCCCTTAAACTGCAATACTATCTAATCCATGTTCATTTACCTTGCCAACAAGGTTATCATAAAATACCTTGTCTCGTGTTTATTAAGCTCAAGACATATTGCATGTACAGGGTTCCCTTTTTTACCTTTTGTAAATCAGCATCTTACACAAAATGTAAGACTTGACACACCAGTACTAGATTCTAGTAATGGTATTATTTTTCTAAGTCTTGCAGATAAACTGCCAGGGAATTTGCAATGTTTCTATACATCCAACAACAACAACAAAAAAAGAAACAAAATAGACATACTATTGTCCAAACCTTTTGCATATGTGTGTGTTATTTATTGGCAATTCTGGAACATCTGTGACTGGGTTATATGGCAATCAATTAGTTGAAAGACATTCCAAAAGTGCCCTTGAAAGAGAAATACATTTTCCGAAATGCATCAGGCAGATTAAAACATTTTTATTGACACTTTGGGTTCCTCCCTCTCTCTTTCATTCACTACAGAAACAACAGATCTTCAGTAATACTACTAGTCTTTCAGAAGCTGCGTGATAATCGTATCATTTTGTTCCCTTCTGGGTTTTCTTCTGCCTTTGCTGAAAATAATCTTGTGCTTCAGCCCTGCCCTTTGTTTCAGTGTAGTTTGCTTGCTTTCTGCATAGATTGTCCTTTTGGTCTTATCTTGAGACAGCAGCTAAGAAAATCTTTCTGTCTGATCAATAAGAGCAAAATACTTCACATATCAGCCACCCAATTTCTCTTGCTGCTTCCCAGAAACAAATCATATAATTTTTCCAGTGAATTGCTGTCAATCTTCTGGCACCTGGGATTCAAAAGCACTGTTCAAACTGAAAACAGTCTTGTAATATATTGTGTGGCTACAAACTGGGAGACAACTTAAAGTTATTTGATAAATATTTAAATATTTTTTCTTCCTTATCTTTTTTAAAAAAAATTGTGAACAAGACTGCCTAGGCCACTTTGGTTACTGATAATTTTAAGAGTCTATGGAGATCAGTGGTGGGATATGACTGGTACGCCCCGGTACAGGCATACCTGTGCCTGCTGGGAGCACCAGGTACCGTTCCAGTGCGGTGCTCTGGAAGGCCCATCCCGCCCTCTTTTTTTATTGCTATTTGAGCCAATCGGGGCTTTCGTCCACAGAGCTCCACCAAACAGCTGGAGTGTCGGGGGCAGTAAGTACGCATGCACGCGCTGCACGCATGCTGCGTGCGTTCATGTAGTGGAGATCAGGCCCCGTTGCAGCGTACCAGTTGGAACCCACCACTGATGGAGATCCTCAGTCATCCAGGTCAAGGCTGTCCCAAAGGTGCTTTTTCAAGAGGCAACTGGACGTTTTTTGTTTTTCCCTTGAAAACTGAGTCAGAATTGAAGAAGCTTCTTGGATGAGAAATAAAACATCTTCAAGGAAAAACAAAGTGCAATCACCTCTTTAAAAAGCATTTTAGTCCTCTTTCTTCGAGGACTTATACTTATACATTCCTTCAATATTTCTTTGTAGGACTTTGTTTCTACTCCTTAGATTATCTTAGTTTCCCTTAAGAAACTAAGGAATTAAAGAATATGAACTATTATGGAATAAATACAATATCATTTTTTTGGCAAAGTAATTTTGTGTTGAAAATTAGTAGGAAACTTCATATATTAGGTGGTTTAATTTTTTAAAATAAACATAAATAATATTGTTGCAACCTGAAGTTCTGTTTACATTTTTAGTAACTGTTCATATTTATTAATTTACAGTTAGCTTTCAAACAACAATAATTTCATGATCCTTTTCACACATTCTATCATCAATTCAGGGGTATCTTGTCCCATGCCTATTCATTTGATTTTTGATTTGGGAACTCTACCATTATCTCTGCTATATTTCATTCTGTTAGTTTCTATCTATTTCTCCAACCTCTAAAGATTATTTTGAATTGTGTCTGTTTGTTAGCATATTAACTACTGTATCAATTTTGTTTCCTCTGTAAATTAAATTTGATAAGCACTCTGCTCATTATCCAAATTGTTAATTTAAAAAATTGAAGAGGAGCCAGGCTCATGCAACATATTATTCATTGTCATCCCTTAGCAGGATATATAATTTTTAAGAAACATGTTTAGAATACAGCTAATAATAATTTATGTATTTATTAGATTTATTTCCTTCCTCAAGTCAGACTTTGCATTTACAATAATAAAACAGAAAACATAGCTTTGTATCCATACATGTAATTAGCTTGCTATTATAAATGTCATGGGACACAGATGCCAAATATGGGATATGGTTATTTTGTGGAAAATTAAAAATAGTAATTCTGTTAGTTATATATACTGGGAAGAGCAAAATACTGATTGGACTCGTGAACATTATTCTGTTTTGTTTCTACCTTCTCTTTCTCCTCCTCCTCCTCCTCCTCCTCCTCTTCCATCTTTGTGGCCCAGAAACTGTGACTTGCTGCTCTATTTTGTGGCTTTTTGTTCAAAAAAAAGCAGTAGAGTGAAGCAACTGTGAAATATAAAGGTTCTGATTCCTAATAGGATTCTGACATTTATTTCAGTTATTATTACTGATATTCTTCATCGTAATTAAAACTCATACTGCATGTCTGAAGCAGAATCCTTTTCATCGCAGGGATTTTATGCTTACCTTCCATTGAGTGCTTTTTTCTGTCTGCATCTTTCCCAGTAAGTATGACTATTAAAAGATACACTAGGCATTAAAATCACTATTAAAAGGTACAGTACAGAAAAATTCGGAGGCAGAAACCTTGGGGGTTTGAACAAATATAATAAATAGTAAACTTCAAGAAGGATAGTCAATCATAAAAAGATCATAGAACTTGTTTATCAGCAAAATGGGGACATTCAAAATAAAAACAAAGCAAAATGAAAGACTAAAACAAGAAAAATGCATCAGTAATTTTACATCATTTGTTTTGAATGCTAAAGTAAATTCATGTAATGATTACTGATGGTGAAAGTTCTATTGTGATTATGGAAAAACAGAAGCATGGGGAGAAATAAATAGAAATATGGTCAGTTATGAAACCCTACTTGCTATGATATACGTATGGTATATGCTGAGAGAGCTTTTCCACTAATGAATTAAAATATCATACCATCCTTTTGCTGGCAGAAGACTATAATAATGGGAAATGGGTTACTACTGCATTTGCCAATCTCTATTGTTTCTACACTGAAGTATTTTCTAAGCCACCACTGGAAGGGGCTCGCCTGATTCTGTTATGGAATGATAATCTACAATAGGGGTGTCAAACTCTATTTCATTGAGGGCTGCATCAGGGTTGTGTTTGACCTCAGGGGCACAAGGTTGGCATAGGCTGGGTGGGTGTTGCCAGTTTGATGTCACTCCTGTCAGGGGAACCTGTGGTGGCCGGAATGCTCTGCCAGTGAAAATGGGCTCCCGAGCTTCGTTTTTGGCTGCCATGGCCTCCTGCAACCTTCTGCCAATGAAATGGAGCTGAGGAGGGCCATGTGTGAAAATGGAGCTTGGGAGCCCATTTTCACTGGCAGAAGCATCGCAGGCCGGTCCTTTGCTGTTTCCAGGGTGGCCCCACAGGACACATCTAAGTACTCTGCAGGCTGGATCCAGCCTGCGGGCCTTGAGTTTGACACCCCTGATCTACAATGTGCAACTGATTCTTCTGGTTTTCCTGCCTCCTCCTCTTTTGCACATTGGATCCACTAGGAAAATAAATGGCACTGCAAAAGCAATGGGGTAGGATTGGCTGTAGGACTTGATGATTTCTCTCTCCCCCGCCCACACTTACCTATCTCCTCAATGTCTACACTTTCGCATACCCAGCTGACTTCTGAAATGCCTCACATAGTCAGCAGCTGCCTTGTGAAGAGCTAAGTTGAATGTGCTTGCCAGCAGTGGGAGGAAGAAGATGGCAAAGATCAGTGGGAGTAACAATGATTAGTTCATTTAAATATTATCAGAGGATTTGATTTTTTCTTCATTGTCCCATTGCACAGGGTTCTTCAAATCTTTAACAAGCCTTCCCCAATCTATTTTCAATATTATTTCTATCTTGTCAGATAAAAAGATATATGTTTGCCTATTCATACCAACATTGCTGATATCATGGCTGTCATTTTCTGATTCCATTTTTCAAAAGACTCCTTCACTATTTTCATTGCAAATTTTCATTTCCTCTATCTAAAATGTTTAGTCCTTCTAGTGTCCAGATTTGAAATCATGAAAATTATTTATGCATATTGTGTCTAAGATCTATTTCCTATCAGAAGCTGTTTGCACTTTTTAATTAATTCCAAAGTCTTACTGTAAAAAATTCAATATTCTAATTTTATCTGGACTTTTAGTCCTTTTGTAACATTTTAGGATAAAAAATATCATTTAGACTTTTGCTGTTTATTTAAGATTCTTTAAATTCTTAAGCTTATAATAAAAAAAGTTTTCTTTTATTCAAGGTTCAAGGCAAAATCAGCTGGCATTTCAAAATTGTCATTTGGAAGATCTCCAAAAGCTTAGAATTAACAACCAATTTCCCAAAGTGCTTAGATTTGTGAATTTAGTATCATGTATAAGTGTCTGCCTGATTGTAAGCAAGATGACTAATCCCATCATTTCCCAGCAGTCAAACTGTAGAAAACTGCTGTCCTGCTATCTTTTTGTGTGGGAGAGCCATCTGGGATACATATGTGTGATCTCCCATCTTGCCCTTAGTCAGAGAGGTTCCAAGGAACCATCTTCTTGCCAGTTGCTTAGCTTTGCCACAGTCAGTGCAGTGGTGGGATACGACCAGTACACCCTGCTACAGGCGTACCTGTGCCTGCTGGGAGCACCAGGTACCATTCTGGTACGGTGCTATGGAGGGCTCACCCTCCCGCCCGCCCTCCTTACTTGTCATTGAGCCGATCGGGGCTTTCATGCATATACAGGAAACCTACGGCGCGACACTCCGTCGAGCAGCTGGAGCATTGCAGGTGGTAAGTATGCATGTGCATGCATGTGGTGGACGCCCGGCTCTGTTGCACCATACCAGTTGCAGTGGAACCCACCACTGAGTCAGTTCTGCTTTTGTAGGGCCTTCTTCAGTTTACTTTACCTTCCTGGAGAGGGTTTGTTTAATCTCGTACTTTTGTAAAGAGCAGCTAAATCTTCAGGTTTTATATTGTTGTATTTAACTGCAATTTTCTAATAGAGTGCTCCTTTGAGCAAATGTTACAGTATTTTGTGTATCTGTGATCAAAATGGTTTGGGACAAAAAGCTAATTTAATCATAATCAGAAACTAGAATTTAAAATGAAGAATAAGGTTTCATAGTGCTGAACCAGTTACCCATTCTATTTTAGATTAGATATTATGCTTTCCTAGGAAGTTTGTTTTTTGCTACACTTCCCTCCATGAAAACCAAAAGAAACAAGTCACTTGGTGCATTGATCTCAGCATTACAAATGTTTTTGGAAACATTCTGACTAAATGCAAAATGGCTTCTCCTACTAACAACCTAGGTGATCAAAGCTCCTATTAAAATGTCACCCAATGCATTTAATGCACTGAATTTAAATTATAAATAAAAGCATTCTATTTACCTCCAGTGTAAATTACTAGATAATGTGAGCAATGCAGAACCTACTTAAAATATTAAACCATTAAAATGAGGCATGTGTGGTTTTATGTTAATTTATTGTCCTTGGCTCCAACAGCAGCATAGTAGCTTGGCATGCAAGTGGGTGTAAGACATTTTTATGTGCTCATTTTATATAACTTATTTTGGTAAGCTGGACCTATGACAAGAGATTCCTTGTTTGTATCTGTGTTGACAATAGCTTTCAGTTATGCTAATACTGTAAAGCCATCAATTTCAGGCCTGGCTGCTTCCTATACTTTTATTTGTGTATTATAAAACTCTATAGACAACAGAGATTGAAAATGTATTAATGTTGTATATTTCTACTTGAAGACAGGTTGTTTATTTGTAAAATCTCATTCGTATCTTGCAAAAACTATAAAAGTATAGAAAGCACAAGATACTATATAGTCATAACTGTTTTACCTGTTAAAAACATGAATCATTTATTTAGCAGTCAATGTTATTACATATATTTTATTCTTTTCATTTTCATTTGTTCAGTAATAATTCAATAAAATAAGAGCAGAATGCTATATACAATACAATAACAGCAGAATGCTTTGCAGCTCAGTTGCAGTAGTAATAGAGATAGTCATTCATGGAGCCAAATGAGGGTACGGTGCCTAAAACTTATGATAAGTAATTTACAGGCATCTACAATGAGGTCAAATACGAGGTCAAGATGGTAACTGTCCCTTTAAAAGGGGTGGGGCTTTTAATCATGGCCTTATCTTGAGTTATTTGACATACCCATAGATCCACACATTTTCTTCCTCATGCAGTTTGGACAGGGGTTTCAAACTCGGGGCCCACTGGCTGGATGTGTCATGCGCTGGCCAAAATTTGCTGTACGTCACATGATGACAACGTGATGACATGAGTTTGACATCCCTGAGTTTCGATAACCACAAAGCAAAGAGATACCTTTAAAATTCATCCTACTAAGGCTAATTCATTCACAGGACTTTAACTTGTTTTTTCTTTCTCTATATTTTTAAAAACCCACAGCACTTTACAAATGGAAAAAAATGCCAAACCATGCAAAATTTCAGAACAAGTAACAATATTGCAGTAATTAATACCTGCATAAAATATAAATTATTATAAAATACATCTTAATATATACACAAATAAAACTCTTTTTGCTGTTTCCCAAAGAACAAGCCAAGAGATAGCAGAAGATTAATCTCAAAACGACACTGAACCACTTCAAGGTAAAGAATAGATAAAGGTCTGTCATTTAATACTCACAGTGTGATTACTGAATGCTTGTCCTGGGTTATTAGCAAGTTAATAAAAAAAGGTGTCCAAATTAAGCTATTAAGAGTAAGGACTGGGAAATCTAGTTTCAGATCTTTACTCAACCCATCCAAGGACTGGCTGATATCTCATGCTACCTTATAATGTGCTTTCTTGTTTGGGATTTAAGTTGCGTAGTTGAGCTGTTACAGTGTATAATCTATAATTTTTGCTCAATATGTTTTTCAAACCCAGCCAATTGTGTTTTATCAAATAAACTATGGTTAAACAAATGTTACTTTAACTTGCTGAACCGATTCAGCAAGTTGTGAGTTATTAAATAAACCATAGTTAATCTGAAGCTTAACATAGTGAACGAACCAGTTATTGAATCATTATGGCTTATTGCTAGGTACATATAAACAGGTTCACAGCCAGGATTTTTGAATTAAGTAGTGCTTATAATATTATTATATTTTATGATGACATTAGATATCATGGAAATGTATTTTGGTTAAATTTCATTTCATTCTCTCTAGAGAACGACCTAAAATGTAGATAGAATAAGTAATCCCATTCTACTTTGCTAACGACCATCATCAACTTTACCAGAATATAAAATAGTTATTACACCCAACCCCTATACTTCAACAGTAAATTCAAGTTGTAAAAATAGAATATTTTAAATTAATTGTAATACTTTTCTCAGTAAAATGTAAAATTGAATGCTTTTAAATTCATCAGATGCTACTCTCTGTTCTGAGCCATAGAGGAAATTGTAGTTCATATCATCCTTCCTGAATATTTTATAGTATGAAAAAGGTCTTTAAAAATGACATTCAATTTAATATCCCGTTTCCCCGAAAATAAAACCTCCCTGGATAATAAACCCAATCGGGCTTTTGAGCACATGCGCTAAAATAAGCCCTCCCTAAAAAAAATAAGCCTTCCCCCAAAATATTGCAATACAGCAGTAGCCATGAAGTGACCACATTCACTGCCTTCTCCACCTCAAAAGTAACAAGACCTCTCTGAAAATAAGTCCAAATGCTTATTTTGGGGGTCAAAATAAGAATTAGAGGACAACAAAGGAATAATAATTTCGGTATCTCTATGTTGGCATTTAGTATTCTTCTGGAGTTTTACAACCAAATATAATCTTCCTGATAGCAAACTTGTAGAGGAAGCAGAACAAAACAACAACAATGGAAACATGGGACTGAGTGGAACAATAAGTTATTTATGGAAAAAGTAATGCCAAAGATTACACCTGTTGGGCATAAAATAACATTGATTTTTGTATGCTACTGAAGTCTCTTATTTAATCAAATGCTCTAAGATATTTTTAAGTCCAATTTAATATACAATGACCCAAACAATATTTTCCAAACTACCCAGGCAGTCCTAATCTGTACTGTCTTCATGTTTTCTTAAATAGAAATTTATTTTTAAAATTCACAGCATAAATTCTTGAGAGATGTCCTTCTTTCTCTTAATTTCCACAGCATGGTGTAGAACTCTGAAAGGTCTTTATGGCTGGTTAAAGATAAGGGAGTTTAAAAAGCTACTTTCTTTTAAAGGTATTGAAGTATTAGTTATTAAGTCCAAAGTTTTAATATTTCATCTTCTAGCTTAATAAGATGTGCTTATTTTAGACATGCCCTTTAGCAATCCTGTGTTTTGGAAGTGTTATATAGCTTTCAAAAGGAGCATAACATTTGTAGGAACTTTGTGATTTTCCTATGGAGATTATTTAGGAGTTTAAGGTTATGATGAAATAAATATGAAAAGTAGTTTTCAAACATGCCTGCAGCTTAGCATGATAATATTTGATTGTTTAAACAGTTGCTCGGTCACTACTAGAAATTATAATACAAGGATAAGCATTTAGCATTGGATGTGGAACACTAAAATCAGATTAAAATATAGCATTATGTTATTAGGATGGTATAAATAATAGTGCATACATGAGAATACTCTGATTCAATGTGTTAGCAAAATAGCATAATATGATTCAGGTCACTTCAGAATCCAGTCCTGTTCTGATTTATTTGATTTTTATCCCACCCTTATGACTAATTCAAGGTGGCAAACATACATCTTTCTCCTCTTCTTTCCCCCCACAACAACCCTGTTGAAAGAGAATGACTGACCCAAAATCACCCTATTGGTTTCATGGCTAAGGCAGGATTAGAATTCACAGTCTCCTGGTTTCTAAGCCATCATCTTCAACACTATATCAAACATGCTCACTGCCTTAATATATTTAAAGAACGAGGCAATAATTTACCAATTGGAGATGAGTTAGGCATTTTATTTATTTGATTATATACTGTCATAAATAGAAACCATCTCTTGTCCTCTTAAAATTCGCTACAAGGTTTGTGGGCAGGAAAACTTATTTGATAATTTCTATGAATTTTTGCAAATCAATAATTTCTCAAGGAAAAAATCACCACTAAGGTAGTAGTACTAGAGTACTACTACTGAAAAATCCATGAAAATAAGTTTTCTTATCTTATTTTTCCTGCTTAGAGTAAAGTGTAAAAAACTAAGGAGATTGAAGACTGCTTAAAAGATGATTGCACCATAACAGTCAGGAGGTAGCCAGACAGATGGATGGATGGATGTTTGCTCACTTTGGAATTGAAAGCAAAGGCATTTTACTCACAAGTAATTCTCAGAATAAGTTTTCTGATAAAATTGCTAACACTCATTTTTTTCTATCAGATTGGTTGATAAGTATAGATATGCCCATGTGTGCCCAAAAGTTACTTGCAGTCAGAAAATTATACAAAGCCATACAACAATACCATTAATATTATTAAACAATACCATCTGCCTATCTCAGCTCCTTGGGAAGGATTTGATAGGTGAATAAAAATGTCAAACCTAATCAAAACATCTGGCTGACTAGGCAAACAACAACAACAACACAACAACAACAAGAAGACACGACTGACTTGCTAAATTAATCTACTGGTCATTATGTAAAAAAAATATGACTTACCTATATCCAAAAGATCATGGGAGCGCAAAGTGGAAAAAGTTACCGAAAATGAGAAGGTGAAGATCTTGTGGGACTTTCTAATACAGATGGATCATAATTTGGAACACACATGCCAGATAACACAGTTGTTGAGGGCCAAAGCGTACAGTTTATTGATATTGCTGTAGCAGGAGATGCCAGAGTCAAAGAAAAAGAACTGGAAAAAAATCACATGGCCATCGAACTACATGGCTATGGATGCAACATGTAACAGTGGTACCCATTGTCATTGGGGCACTTGGTACCATGTCCAAGAATTTTACAAAACACATCAAAAATTGCAGCTTCCTGCAATAACACCAGTGGAACTGTAAAAAACCTGTGCTGCTAGGAACATCATATATTTTAAGAAGCAATTTGCAATTTGCAATTTAATGAGCTTATATGCTGCCCAACCCCGGAGGACTCCGGGTGGCTTACAAATACGAAATGAAATAAAATAACACATAGGGGAAAGAAACATACAGAGTTTTAAAAAAAACACACAGCATACATTTGGCTTAACTGGGGGTTGGACCTGATTTAAAAAATCAGCAACCCCAGGCCTGTCGAAACAGCCAGGTTTTGGTGGCTTTTTGGAAGGCCACGAGAGTGAAGATACTTGGTTGATACCTAGGATGCTGGCAGCAACCTGTATCAACCATTAGCAGCAGTCAGTGATATTTGTGACACATCTTTAAATGTTCAGTTGACTGAGTTTCATGTTTAATGAATAAGTATATAATAATTGCTCTACATGGGGCTGCCCTTGAAGAGCATCCGGCGACTTCAGCTAGTCCAAAACGCAGCCACGCGAGTGATTGTGGGCGCACCACGGTTCGCCCACATAACACCGATCCTCCATGAGCTGCGCTGGCTACCTGTTGGTCTCCGGGTGCACTTCAAGGTCCTTCTTACCACCTATAAAGCGCTCCATGGTAGTGGATCTGGCTATTTGAGAGACCGCCTTCTGCCAATTACCTCCCTGCGTCCCATCAGATCGCACAGGGTAGGCCTCCTCCGAATTCCATCCGCCAGTCAGTGCCGACTGGCGACTACGTGGAGGAGAGCCTTCTCAGTTGCAGCCCCGACGCTATGGAACAATCTCCCCGTGGAGATCCGCACCCTCACCACCGTCCAGGCCTTCCGCACAGCCCTCAAGATCTGGCTATCCCGTCAGGCCTGGGGATAAGACTTTACTCTCGCCCCTCCCGAATGTTGAATGAATGTTGGGTTTTTATTGCTAATTATTTTTATTCACATTTTCTTTTTGTGTTTTGTCCTGCACTCCCTTTCCCTATCATTGTAAGCCGCCCTGAGTCCCCTCAGGGAAAAGGGTGGCCTATAAATGCTAATAAAATGAAAAAAAAAATGAAATGAAATGAAATAATAATAAAGTGGCTGACTGCAACCAACCATAATAATGTTTCCTGAGCTCAAAGTGAGATGCTGTGTTCAGAATATATATACTGGTTCATTCAGTTAGTCCATACATAGCCTGGCAATTAAAAAAGAACCTCTTCTGTTATAAGAGATAGTGAAAAAATTCAAGAAAATTGGATGATTTCAAAGCCTTATTAGGTCTACCAACTGAATATTCAGAATGTTTTCATCCAAGGACTTAAAAGGTGTGATTTGTGCCTCAAAAAACAACAGTTCAATAATTCTTCCAAACATGCATTATATGCTGACAACTTGGAGTGCTGATCTGAACATATTTTTTTCACTAAAGTGAAGTATTTAAACATCTAAAGATTTTATTCTTAGCACATTTGTATCTGTGAGTCACTTATCCCAGTACTTAGGATCTTTAACAGCTTACATACATGACACTACATCATTCTTTAGCAGTACATTTCAAACATACACTGAAAAGGAATTCCATTTTACACTGCACTGTACTTTGGATTTAATGGTTTTAAGAACTATGGTACTTCCTAAATGTTATAGAATTAATCCATTACTGACCATAACTAGTGCATTTCTCCATAGTATCTCAAAATGTCCTTGAGAATGGCTGACATTAGAAACTAGTTATTTTAGGCTAAGTCCATAGATACATTTTTTTCAAATGTTCATTACATGTACTATTGCTTCATCTTGAATAGTAATTTAATATTTAGAGTAGTAATTAGTTTTTCTTTTTAAATGAATGCTATTTTCAAGACTTTTACTATACCGGAGAGGATGTCAACAGAAGGTGGCACCACTTGACTTAGTGCATCAAAGTTTTTCATTCTGGGCACAGAAGAAAATGCCTCTAGATAGGCATGCAAAAATAGTGACTGATACAAAAGTTGAAAACAGTTTTTTCATGACTACTGCATTTTATTTTATTAAGGGAGTGTGTTCAACATTAGAGATAATTGATAAGATAAGAAGATCTCATTCCAGTGCCTTCCTTCCTAACCTCAGTTCCAGGTTCTTGCATAGTTTTTTAAATTTTAAATTGTTTTTCTATTAATTTTTTTATGATTTGTAAGCTATCCAGAGTCATCTTATCAGGCAGGTGGGCAGGATATTAAATAAATATGGGCAGCATATTAAACAAAGATGATTAGGGGACTGGAGACTAAAACATATGAAGAATGGTTTCAGGAACTGGGTATGTCTAGTTTAATGAAAAGAAGGACTAGGGGAGACATGATAACAGTGTTCCAATATCTCAGGGGTTGCCACAAAGAAGAGGGAGTCAAACTATTCTCCAAGGCACCTGAGTGTAGAACAAGAAGCAATGGGTGGAAATTAATCAAGGAGAGAAGCAACTTAGAACTGAAGAGAAATATCCTGACAGTTAGAACAATTAATCAGTGGAACAGCTTGCCTACAGAAGTTGTGAATGCCCAACACTGGAAGGCTTTAAGAAGATGTTGGATAGCCATTTGTTTGAAACGGTATAGGGATTCCTGCCTAGGCAGGGGGTTGGACTAGAAGACCTCCAAGGTCCCTTCCAACTCTGCTATTGTATTGTAAATAAATAAATAAATAAATAAATAAATAAATATTAATACAAGAGAATAGCTCAAGGTTTAGATGATGTGTAGTGTCTTTGATGCTCTCTGAGCTTTTTTATTTGCTTGAAGACATTTCATTATTTCATTAGGTAATATCATCATTTGTGAATGAGTTTGGGGTTTGCTCCTTATTTATATACAGTAGCTTTACTTGTCAGTTTTGGTAGAGGTACCTTAATTAGGATATTATTTTTTGACTGATTGTTTGCCTACTATTAGTTTTTAAAAGTAGCTATACCATTCTTCAAAATCAAATTTTCCCTGGAGATGGCTTCTATGCATTAAAATCACAATAAAAAAGTTCTGAATCATCATTGTTATCATTACATTACATTAAAAACCGTAACAAGTTACATTTATAAAAACCCTCATGAAACACATATATTTAAAATACTAAAATATTTAGGAGCATGGAACAAAGTTATGGGAGATTTGAATTCAGGAAGTAGTCCTTGTTAGAAGATGCACTCCCTAAATTAAGTAGAGTCCCTGAACAAATTCTGAATAATTAAATCATAGACTATTCTAATAGGTACAAATGTAAATATTCCTAAAACAGTTGCCTTGAATGCACAGTAAGTAGTTTAGCCCAATTATCACTGAAAACTAACAGACATTCATTATATTTAAAATGAAAGTTAGTAGGAAGTCCATGAGGACGAAAAATACCGTTGTTGTTGTTAGTTGCGAAGTTGTGTCCAACCCATCGCGACCCCATGGATAACATTCCTCCAAGCCTTTCTGTCCTCTATCATCCTCTGGAGTCCATTTAAGCTTACTGCTTTGGTGACTCCATCCAGCCACTTCATTCTTTGTCGTCCCCATCTTCTTTTGTCCTCAATCTTTCCCAGCATTAGGCTTTTCTCCAATGAGTCCTTCCATCTCTTTAGGTGGCCAAAGTATTTGAGTTTCATCTCCAGGATCTGGCCTTCTAAAGAGCAGTCAGGGTTGATCTCTTCTAGGACTGACTGGTTTGATCGCCTTGCAGTCCAAGGGACTTGCAGGAGTCTTCTCCAGCACCATAATTCAAAGGCCTCAATTCTTTGGCACTTAGCCTTTTTGTGGTCCAACTTTCACAGCCATACATTGCAACTGGAAAAACCATAGCCTTGACTATATGCACTTTTGTTGGCATGTTTCTGTTTTTTAGTATGCTGTCTAGATCTGCCATAGCTTTTCTCCCAGGAGAAAGTGTCTTTTAATTTCTTGGCTGCAGTCCCCATCTGCAGTGATTTAAGGAAAAAAATATCTTACTTCTGTGCAAGCTACATCTTGAAGCTCTCTTCAAATGTAGCTTACATAGAAATAAGACCTTGCTTAAGACGTAACTATATAAGGAGAAGAGCAGGACAGAATACCCCATTTGCTTCTTAAATCCAGAAGCTTTTTTAATTAACAATATGCCAGGTGAGAAAGAGATACAGGAAGAGCACATGAATACCCTTTCTTCTCTATCTTTTGCTTTACGCTGCAGCAGGTGAAATAATTTATAATGCAAAATTGATAGAGTCTTATCCAAAATACTGGAAAAATAATGAAAGAGGTGCCAAGCATATCTTAGTAGTCCAGTACTATTCCTACAAAAACTAACACTGCAGGTTTTAAAGAACAGATTAGACAGCCATTTGGGATGGAATGGTATAGGATCGCTTACTTGAGTAAATGATTGGGTTAGAAGACCTCCAAGGTTCTTTCAAGTAATCCGGGGCCCAACTCACTCGGCAGGTCACATGCTCGACCTCGTATTTCTCTCGGAGCAGTGGAGTTGTGATCTTGGTCTGAGGGGTAGTGAGATCTTACCCCTGTCATAGTTGGACCACTACCTACTGAGGCTTGACTTTCAGAGACCAAACCCCCACTGTAGGGAGGAGGAACCGGTTAGGTGGTTCCACCCCAGGCGACTTATGGACCCGTTGGGCTTTCAGACGGAGCTTGGGGTTATTCCTGATACTCTCGCCCGCAGTCCGGCGGAGACTCTGGTTGCTGCCTGGAATTCAGCAGCGACAGAGGCTCTTAACCGGATTGCACCTTTACGGCCGATCCAAAGCAGTGGATCCAGGAGGGCTCCTTGGTTTACTGAGGAACTCCGGGAGATGAAGCGCCGAAAGAGACGCCTAGAGCAACGATGGAGATCCAGTAAGTCCGAGTCAGACCGAGCACTTTTAACATCCAGCATCAGAGTTTACATCCGGGCAATGAGGATGACAAAAAGAACATACATTGCCTCTCTGATTGCTTCCGCTGAGTCGCGCCCAGCCGCCTTGTTCAGGATAACCCGTTCCCTCCTAAATAGGAGGGACACAAGCGATCCTTTGCAAGGCAGAGCTGAGGACTACGTCCAATTTCTCGCGGATAAAGTTGCTCGGCTTCGGGCGGACCTGGACTCCAATCTTACAGAACCAGCTGAAGCACCAGGGGATAATCTGGTAGGACATCACTGGATTGATTTTCAGGCTGTTACCCCTGAGGATGTGGACAAGGCCATGAGAGCTGTAAGTGCCTCCACATGTGTACTGGACCCGTGCCCCTCCTGGCTGGTTGTTAACAGCAGGGAGAAGACACGGGGCTGGATCCAGGCGGTTGTTGCCGCCTCCTTTTGGGAGGGGGTCTTTCCCCCCGCATTAAAGGCGGCGGTGGTGAGACCCCTCCTGAAGAAGCCATCTCTGGATCCAGCCGTCCTAAACAACTATCGTCCAGTCTCCAACCTCCCCTTTGTGGGGAAGGTTGTTGAGAAGGTGGTAGCCTTTCAGCTCCAGTGGTCCTTGGAGGAAACCACTTATCTAGATCCCTTCCAGTCAGGTTTCAGGCCTGGCTACAGCACGGAAACCGCTTTGGTCGCATTGATCGATGATCTCTGGAGAGCCAGGGATGGAGGTCACACCTCCATCCTGGTGCTCCTTGACCTCTCTGCGGCTTTCGATACCATCGACCATAGTATCCTTCTGCGACGACTGCGGGAGGTGGGGGTGGGAGGCACTGTCTTACGGTGGTTCTCCTTTTACCTCTTGGACAGGTCGCAGTCGGTGTTGGTCGGAGGGCAGAGATCGACCCCTAGGCCCCTAACGTATGGGGTGCCACAGGGTTCGGTCCTGTCCCCCCTCCTCTTTAATATCTACACGAAACCGCTGGGTGAGATCATTCGATGGCACGGGATAAAATACCACCAGTATGTGGACGATACACAGTTGTATCTGTCCGCCCCGTGCCAACTCAATGAAGCGATTGACATGATGTGCCAGGGCCTCGAGGCTGTTAGGGACTGGATGGGGGTTAACAAGCTTGTACTCAATCCAGATAAGACCGAGTGGCTGCTGTGCTTCCCTCCTACTAATTGGCCAAGTGTTCCACCTCTCAGGCTGGGGGGTCAAACAGTATGCCCCTCAGACAGGGTCCGCAACTTGGGAGTCCTCCTGGACCCACAGCTGACTTTTGAACACCATTTGTCAGCTGTGACCAGGGGGGCATTTCCCAGGTTCACCTGGTGCACCAGTTGCGTCCCTACCTGAACTGGGAGGCTCTCACAACAGTCACTCGCGCCCTTGTGACCTCCAGACTGGATTACTGCAACGTGCTCTACATGGGGCAGCCCTTGAAGAGTATTCGGCGACTTCAGCTTGTCCAGAATGCAGCTGCGCAAGTGATCGTGGGTGCACCTCGGTTCACCCACGTAACACCTATCCTCCGCGAGCTGCACTGGCTGCCTGTTGGTCTCCGGGTACGCTTCAAGGTGCTAGTCGTCACCTATAAAGCCCTCCATGGTATTGGACCTGGGTACTTGAGAGACCGCCTACTGCCAATTACCTCCACTAGGCCAATTAGATCCCACAGACTAGGCCTCCTCCGAATTCCATCAGCCGGCCAGTGTCGATCCCACAGACTAGGCCTCCTC
Organism: Thamnophis sirtalis; assembly: GCF_051295495.1. Taxonomy (NCBI): domain Eukaryota; kingdom Metazoa; phylum Chordata; class Lepidosauria; order Squamata; family Natricidae; genus Thamnophis; species Thamnophis sirtalis. The sequence continues at coordinate 40,189,146 of NW_028261385.1, read as the reverse complement.
CGAATTCCATCAGCCGGCCAGTGTCGACTGGCGACTACCCGGAGGAGAGCCTTCTCTGTGGCTGCTCCGACCCTCTGGAACGAACTCCCCGTGGAGATTCGTACCCTCACCACCCTCCAGGCCTTCCGCATAGCCCTTAAAACCTGGCTGTTCCGACAGGCCTGGGGCTAAAGACTCGCCGCCCCATTCCGAATGGTACGATTGTTGTGTTTTTAACTATGTATGGTTTTTGTGTTTCTGTTACTTTGTTTGTATTTTCCCCTCCCTTTTTGAGTTGTGAGCCGCCCTGAGTCCCTTCAGGGAAAAGGGCGGCATACAAATAAAATTAAACCAAACCAAACCAAACCAAACTTTCCAATAATTCTATGTTGTACTTCAAAATAGCCATTTGATGGCCCTCAATAATGGAAGATTATTTATTTATTTATTTATTTATTTATTTATTTATTTATTTATTTATTTATTTATTTATTTATTTATTTATTTATTTATTTATTTATTTATTTCATAAAGCATGAATTAAATAATAGATATAAGTATAGACATGATTATAAATACATGAAATGAATATGAATATAAGGGAATATTAGGACAGGGACGGTAGGCACGCTGGTGCGCTTATGCATGCCCCTTAAAGACCTCTTAGGAATGGGGTGAGGTCCACGGTAGACAGTCTAAGGTTAAAGTTTTGGGTTTTGGGGAAGAAACCACAGTGTCAGGTAATGCATTCCAGGCATTGACCACTCTGTTACTGAAGTCGTCTTTTCTGCAATCAAGTTTGGAGTGGTTTTTATTCAAGTTTTTATCTATTGTGTTCTCGTGTGTTGTTGTGGTTGAAGCTGATGTATTCATTGACAAGTAAGGCATTGTAGTAGATAATTTTATGTACTACGCTTAGGTCGGATCAAATATGGTGAAATTCTAAGTTGTCTAAGCCTAAAATTTCAAGTCTGGTGGCATAAGGTATTCTGTTGCGAGCAGAGTAGAGAACTCTTCTCGTGAAATATCTTTGGACTCATTCAGTTGTACTTATGTCTGATATGCAGTGCAGGTTCCAGACAGATGAGCTGTCTTCAATAATTGGTCTAGCAAAGGTTTTGTGTGCCCTAGTTTGCAGTTCAATATTACCCAAGAAGAAGCTATGCAAGATTAGGTTGACAACTCTTAATGCCTTTTTGGCAATGCTGTTACACAGTGAGCTCTGACACTTAGATCATTTGAGATGAGTATTCTAAGGTCCTTGTCTTTGTAGGGTCATCTATATTCACCCAGTTATCTGCCAAGATATTATTGAAGATGTTCTTAATGGAGTGGTAAAGCTGTATGGGAAGAGAAACCTTTTAAAATCAAATCAACAAACAAAATCCAAACAGGAATGGTTAAGAATCCAAGACTGAAAATCTCGGTAAATGTTTCAAAAGAATGGGAATTCTATGACAGTGGGATAGATATAAAAATGCATTTGGCATACTTTCCTCATGTAGATCTTCATGCACGGTTTGAAGTCAGTTTTTAATATTCAAGATGGGAAATAAAACATCTGTTCTCCGTACTGTGCAAGGAACTACCACATTTCAACTGAACTTTCTAGATTTTTCCGCAGGCTTGATGCTTAGTTTATGATACCTGTGAAACCAATGCAAAGTACTTGCAGCTGTATGCAGAAGAAGGAGTTATGAGCCAGAACATGGAGCAACTAGACTTTCAATTATCCTGATGCAACTGAGGCTAACAAAAGTTGAATTACTAGTGAGGGTTTATGATCCTTCAAGTAATAAAACAATGCTTTCGCAGAGACAGTAAGCTCTTACAAGCAAATTTCAACATAGTTATATAAAATAAATGAGGTAAATAAGGAAAGAATGGATAAGGGTTTGGGTTCTTTTGCTCATAACAGACCAGAGCTTATGCAACCAATGAATGTGAAGTTAATAGAACAAATGTGCTGCACTTTAAAATGCCAGGTTTGTAGAAAATGCATAGGGACAGCAAGAAGGAAAGTTTCCAAAGATACTTTGTTGTTTGGACGTTGAAAGGTATGTTAGTTTACTAGAAATTTTTATTTCTTTAACCATAATAGAGGCATAAATATTTTATTCATACAATTATAAAGCAAATTAATTGCTTTTTAAAATTCACAGCTCTTAATGTTTGACAGTAATGATTTTGGTGAATTGAAAAGTCTGTATATCTATATCTATATCTATTTGTAATATCTATATCTATATCTATATCTATATCTATATCTATATCTATATCTATATCTATATCTATATCTATATCTATATCTATATCTATATCTATATCTATAATAATAATCTATCTACCCAGTTTTCCTGAAAATAAGATCTCCCTGGATAAAAAGCCCAATTGGGCTTTTGAGCACATATGCTAAAATAAGCCCTCCCCCCAAAATAAGCCCTCCCCAAAAATATTGCAACACAGCAGCAGCCATGCTCACTGCCTCCTGCACCTCAAAAATAATAAGACCTATCCAAAAATAAGGCTAAGTGCTTATTTTGGGGGTAATCCCCCTGTCTTATTTTCAGGGAAACATGGTGTCTGTCTGTCTGTCTGTCTGTCTGTCTGTCTGTCTGTCTGTCTGTCTGTCTACCTACCTACCTACCTACCTACCTACCTACCTACCTACCTACCTACCTATGAAAACATTCAAAACATTGCATTCAATCTCTCAATCATTTATTTCAACAATTTATGTAGCCACCTATTTCACAGCAGTGACTTTGGCTTGTTCAGGCCAGTCACTGTTTGATAAAAAAGGCAGATCATTTAAGGTTTTGTCAGGGAGAACATCCACTTTCAAATTTTTCAGCAAAGTTGGTGGGGGGGGGGGGACGAATGACCAAGAGGCTTCTTGGATCACAAAGTTCCATCTGACCACTAAATGGCAATAAAGAGATTTAGAGAAACTTGCTACCATTTAAGAGTCTGATTTGTTTGGCTTTTTTTTTTGGTGATGGTGGTGGGGGTTGATAGCTCAGATCTGGTTGCCTTAAACTGATCTTGCCTTATTAAGTATAACTGATCAGCCTGGGAATAAATGAATGTGTGTGTGTGTGTGTGTGTGTGTGTGTGTATATATGTTCAAAAAGAATGTAAAGACAAATTAATGTTTGACCTCTTACACATGACACAACCCTTTCATCACTTAACATCTCTAGGGCAGCAGGAGGCGGCCTGTCGGAATGTATTAAATTAATTCCAATCAGTTCCATGGAAGGATAAAGGAAAGTGGCAATGGCAGTGTGGGAAGGAGGTAGGATTCACACCCTTTATAATCCTTATGGATTCACCATCATATTTTGTTGTGGAATTCAGAATTGTAAATGTTACAAGTTTGAATTGTACCTTGAATTGCACCTGGCTGACCGCTAGCAACATTGCAGTTTGGGAAACAGTGATGAGATGTGGGTTAGTGAAAAATACCATTTGCAAGTAGTTCTGGACTTACGACCTCAATTGAGCCCAAAATATCTGTAGTTAAGTGATATATTTATTAACTGAGTTTTGCCTCATTTTACAACCTCTCTTGACTCAGTTGTTAAGTGAATCACTACAGTTGATAAGTTAATAACCCGGTTATTAAATGAACCTGGCTTCCCCATTGACTTTGCTTGTCATAAGGTCATAAAAAGGGGGTTGTCACATGACCTTGGGACACAGCAACGGTCATAAGCATGAACCAATTTGCCAAGCATCTGAATTTTGATCACATGATCATGGGGATGCTGCAAAGGTTGTAATTGTGAAAAGTGGTCATAAATGACTTTTTTCAGTACCGTTGTAACTTTGAACGGTCACTAAATTAACTGTTGAAAGTCAAGCCCTATCTGTATTACCTGCCCCACTGTATTTGGAATCAGCTGCAGCTTCTGCATGGAGTTCAAGAGCTGCCCCATATAGAACACACTGCAATATAGGTAGTCCTTGTTTAATTACCATAACTAGGATCACCAATTCCAGTGCTAAATGATACAGTTGTTAAATGAGACATCACATGACCGTGACTTGTGCTTTTGTTGCCCAATTCTCTCTTGACTCTGTTTTTTGGAAGCCATCTGGTGATCAAACGACCGCTGGTCACTGTGATGGTCGTAAGTGTGAGGACCAATACTAAAGTTACTTTTTCAGCATTGTCATAACTTCAATGGGGACCTGTAGTCCAGTTGTGAGATGACTAGAATATGGGTAACAGAGGTGGGTTGCAAATCTTGGCGCTACCAGTTTGCTTGTGCTCAGAAGCATCTGGGTGGGTGGCCAAAGCCTCCCGCTGCCACCACTACTGGTTCGCCTGATCCGGGCCCAACCAGGAGCAATCCACCTCTGATGTGTAACCTTCTGGAAGTCCTCCAGTACAAGGAAAGGGCGCAATTGGAACACAAAGTAGACTTGTGCAAAAACTCTCCTTTTCTTCATAACAATTCACTTGATGTTTAAAATTAAGTAATAAGAAGCATTTCTCTTAGTTGTTTTGCAAGACCTTTCTTAATATGGGTCACTCTGAAATAATTGCGAATGCATTTTTTTTTTAATTTTCAAGTGTACCTCATGCATAACACCTGGAATTAAAATCTAAGTAGCATTTATGAAGAGAAAGTGAATGTTAAGTTCTTGCACTGACATAATTAAACCAGATGGATAGCTTTTTATTGTTTCATTCAAAAACCTGAAAATGAACTTGCCCACACATAAAATGATCCCTGGCTTCAAATATATGGTTCTTATTAAAGATAAATTGTAGCAAATGGGCCTTTATTACCCATATGTCTACAGAAAGGAATTGATCAATGAGTTCATATAAGACTTTACATAAAAATTCTTCTTGGGTATGATTGAACTGCTGAACAGATCATTTTATTCAATCCACAACTGTCACTCTATAGTGAATGAACTGCAAAATAAGAATCTATTAAGAATATTAATGGATGTGTCATATGTTCTTAGTAAACTAAAGGAATTTTAGATCCTCTAACTTGGCATTAAAGCAAATAGATAGAAAAACCTGGGGTTACAAGGAATGGCAATATGAAATATACCACAGTGTTTACAACAGAATTTGTGTTTTAGTCATGTTCCAGTTTAGGCTATTTAGAACACAAAAGCCTATAAAGATAGACATTTTCTCAAGCTAACAAGAATTCCCAGTGCCAAAGTCACAACATTGTACCACTGTGGGAAACAATTTTGTTTTTCTACAAAGGCATCAGAAGCAACTTACCTGAATGGTGGCCTAGTGGTGAAGATGCTCACTTCATGAATGGTAGCCTAGTGGTGAAGATGCTCGCTTCCTACTTGGAAGATTGAGAGTTCAATCCTAGATAGCAGCAGTTTCTATCCTAACGCGGAAAGAAAAAAAAATCTGCTGCAAACTCCACATGGCGTCAGAAAAGGCACCTGGCCAGTAAATGCTCAGCTCCATCCAGTCACCCTGACTGTAACCCTAATTAAGGGAGTACAGAGTCATAAAAGGGACCATATGTTCTTTATTATGCAGTCCTTGTATACCATCCAATAGGCAGCCATAGAAATTGGATAGATGGATGGATGGATGGATGGACAGACAGACAGACAGATAGAAATAAAAACAGCCTTAGTACAAAGAACAAAACAAAATACCAGGCTGAATATTTTAATAATGGCAAATCAATGGTTAAACTGTTTGTTTTTATTGTATTCTATTTTTTATTTTATTTCATTTATTTTGGTTTAATGAACAGATACAAAATAGAATCCCGGAATCAATACACTGTTTAGAAAACCATTGATGATCCTTAAGCTTATTTGGTAACATCCAACAAAGGCTCCATGAACATTTTTTGAAATACAATGAAATCACAAAGGAAAATGATATGTTGCAGAAATTTATCGTATTACAGTAAAATTGTGCAGTTCTAACAATAACTTTTCCCAAAATAACTTTTCCCAGGATAAGTGATAAAAAGAAGACATATCTTAGATTGGAATATATTTTGTCACATGAAAAAACCCTGAATGTCAAATGATGAAAAAAAGACCATAAATGTCTAATATAAGTAAAAATATTCTGCAGAGTCAGAATACAGAATAGCAAAGTTGGAAGAGACCTTGGAAGTCTCCTAGTCCAACCCCCTGTTTGAGCAGGAGACTCTTCTATTCCAGACAAATGGTTGTTGTCCTCTTAAATTCTTTTAATCTATTCTTAAAAACTTCCAGTGATAGAGCACCCATCATTTATGGAGTCAAGCCATTCCACTGATTGTTGTTACTGACAGGACATTGCTCCTTTATTCTAGGCTGCATCTCTCTTTAATAAGCTTCTTAAAAGTGGAAACTTGTGAAATTTAGTAATAAATAGCATAGTTTTTTTCTATATTAGTCATTCACTTTCCTTTGTCTCTCTCACTGTTTGATTTTTCTCAGACAGTCATGTTCTGCTGGTGTGGGAGAACAAAGGCTGATGTCAACATGCGGTAATCCTGATGTGTTGGCATTGACAAATGCCCATCTTGGCTGATAATTCTAGATGTTTCAGTCCATGTATGTCTGGAAAGCAGAAGGTCAGGCAAGGTGGCATCAAGGTCTTGGTGTATGTTTTTGACTCCTGAATTTGAAAGTAGACTTTTGGAGGCCAATGCTTTCACTTTCCAGGATGTACTCATTTTTGTTTCTTAAAGTTGCATCGCCTTCCTATTAAACTTATGGCCATTAATTAATTAATCAATTAAAAGAATTATATGGTCCCCCATCTTTAAACAACTCTGAATGGCTCACAATAACCATAAAGCCAATAAATAAAACATTCAAAACCGTGAAATAGTAAACAAATCCCTGCACTGCAATCATCTGTTGGAAATGTTTGGAAATGTTTATTTCACTTGTATGCCGCCCTATTCCCAAGGGACTCAGGGCGGCGAACAAACCAAAATGAGGGGGGCGGGATACAAACAACAAACGAGACAAAAACAAGTTAAAAAGATAAACAACAGTCACAACAAATTTGAGTGGGGCTGGGAACTCATCAGCCCCAGGCCTGCCGAAATAGCCAGGTCTTAATAGCTTTGCGGAAAACCTGAAGGGTGGTGAGGGTCCGGATCTCCATGGGGGATCGTTCCAAAGGGCCAGGGCAGCCACAGAGAAGGTCCTCCCCCGAGTGGTCGACAGTTGACATTGGCTAGCATATGGTATTCGGAGGAGGCCCAATCTGTGGGATCTAATTGGTCGTAGGGAGGTAATTGGCAGGAGGCGGTCTCTCAAGTACCCAGGTCCGATACCATGTAGGGCTTTAAAAGTAACGAAAAGAAATCCCACAGCAGGTTCAGCTGCCCTTCTTCCATGCTTTCTACCTACACAGTCTAAAATATCTATCACATTACCTGAAATTAATTGATTGCTACATCAACCAGCTATTCCCAACAACTTACCCTAAGCACATAAATCAGAGGAGTGCAATCCTTCTTGGTACTATAAAAGTGGCAGCTATTTCGACTCATTGCTGGTTTGTTTGTTTGTTTGTTTTTTAACTGCATCAGAACATTGAGCATTTTAATGGCTCTTACAGCTGTGGCTGTGATTAAAATGCAGACATGACTGCACAACCATACCTTCTTCTTTCAGATAGGATAAGATGAATGCCCTCTCCCTTAAATCAACCTCATTGCAATGAGGAAATTGCCTGATTTATCTTTTTTAACACCCTGACTTTTATAACAACAATGAAGTGTAGTATTGCAAGTTCATCGGGGCTGTCAAGAAGCATATAAAATTACCTAATTTTATTTACTTTATATTTACCACTATTAGTGTCAGGAAGACCAAGATGTGCTTGGAAGGACCTTCTTTCTTTTAATACCACAACTAAGAGATCAGGAAGGACAGTGGAAATGGGACAGATTGTGGTAACCATTTACTCTGTAAAAATATTTGAATATTGTATTTTAATATTTGTTACTGTCCCTTCATTGCAGTGGTGGGATTCAAATTTTTTCACTACTAGTTCTATGAGCATGGCTTGGTGGGCATAACAGGGGAAGGATTCTGTAAAAATCTGCATTCCCACTCCACTCTGGGGGAAGGTTACTGTAAAATCTCCATTTCCTCTCCACTCCAGGAGAAGGTTACTGAAAAATCCTCATTTCCTCCCGATCAGCTGGGACTTGGGAGGCAGAGAATAGATGGGGGCGAGGCCAGCCAGAGATGGTATTTACCGTTCTCTGTACTACTCAAAATTTCTGCTACCAATTCTCCAGAACTGGTCAGAACCTGCGGAATATCACCTCTGCTTCACTGTAACCATACTAATCCAAACCTACAGTTACAGACTCCATAATTATTTCTTCAGCCCTCAGTCCACATCTCTGGTTACAGGTCATAGAACCTTAGATGGTGCTAGATTCCAGCTGGTGCTGCTTAATGTCATGTTGGCTGGATTGGTCTCTAAAAGAAATTTTTATGAAGGTCAACTTGTATGTTGAACATACTGGTAAAGGTTGGGGGCAATGCTTTTCTCTGAAATGTGCTCAGATGGGTTTCTATTGTAATGGATAAATATCAAGACCTTTAAAAGTAGAAACAAAGTTTGCAAAGTTGGTTTATTCAACCAAGGTTAAAATGTATAGGACTTAAAAAAAGTTTTTAATGGGTTTCTCTCAACTAGGACTGAATAATGAGGCTTTAAATATTTGTTTATTAATAAGATACGGGAACAAGAGTTTTTAAACACTTAAAACAAAGTGATAGACTATGGTATTACAATTGAGAGGAGATGAAGAGAAGATGTTATTAAATTAATTTCTGGGACACCATTTGAAGGGTTTAAAGATTACAATTTTTAATATGTTGTTTCTGAAAGCTCCTAATGGAATTCAGCTTGAATGATGGGGTTTTAAAGATTTGTTTATGCATATAAGATGTGGAAAGAAGATTTTGTTTTTGTATTTTTAGAGAAAAATGATAAGGGAGTGTGTTAAGGAGAGGAAAGAAATATGAAATTAATTTCCTTGTAGAACATTAAGATATAATTTCTGATCATTTTTCCTGGACTTTTGTTGATTAAGATTCAATGATGAAGCTTTATTATTTGCTAATAAAGAAAAAACTTCTTTCTTTTGGCTGTTGCACTTACTCATTTAGTGGTACTTGCAGAGTTCCAAAAATACTTCACATGTATCTTCTCCTTTTTCCTCCCACACCTTTGTCAAGGTTGATGCTTTATTGGCAACTCTGCCATGCTGATTCTGGGGAAAAGCCTGGAACTAGAAGGGAAAGTCAGGAGCAGAAATGCCTGAAATTTGCTCAAGCGGTGTGGTGTGTTCTTTCAGAAGGAGGCAGTGTCCTTCTTGGGCCACCTTGCCATTCCTTAGCACCAAAAAGAGTCCCTTTTTGGAGTTGAATAAGAATGGGGGAGTGGTCTGTTCCACGAGGCTGCAAATCTCAATTCATTTGGCCATTGATTTGAGAAATAACTAAGGAACATTGTGGGTGGGTATAAATGCTTACCCAATTTAATTCTCACTCCTAATCAATTTAGGAGGGCTGGGAGAGGATCCAATCTGAATTAGTCATTGGTTTAGTCTTCTGAGCTTTCGGACTTATGCTGGAGCCCATCCTCAGGGAACTGCTCTCTACTGACCCAGATTGCATCTTGCAATATTATCCTGGGCCACGTATATTTGTCTTCATTCATGAGCGTTAGGATAGTTGAGCATAGGCCTCTTACATTCATAAATGGCCTCTACAAGCTTTAGTTCATCAAAATTTGACAGTGTGTGTGTGTGTGTATGTTTGTGTGTGTGTGTGAAAGAGAGAGAGAGGGGGGAGTTTGCTAATGTTTTTACTACTGATTCAGGCATGCTCCTGCACGCATGCGCAGAAGGGCCCAGGCAGGTGAGCAGAGCCTCCCATCACCACTATTACCGGTTCGCCTGATCTGGGCTGAACCAGCAGTAACCCACCTCTGGTGTGTGTGTGTGTGCATTGAATGAAGCATCAGACATTCTTCATCTCATTTTTTTTTTTTTTTTGCAATTTGTGTTTTCTGAATTTAAGTAAAAGCTGTGACCTCTTTTGTTTACAACAGTCCATCATATTTTCCATCCAGTAAAAGGGCAAAAACAATTAAACTTCAACAACTCTGTGGTCTATTTTTATTGTCAGCATTACCCGACAATAAAGCCAAGGTGGCGCAGTGGTTAGAGTGCAGTACTTCAGCTGACTGTTATCTGCAGTTCAGTGGTTCTAATCTCACCGGCTCAAGGTTGACTCAGCCTTCCATCCTTCCGAGGTGGGTGAAATGAGGACCCAGACTGTGGGGGTGATATGCTGACTCTGTAAACCGCTTAGAGAGGGCTGAAAGCCCTATGAAGCGGTATATAAGTCTAACTGCTATTGCTACCCATATCGTCCTTGAACTCTTTATAGAGACTTTGATTCTAATGACACTAAACAAAATATTTTATTTTTGAAAATGCATCCCGCTATTTAGAAATTGTCATTCGATTATTTCTATTTTTGTTAACAAACACAAAACTCAACAGTTTAGAAGTGGTGGTGATCCTTTAATCCCACTGTATATATTTGTATAGTTCTTTTGTTGCTCAGTGTAGCATAATCAAGTTTAAAAAATGCCTTAAAATCCAACTAAATCTAAGCAGAAGAACTGATACAACAATGAACTACTTGCCTTGATGCTAAGGAACTTTAAAGTACACTTGAAAATGATTAGCATGTAACATAGTAGAGGCACATTTGGACGTTAGCAGCTGTTGGGCTCTCTTCCTTCTGAGGAGAGTTTATTACAGTCTTAGACTAGTACAAGACATGTATCCATCTGTGCCTTCAGATTATATTACAACAAACAGCACTGATGTGTGTGCATCTTGATGATACATTTTTGTTCATTTATGATAGGGGTGTCAAACTCGCGTCATCACGTCATCATCATGTGAAGTATCACAACTTTTTTTCTCTTCGCTAAACTGGGGGTGGGCCTGGTCAGAACGTGACACACCCGGCCAGAGGGCCGGGAGTTTGACACCCGATTTATGAGATAATGAATTTGATCAGTTTTCGTTCAGCTTGTACAGATAGACATCCCTGAAATCTCAAGATAACATCATTTTAAGTTTCAGGAGGGAAAGCCTCTATAACAACATGGCAGATATGAGAAGAGGTAAACAGACAATATAGGGTAGTGTTTATGAGGAATCTCACCTCTATTACTCTCCCTGCTTGCAGATGTCATCTGTTTCCCAAAAGTAACATCAAGGGCCAGTACCTTTCTAAGGCAAACAAAAGGGCTAATAGAGAGCATGTATTGATCTTTCTGTCTTCCGTAAAAACTGTAGTGTTTAATCTGAGGTATCCTCTCTGGAAGAGGAACAAATGATTAAAACAGTCCAGGGCTGTTATACTTCAGTGTGTCCTTTTTTGTATGCTCACGGTGACTTTGCATACATGTAACATAGTTTGCAGACACCTCTGAGTAGATACTAAGTGAGAAGGCAACCATGTAAATCATATCCCTCCATCCATCAATAATTGGGACAAACAGATCTCTGGGAGATATGCCACTATGGGATAATCATGGTGGCTGGGCAGATTTGAGTGAGCTGGGGAATGTGTCGAGAAGATAAAATGGTAGAGAGGAAGGAGTGAAAGGGCAGTACTCAGCAGCTCTGCTCTATTCAATCCATGCAGAAACTAGACTGCCCAAAGTATTTTTGCTCTGCCAAGCTGAGGTTGACCTGAAATGGTCTGATAAGGCTCCATATAGTGATGCTTTTGTCTTGGATTCAAAACAAAATATTTCCACCTGTTTTGGATATACTGCTATGGTTTTTCCAATGATGACTGCCATTGAGGTATTCTTTCATTATATACATACATACATACATACATACATACATACATACATACATACATACATACATACATGTAGGTCTCTAGTTGTTCGGGTTTTCTCCCGCGTAGAATTGGAGATGTCTTGGTGACGTTTCGACGAAGTCTCATTCGTCATCTTCAGGCTGCTTCTGAAGCAGCCTGAAGATGATGAATGAGACTTCGTCGAAACGTCGCCAAGACATCTCCAATTCTACGCGGGGAAAAACCCGAACAACTAGAGACCTACATACTAACACCCGCGAAAACCTCAAAAAAGGTATATATCTCATATGTTTGGTTACAATTTGCTTTACTTTCCTATGAAGTTGCTCCTGTAAATTAAGGTTTGTTTTAAAAATTATAAACACAATTTCTGCATCCACCTAAGAGTGTAGGAGCTTCTCATTTATCTGCTGGATTATTTAAATAACAGTGTGGCAGATGGGAGTTCTAATCTACTAATTAAAATGACTGATGTGATGAGATCTTTGCTGAAATGCACAAACAAATGATATTCCCCATACCACCTAAGGCATTTTCTGACAAATGAGCTATAATGAAGTGTTTATCAAGTAAGAGATCTTACTTTATCTTTGTCTGTTGCAAACTGTCCAAGCATTCAGGAACTGTGCAAAAGGAGGGAGGGTGGCTGAATAACACTTCATTTCTGATCTTGGATGCTTTTTAGAGCCTCTAGACAACAGTATTTACCTAGGTTTTGTTTAGATGATCCTGGATCTTGAAAATTATCATCTGAAAATAATTTGTTCATGTACCAATTACAGTCTGTTGATTTCGCACACAAAGATTTGAATAAATGCTTTTACAGTTGTGGTATCCTTCTCTGAAACCTCACCTTAGACTGGCCCCCTTTCCTTTTGGCTTCAGAAAGTTGATTGTCTTATCCGTCAAGCCAGAAGGACTAGAATGTTGTTATAGCAATAGCATGTAGACTTATATACCGCCTCATAGTGCTTTTACAGCCTTCTCTAAGCAGTTTACAGAGTCAGCATATGCCCCCCAACAATCTGGATCCTCATTTTACCCACCTTGGAAGGATGGAAGGCTAAGTCAACCTTGAGCTTGGTGAGATTTGAATTGACGAATTGCAGCTAGCAGTCAGCTGAAGTAGCCTACAGTACTGCACTCTAACCTCGGCTACCTGTGCTACCTCGGCTCTTATGACACTCTTGGGCAAGGAATCGTGTTTGAATTGCTGGTCTATTGAAAGTACTATTCTTGGTTTCTATGGATGGATGTGTATATATGGATATTGTTTTCTTATTCATGTGGCCAACATTAGTATTCGTGTAGTGTGGTAGAATGTGTGCTTCACTCAGGGAAGAGGAGGACTGAGCCATTAAAAAAAGAAAAGAGATGAGTTCTGGGAAAATAGAAAGCGAGAGAAAGAAACTTGAAATACCTCAGCCCTGATCAGATTAGACATAAGTTGAAATAGAGACAGGCTGTTAAGATTCTGTTGCAATACATTAAAGTACATTCCATGATTCCTGTTTTCTGATCATGCCAACCTCCAGGGATAATGTATTGTTATGTTTAATTTACATTTACACAGATAGGAAATGTGTTCTGCTCAAAATCAATTTTGAGTGGCTTATGTGTCAGGTTAAAAGGATTTACAGCACTTCTCTTATTAGTTTTGAAAGTCATTATTAAGGAACAGGGTATCTTGTTGGAAAGCCACTCAGCTGACAAGTACAGAAGGTTTTGGGCGAGGTTCACTTTTGGCTGCATTTTTTAAAGAGTTACAGGGTAGCTAAGACCCATTCAAGAAAAATCATGCCTCCAAATTCATGGAAGTGCAGAAATAATTTTTACTTCTTATTAAATGAGAACTTGACAATAAGAACCAAGAGCGTTCAAGAAATTAAAATAATGAAATATGCATAAAGTAGTCCTTGTGTTACAACCATTTGTTTAGCAACCGTTCAAAGTTACAATGACACTAAAACAAGTTACTTTTGACCATTGCAGCATCCCCACAATCATGTGATCAAAATTTGGGTGCTTGGCAACTAGCATGTATTTACAATGATTACAGCATCCCAGGGTCACCAATTGAGATTTCCTGGCTGGCTTTTGAGAAGCAAAGTGAATAACAGAAACTGGATTTGCTTAATGACCATGTGATTAACTTAACAACTGCAGGGATTCACTTAATAACCATAACAAAAAGGGCAATAAACTCAGGCATGACTTCTTTAATAACCCTTTGCTTAGGAATCAAAATTGTCATCCCAATTGTGGACATCAAGGACTATCAATAGTATAGGTAATAGCAAGCCTTGTTACCAGATGCCAGTTAATCAATTGTAGGGTTTAAATTCTAAGTCTAGCAATCAAAGAGTAATGATCTCATCTACACTGAAGCACAAGTAGGGAGAGTAGTATAATCTGCTTCCTATGGCCCCCTTGTTCTGTGGACATAGGTGATCTGCTAATTGCTTTTACATGGGATTCTCTGTTGATAAGAATCCTCTTGCTCCAGGAGAGTGAAAATAAGCTCTAGTAGTACGGTAATATGAATGTTACATTTGTGCTTTAATTAGTGTATGTATTGACTCAATATTTGGACTTGACATCTTTTCAAACATCTCCTTACATAGGCTTAGGTGGTAGAGCACCTGATGGTCTAAAAAATGAGTGTGGTCCTTCCAGGCCTCACGGGATCGGTTCCTCACCATCTTGCTGTGGATAGCATAGCTAACACAATAGTGAAGCTTTACATAGAGTTTGGGTAGCATGTAGGAATCAAAGACACTCATTTCGGAGATATCTCAGACTGCAGCTGCTTCTGCAATACTTTGGTTGACAAGCTTCTTAATAGCTTTATCCTTGGGGACACAACAGACACAATTGATACAGCATATAGGCCCTCCTTGGCACAACCATTGTTTCTTCTCTTCCTTGTCATTTTGACGATGAGGAGATGAAAAAAGCAGTTTATTTTTCCTTTCACAGCATTTCAGGAGTGGGTTCTGGCAATTTCTATTGCTGGTTCGCTCATGGCCATGTGTGCGCGCTATATGCACGGTGCACACTTGATGTGCGCTGTGCATGCATGCGCAGTGCAATAAAATTGTGCATGCATAGAAGCAAAAAACAAGATGACGACACCACAAGCGCTGCCCAGAGAACTAGTTTGGGAATGTGGCAGGCTTTGGTTGCTGCCGGTTCCAGTGACCCAGGCCACCAAACCACTACTGGTTCAGCTGAACTGGTTTGAACCAGTAAGAACCCACCACTGCAGCGTTTGCACTATCATTCAGTTGTGCTCCAGGTAAATGTCAATTCATATGTTAAAGAAGTTAATCATGAGGGACAGTTGGGATGAGGGACTTTGCTTTTTCTGAGTCACCCATTTCAGCTGGCCAGATACTTCCATCCACTGGAATCACTGAGCCCTTGTCCAGTTTAGAACTTGGTGCAGATCCCTAAACTAGTGAGCATGCATGGATGCAAAAGATCCCTTACTATGAAACCTGGTTTCCAATTTAGCAGTGGAGCAACAACGGAATCACATTTCCTCACATGTACATCATATCATTGTAGTTTACTGAGAGCTTTCATAACTGAAAAAAAAAACAATGGCATGTTACAACACTGATTCTCATATTCCAAATCCTTTTAAGCATTCCAAACTTTGTCCTTTTCCTAGAATAGTGTTCCAAATTATGAGAAAACATCCTGGATATTTTTAATTAAATGAACTGAAGGAACAATTAAAATAATTAAAATAGCATCAAGAAGTGGAAAACAATAAACAGTAAACATTATTTGTAAAGGGACTATTAAGATCTATAATAAAATATTGTACTAAATTGTTCATTTCTTTATAGATTGTGATTTTTACAAAAACTCTCAGAATGCATTTTTGTACTTATTTGCATTGAAATATATTTTACATAGTAATGGACTTACTATGCAAATATACTTCAGGGGCATTTTGCTATAATCCCCTGTATAACTTTTATCTGTAAAATTGAAAAGTTCATTATTCACTTCTGACTACAAGTCATTTAAAAAGCTGTTAGAAGCAGCAATTTATATATTCAGATCTTTTGGAGGCACAGTGAAGGGTAGGAAGAAGACTTAGCAGTTTTTCGGTCCAAATGATGATGATCATGATGATTTATTAGGTTTATTACAGCCCTCCCTCCAAACATCTATGACGAAAATGATCGAAGAGTAATCTAGATTTGAAGACATGATGGCAGAAAAACTAAAGTGCAGAGTAATCTATGGTTAATGATGGATACTAGGAAAAATACAAAGTGTTACTTAGCTATGCTCAAACCAACTATATAGATGATCAGTGAAAATGGCAAAAAAAGATAACAGATGAGCAAGAAAAGGCACAACAACTAAACTCAATCTTATTTGAAAAATGGACATTCATTTTGCCTGGTAATGATAAAGAATTGATTGATGCGTCCAGTTCATTCTGGATAGAAATATGGTCAGGGAATATTTACTAATTTTGCATGAGTCAAAATATCCATAGCCATTGCATGGTACTGAGGAAACATTTTGATAATGTGTGCATGAAGGTCTACCTATTATCTGTGATAAATCCTATGGGCTGGGGAAAATATCATATAACCAGAAAAGGAAAATAGGTTTCTCTGTCTCTAAAAAAAACAAACCCAGGGTACACTTATGGTTAAGAATAAACTACTTTATGATGTTATTTAGTATTCTGAACCTGAATACTTCTCCTTTACTCCTTTCAGTAATTGTAGGAGCTACAGCCTGACTACTGAAGATGAAATAATAGCTTCATACAACAGGAACCATTAGGCCCCAATTCTTTCCTTGCAAGCTCCACTATGTTTCCTAAGAAGATCCTAAGATTATCTTCTGATTTAATTACTATATTTCTCCCATTTATCTTTACATCTTCTTTCCTGCCACTCACTAATTACAAATTCTTCAAAATTTCTAGAGCCCAAGTTGTTTCTTTTGCAAACATTTATCAGTTTGAACCAATTTTACTCCTTTCCCCAATTATATTGCAATTGCCGTGGGTTGTATACAGGCCATTCACAGATTAATATTAAAGCCTGGGTAGGCTTTAAAAAAAATCTAGAGAAAAGGTTTTTCCTTTTTTTAAATGGAAAACAGGGTAGAAATGTTTCCAACAAGCAACCATGATAGATCTAAAAGCACTTGAAAACAATGTAGTGATCAATCAAAGTGAACACAGATTTATACAATACAAGTTTTAAGAGGAGAGTTTTTCACTTTTTAAATTGTGTAGATGAGCCTATTGTGGAAATAATACAGCTTCACTTCAGCAAAACATATTACAAAATAACTTGTCATATTATGATCAGAAAGATACTGAAATATGTTGAGAAACTACCCAGTGAGCCTGACAGTTGGACTGGGAACGGTGGAAGAAAAGAAGCTCCATATTCCTATCCTATCCTCTTTTGGGTCCTTCTGAAGTTGGACTTTCTTCATCTCACAAAAAGCCTATTTTTAATGATCGTATCTAAGATCAGAAGCTCATCTTCAATCTTGGAAAAGGGAATTCAGCCAGACTTATGATCCTTGGAGTCATAAGTTCCTGGATCATAGGATTGGACTATGATAGAAGAAAACCTAGAAAACAATTTGCATAACATTCTAGTTGCAAATCAGTTCCTAGGAGACTCGTATGGTGTTTTCTAAGATTTATGTCACTTCGTATGTTCATAGCTTTTGCTGCAGAGCAACAAACACATATGCTTTTAAAAATGGGGAAGGGTAGAATCATGGACCAATGTGAATCTTATTTTTTACTGGAAATTAGGAACTAGTTAAGCTTTCATTTATTACCTCTCTAATTTTGTCATGTGCTTGTAATTTTCTTCTGGGACTTGAAACTATTTTGGGTTGTGTAGATTATTTAATAACAGCATGTGCAGTGTTGCTTTAAATTGCTTCTTACATGAAATCCTCTGAATTAAAATTAAAAGAACTAAGAAAAATAAGTGCTTTTTACTAAGTGTTTGCAAGTTATACATCTCTGTAGAATGTATGTAAAAGATAGCTTATTAAATCACATCATAAATGAACCATGTGGTCTAGTTTATTTTTTCATAGATACTGTAGGTAAGGAAACATGAAGCCAGATAAAACAAATAGAAATAAGGCCAATTTAGTTTATTATATAGTTTCTAAAATAGGATACTAATGAAGAAACAATATCATTAAAGATACACTTTCATAAATAGACAATAGATAAAACGATAGATGATAGACAGACAGAAAGACAGACAGACAGATAATAGATAGACAGACAGATGAATAGATGATGGATAGATAGGATAGAGCTGATAGATAAGAGAGATGATAGTGTATATGTGAAAAGGAGTGCGACTGAAAGCAATATTGTTCATATTTGAAAAATAATTTCTGTGTTTATAGAAGCAACTGCTATTGCAAAGCATTTTTTCAAAAATGCACAATGATTCACACTACTATACGGTGAATCAAATCATTGGTTATCTAGCCTACAGTTATCCCCATTGAGAATGACTTTGTAAGATTACAGGCTTGAATTTTTAGAAGAATACCTAAGATGCCAAGAAACACAGAAACAGATAGTTGCTTTTCAGGGTTATGCCTTTCTCATGTGTTGAAAAGACTAATTATTAAAACTATAATATCAAAGACATCTATCAGAGTCTGCCAACATAGTAATAAGTGAGAACAAGAAATGAAATCCTAAATCACTATGAGGAGCCTGAAATATCTTTTGCTATAGAAAAACACATTCTTTAAAAAAAAACGGCTTATAGGAATTGCTTGGAAAAGATGTGGCATCTGGGCACTAACATGAAGCAGATGCAAACATCAAGCATGCAGCCCTCATCACATTATTCCTCTTTATATCTTCTTGGCAGGCAATGGGCCCAAAAGGGACTTATTATTTTTCCATGGAAAAGAAAGCCAATTATGTTGACCTATTCCTGCAATATTTTTCTCCTAAACCTCATTGCATGAGAAGAACATAAGATTGGGCAGAACCTTGAGCCAAAATTCAGCAGGCAGTAAGCAATCCTGCAGGATGGCTAAACCTCCCAGAAACTTTTGCCAAGACTGTCAAATTAAGTTAAAAAATTCACTTGATTTAGAAAATATTCACAGGACCCAAACCTGCAAGACAGGTTGCAGGGACAAAGTGTGCATGAATACAGTATGTGTGTGTGTGCGCACATCTATATACACATACATATCGTGTGTGTGTGTGCTAAAAATATTGTTAAAAAACAATAAAAAGCAATGGGTAGTGACAATAAACAGTAATTAATAAATATTGAAAAATTATAGAAGTCATTACAATGCTGCGAGCTCCATGTAGGCATCAGGAAGGGCATCTGGCCAGCAAATGCTCACCTACACAATCCATTATAATGTTAGGATCAGTTCATCAAAGTTGGGGGATCAATGGCTTAATGGTAGTGTGACTGCCTAAGAAGGTTATATGCTGTGAGACCTCTGGATTTACTGGTTGGCTGCTGTGGGGACAGATTGCTGGATGAGAGTGGCCAGGGGTCTGATTTAGCAATGCACTGCTTATGTCCATACGTTCAGTATAGAGCAGTGTTCCCAACCTTTTTTTGGCCGTGCCCCACCTAAGCATCTCTAAAATCCAGATGCCCCCCCCTGCAGTGCTGCATTCTTACCGTTTTGCCCAGTTCAGCCAAATGGTAGTGGTATGGCAGCCTGGGTCGCTGGAACCGGCAGCGACCCAAGCCTGCCAAGCCCCTGAACTGGTTCCCTGGTCGCTACCATCACCACTGCCACCATCTTTTTTTTAGTTCTGCGCATGCACAGAATAATTTTAATTGAACTACGCACATGCGCAAAGTGCACACACTAGCAAACCAGCAGTAAAGCTAGCTGGAAACCACCCCTGCCCCCCTGCGACATATAATTCTTACTTTAGTCAAAAAGTGAACTCTACTCGTGTGAAGAAAGTCTAAAAGCCCCTTAACTTGGTTTAAATAAGGTTCAAATTGCCCCCATTAAAAATCAAATTGCCCCCCTGTGGTGCGTGGGCCCCAGGTTGGGAACCACTGGTGTAGAGTCTGTTAAAATCAAACTGAGTATCAACTTTGAAGTGCCCAATTACCTTGTATATAATAGATGGGGAAAATACAGTTAGTTGATTAACAACAATTTGTTTAGTGACTGTTCAAAGTTAAAACAGCAGTGAAAAAAGTGATTTATGACCATTTTCCACATGACCATTGCAGCATCCCCATGGTCACATGACACAATGGAGATGCTTGGCAATTGACTCATATTTATTTGTTACAGCATCCTGGTGTTATGTGATCAGCTTTTGTGACCTTTTGACAAGCCAGATTCACATTACAACTGTGTTACTAACTTAACAACTGCAGTGATTCACTTAACAACTGTAGTGAGAAAGGTCATAAAATGGGGCAAAACTCAGTTAATAATTGACTTGCTTAGCAATGGAAATTTTGGGCTCAATTGTGGTCATAGGTCAAGGACTACCTCTATTCTATCGAAAGGTTCAGACACAAAAGAGATAAAAGCAATGAAATCTGAATTTTCTGATCTAGAGAAGGAACAAAGACTATTGTAATCCAAGAAAATCAGTTCTGAAGAATCAGCAACGGAACTATTCTTAGGGGGAAGAAGTGAGTGAGGTGGACTTTAAAGGTAAAGGTTCCCGTCATACATATGTGCTAGTTGTTCCCGACTCTAGGGGATGGTGGTCATCTATGTTTCAAAGCCGAAGAGCCAGCGTTGTCCAAAGACGTCTCCGTGGTCACGTGGCCGACATTACTAAATGCCAAAGGTGCACGGAACACTGTTACCTTCTCACCAAAGTGATCCCTATTTTTTTACATGCATTTTTACATGCTTTTGAACTGCTAGGTTGGCAGAAGCTGGGCCATGTAATGGGAGCTCACTCCATTATGCAGCAGTAGGTATTTGAACCACTAAACTGCCGACCTTTCTGATTGACAAGCTCAGTGTCTTAGACACTGAGCCACCGTGTCCCTTGGACTTTAAAAGGACAATGGAAAAAAGTCCATTCCCTCATTGTTCTTTTGAATTTCATCCAGACAAGACTGCATCTATTGACTGACTGACCTCACCCATGTAAGAAACTACCCCAATCCAGACAATAGTTGAAGAATCTGAAGAAAATTTCCAAAACAAATTGTGCTGGTATATTTGGATTAGGAAATTTCTGCAGAGGTATTTTATGAATGGTTCTGCATTG
Source organism: Thamnophis sirtalis (assembly GCF_051295495.1). Lineage (NCBI taxonomy): Eukaryota > Metazoa > Chordata > Lepidosauria > Squamata > Natricidae > Thamnophis > Thamnophis sirtalis. Next base: position 40,167,992 of record NW_028261385.1, on the reverse strand, counting down.
TGCTTTCATATCCTGACTCTTATTTTATTCTATCTATATTGTAAGGTATGTGTGTATTGTGCAATACATGTCTGTTTTCTTTTCTCAAAGAATAACCACTGAGTAGAACTTGTAGGAATCCTGATGTTTTCCCTAGCACACATTATTTTGAACTCTCCCCAACCTTAATCTACAGAACAACATTCATATCATATTCTGCAACTAGTGCCATTTTTCTATGAGGGAATTTATTCTGTCTTTGTTCATTGCCCTTTGAATAGGCAGTGCCCATTGCCCTTTGAAATAGTCTAGACAAGAAACCAGAAATACCAATATTGTCTTTATTGTAAGATTACATTAACAGAAGGTTGCAAGACTAAAAGTATTTCTCCCTCCTTTCTTTCTACTCTCAGTAAACTAGGAAGGATCCCTTCTGAAACATTTCCTACATGTTTCACCTTCCTTTGGGCTGTTGTATCCGGGTCTTTTCCTGTGTAAGATTGAGATTGTCTTGGCAATGTTTCGGCGAGGTGTCACTCGAGTGAGACCTCGCCGAAACGTTGCCAAGAAAATCTCAATCTTACACGGGAAAAGACCCAAATACAACAAGACCAGCATACCTAAACCTGTGAATATATCTATATATCTATATCTATGTTGCATTTGTGCTGATAAATAAATAAAGGGAAATATATATATATATATATATATATATATATATATATATATATATATATATATATATATATATATATATATATATATATATATATATATATATTAGATTTTTTATTTATCAGCATAAATATAACATATATATATATATATATATATATATAACTGATTTCCATCTTGCTGAATAGGGTGCAGATAGGCAATTGCTTTGAAAATAGTAGAAGGTGGCTATCTACTAACAGGACTTACTGGGGGAGAGAAAATTATGTAGGAAATGTTTAGAAGCCACAGTGGTGAAACCATCACTTTCCTATATATGAGTGAAGCACATTGTAATATCATGTTATAAGACAGCACAATAAAACCTTGTATTTTATAGTGCTATTGTTGAAATCTCACTGACAAAATGTCAGCCATCATTGCGAGAAGAAAGAAAGCAAGAAAAAGTCAACCAGACAACAAGATATAGAGAAAAAAGAGAAAAGAAGAGATGAGCAACTGCAAGTTGTGGAAACTAGTACCACCTGTTTGGTTCATGATGGAAAACAAAGAACTACTGTGTTGCAAGTGAGATCAGAAGCAAATAATTTGGTAAGCCATGGTGACTCTCTTCCATTTTGGAGGTTTATGGGATTAAAAACTATATACAAAGAAGGGTTTACTTACAGGGCAATCTACTATATGGAATACGCTGGTTTAATGGGCTGTTGAATGAGTAATTTTTTTAAATTTTATTTTATGGGTATAATTTTTTATTTTATTCATGGGTAAGTAAAAATATGAGAGAACTCCCTAAGACAGGGGTGTCAAACTGCGGACTGGATGCCCACCCCAGCTCTGCGAAGGGAAAAAAGTCATGAAACATCATGTCACAGCAACACAATGCCACAAATTTGACACCCTTGCCCTAAGAGGATAGATATGGGAGAAGCGTAATGTGTTTAAGAGTGGGTAGACAGTGAATAAATGGGGAGAGGCAAGAATTCACTTAGAGAATTCAGCTATACCACTCCAATTCTCTCCCCCAACCACAATTTTTTTTTGTGCTAAGGGAAGAGATGTGTGTGCTAGAATTTATTATTCAGTACTGCCTGCAGTTAGGCCTCTATTAAATCTTGATATTGCAGCTGCCAGCTGCCTCAGCAATTGTGTTTCTTCTGGTATTGAGAAAATACTGGGAGGTTGTAATGCATCTTATGCCTTTAATTTAATAATTGGCACAAGCATTCCTGCTGCATCACAGTAACGCTTTTCCTTTCAGTGTTTCCTTCTGCAACATCACAACGAGACGTTTCTGGAGCTATGATGCCATTGCCAGCTGAGCACCATCTTGGCTGTTATGTCCTTTCATGCTTCACTCATCGGAACAATTTGGGAAGGTTGCAGATAACTTTGTACACAGCTAGTTAACATCCCCACTGTGAGGAAACCTGAAGAGACAAGGAAAAACAGTAAAGTAAAAATAACAGACCATTATCACCAAATCTACTCAAACAAGAAGGAAAAACCTGCAGATTAGACCTGCAGATTCACACCCCCACAAAAAATCCCACCAGCCACAGATGGCAGGCTGATGGCTCAGAGAAGTCCTGATTTTGCTTCCTGATGGGGATTGCAGGATGGGGTAACCCCATGAAGATCTCCCAAAGTATTTTTGTAAAAAAACAACAACAAAATAAATGCTCTGTGCTTTATAAATGCTGCATAGGTTGAGCTATATGGAAATATAGAAAAAGAATCTCAGAGAGAAACAATTTCATAATATTTCATCTGTTCATGGCAAGGAAGAATATGAGATGTAAATCTACGCCTTTGCATATTTCCTTAAGCAGGCAAAATATATGCTTGTTTGCATTCTTCAAATCCAATAGATGATTGGTGGTACATGTTTGGATTTTTGGCAGAGTTAACTGATAATCTATTCATTAGGTGACTGGTTAATTCTGGGGTCAAAATGATCCTTATTGAATTGATTGGATCCACCTTTCAGTGTGACCAAGGATGTAAAACTCCTGTGACCCGACAAAAGGGCGAACGTCAAAACCACGCCCGACTAAACCGCGTCGCTAAAACCGCGACGTCATCAATACGGCGACAACATCACGGCAACAACAGCGCGGAGACAGAAGGGTGCTTTACAACAGCGCGGTGACAGCGATTTAACTTAAGGTAAGGGTTAGGTTTAGGGTTAGGTTTAGGGTTAGGTTTAGGGTTAGGTTTAGGGTTAGGTTTAGGATTAGGGTTAGGGTTAGGTTTAGCGTTACGTTTAGCGTTACATTTAGGGTAAGGTTTAGGTTTAGGGTTTAGTTTTACAGCACGCTTCTGTCTCCGCGCTGTTGTCGGCACGATTCAGCGCTCATTCGTCGGAGCGCTTTAGAACACGTGGTTTTGTCACCGCGGTTTAGTCGGGTGCGGTTTTGTCGTTCGCCCTTTTGTCAGTGAACCTAAAACTCCTGCTTATGGTAGTTTTAAAAACTACCACCCAATTCCCAACTGCTCATAAGTACAGCCAGACGACTATAGCAAATGATTTCTGGGGGAGGGGAAGTGAGATCAATTTTGTTTAGTTCCAGTTCTATTCCCAATTAGCAGAGCTTCCTGGAAGTTAGTAGATAAATTTCCAAACGTATAAACAAAATTTCAAACTGTGCACACTGGGTCCTGCTGTCAGTAAATCAAATTCAGTCATGTAAAAAAAAACTTGTAGGGATGAAATTAACAGTCTGTACAATCAGGTATAATGATTCTGCTTTGTAATTGTAAAACAGTTTAGTATACAGCATATTTCAGAGAAGTCTCAAAAGACGGGGAAAAAATTACAGAATGCTAAGTTATAAAATACCTAGGAGAAAATTGTCCTAAAATGACAGTCATATTTCAGGTACCACTATTACCTTAGGAAAAAACCTTTTAAATAACTCCTTCAAAGTAGGCCAACTGTTAGAATTATGCATTTGGGATGGCATAAAATAGAAAACCTGCCATTAATGGTCTAGAAATTTAAACTCAAATTTAGCAAAAGCTACAATTATGGCTGTAGCGAGTGATTCCTTTTGCTAGGTTGAATGATGGTTAATTGGTCATAATGACTGCTCATTTGAGGTTTGACTAGGAGATGATAATTCTGCCTGGATCTTTCTCCGGAGTGTTTTGAAGGACACTCAGCTCAGAAAAATTGAGCATCTTCCACACTCTTTAATTTCTGTCAGAGAAATGGGAATTTGGGAATCTGCAGAATTGCTAGGCATTTGTGTGCAAAATAAGCAGGCATCATTTTTGCACATAGGTAAGAACAGTGGCTGCTGTTCTGTGCACACACCAAATCGGGTAGCTGTCATTTATAAAGTTAGTCCTCGACTTACAATAATTCATTTAGTGACCATTCAAAGTTGCAATAGCACTGAAAAAAAGTGACTTATGACCACTTTTCAGTTACAACCTTTGTAGTATTCCCATGATCATGTGATGAAAAGTCAGATGCTTGATAACCAGTTCCTTCCTATGACCATTGCAGCATCATGAGGTCATTTGATCACCTTTTGCAATCTTCTGATGAGCAAAGTCAATGGGGAAGCCAGATTCCCTTAACAACTGTGGCAAGAAACATCATAAAATGGGGGCAAAACTCACTTAATAAATCTCACTTAACAGAAATATTGGGCATTATTGGACTACTTGAATTTATAGTTGGCTGGAAATTCTTCTCCAAGAACTCCAAGGCTAGGGACCTCGTGGTCAAGTATGGTAGAAACTCTGGTCATGACCATAATTCGTTCCATAACTTTGGTCGCAACCTGATTTGGTCATGACCTAAACCTAACCAAAATGAATGCAGTGGCCACACAACAGGCCTCTAAAGAAGAGGTTCAACAAATCTACAGTGCCGTTTAGAACCGGTTCCAGCTCCCTCCCCCCGCCCGTCCGCACATCATCAAGATGAAGAGCGAGAGGAGGAATTCTGGGAGTTGAAGTCCACAAGTCTTAAAGCTGTCAAGTTTGAACACCCCTGGGTTTTTTTTCTAAAGGGTTAGGGGTGCAAGGGTCTTGTAACTTGAAAGCTTTAAGACTTGCACACTTCAATGCCAGAGTTCCTGAGCCAACATTTTGGTTGCTAAGCAAGAGCGTTGTTAAGTGAGTTTCACCACATTTTACAAGTTGGCCATGGCCACCCAGTCACATGGCTGGTAAGCCACTCCCACCCAGTCACATGGCCAGCAAGCACTCCCACAAATCAGGCCACGCCTACAGAAGAGGTTCTAAAAAAATTTTTAAACCCACCACTGCCACACAAGATCGCTGTTGTTTGGCATTTACAAAAAAAAAAAAAAATTGTGTGGAAGGAGAAATCGGCCACGGCTGTGTTTGATCGCCACCCGAGTATGTGTTTGTGACCAGATTCAAAAAATTTGTGAATTTTTTTGGTTGGAACCCAATTTGGTCTTGGTCAGAAACATTTGTGACCAGAGGTTCTACTTTATCTTCATTTACCCAAATGACGCATTACATCACTTCTCTCTATGTTCTGACTCCATTTTGTAGTGAGCAAGACAGTGTTTTTGTGTCATTTGAATGTTCTACCCTTTCTTCCTTAGTCCCACCTTTCAGGAACGTTCAGTGAAAGTGATTCTACTTTGCCCCCTGCCATACACTTTCATATGATTATTAGTGTGTGGAATCCAACCAAATTATTTTGCTGCTAAAATTATTTTATAGTCCCATAAACCTTCCCCCTCATATGCTTAAAAAAGAAAAACTTCTACAGGTACAAAGGCCATGTTCTCACAATCCCTTTCAAGTTATACCCTCCTCCACAGCTTTATACAGATTTAGTTTTTCAGATGTCTAAAGCCATCTTAATATTGTATTAATTTTAAAAATTCAACAAAACATGGTTTCTAAAGGTAACCAAGAAGGACTGTATCTACAAGAACCAGTTCAGTATATATTCTTTTGGAGTTATACGCTGCCATTTAATATATGCTGGTTAACCATGTGTAGCCTGTTCCGGTACAAGTGACCTTTTCAAGGATGAGCGGTGCGTTAAGCATTGTAAATAAGTTAAGTTCCCTCATCTGGCATGACAGATGTTTGATTTTCGTGGCATTTTCAGGGCTGCACAAATAATAATGACCAAAATGGCACATTTGCCAGTAGTGAAGCAGTTACCTTGCAATGTACATTAGCTATTATTTCAGCATGATGAATCTGACTGTTCAGGTTTCTTCTCACATATATTTATCAATATTTTGGAAACCATAAGCAGAAATGCTGTTCTGGGAAAAGGTTGTTCTTTTACAACTTGTTACATGGATGTCATATTTCCATCAGGATAATAGAAGTTTTTTAGAATTGGCATAAATAAGCAAATTTCTAGCAGAGTGCTGTGCAGAAGTGGAATGGATTAGATTATAATGTTGACCCAACACCCCCATTTCCTAATTACGCCAGGTGCATAGGACAAAACTCCCCCCCCCCAGACTAATATAATCCTTCAGAAGCTATTTGACACACTACCACATGACTGGATAATCAAGTTCCTAGAAATAACAAGTCAGTGGAACTTATTCAAAGGGGAAAGGCGCAATGGAATACACACTTGCTGGTCAATGGTGATAAAGTGGGAGAAGTTAATTCAAGAGAGGAATCTTTAATGGACGCTTGCTATTGTCATTACTGTGTGTTATTGCACCGATTTCTCTATGAATGATTCTGAACAAGTCAGGCCATGACTATCACACATCTAAAACATCTGCTGTTGGGATAGATAAAAATGCCAAATCGAGTATAAACATCTTGACTGTGTGACCCACCATATTAATTGTTTCATTTACAGGGGTGATAAGAGTGGAAACTGAATACCTTTGAAGAGAAGCCAGAAGTTATTTTAAGTTAGGACTATTTATACAGCTAGTCCTTGCTTAATAACTATTCATACAGCAACCAAAATTATAACAGCACTGAATTAATTTTTGCCTGGTCTTTGAAGTTATGGCTGTTGCAGTTCCCTCACTCACATGTTCAAAAGTCGGGTGCTTGGTATTTGCCTGCACTTATGACCACCTAGGGGCTCTTCATCTTCCCTACTTGTCTATTGCCCTGGGGGCACTGTTTTTGCCTGGCAGCAATAGTGCAGTTGGACCTTTCAAAGGCTGCCTTTTCTAAGCACAGGGGTTCAATTATATTCCTCTTTCCACAGAGGAAAGAACATGCTTGCGAGGAAGGCACAGAAGAGGCTGTACTTCCTGAAATGCTCAGGAAGATAAATCTATCCCAGCATCTACTTCTGTCCTATTATTGCAGCACCATTGTGTGTGTCAATTCTTTCATCTTATGGGAACAGCTCTGCAAAAAAAGCTCTAGAGAATGATTAAAACAGCTCAGAATATCATCGGGCTCCAGCTACCAGCCCTGGACGACATCTTTCATCTCGCTGTTTGAGGAAGTTGCACAACATTCTCAGAAACTCTTCCCATCCTGCTTACAATCCTTAACAATGAACTAAAGGGCCACCATCAGTGAGCTGTTGGACAGCATTACTTGGTCTGTTGTGTGGATGCTTGGGAGGTTTAGGGGTGGGGAATTTTGGGAGGGTGGGGTGTGTGTGGGAATTATCATGTGTGTTGGGCCTGGTTTCTGGGTGTTATGTGAATTTCGTTGCATGGGTATAATGTGTTTACGTACAATGACAACAAAGTAAATCTTAAATAACTGGACAACATAATGGAAGACTGACAGACCCAGTAAGATCAATAAATGTTTATGAAAAAGCTTCTAGTTATTCTGAAGGACCAGAGAAAAGGCAACCTTGTTTTTATAGTCTAAATGACTTGATGGTATGTCTTTTCTTCCCAGTGAAGTTACATTTTCTAAAACTACCTGTCCTTATTTTGGTTGTTTTTCTGAAGTGGCATTTTTGTGTGAATATCAGCTTACTATCTGCAGATGGGTGTTTTGAAATATTTCTTGTAAATATTTACAATCATCACTTTAAAAAAAATCATGCTCCTATTCTATGGAATGCGGTTTATTAGTATATATACACACATATGTGTGATACATTACATATTAGCCAACATATGCATCTGTGGAAAATCTCCCTATGGCTTCAGCTGGAATTGACAAATTTACATAATACGAAGAAGCTCAACACTATACTATTCTGGATTCTTGTCCACATAATCGGACTGAGATGGGAGAGTAAAAGCTAGCTACACAAGTTGTGTTGAATTAGCCCAATGTGAAAAATGAATTTTATTCATCCCTGTCTTAACATATTTAAGATTCCAGAAGTTTCATTAAGGTAAAGGTTCCTCTCGCATATATGTGCTAGTTGTTCCCAACTTTAGGGGGCAGTGCTCATCTCCATTTCAAAGCTGAAGAGCCAGTGCTATCTGAAAACATCTCTGTAGTCAGGTGGCTGGCATGACTAAAAGCCGAAGGCGCATGGAACACTATTACCTTCCTACCAAAGGTGGTCCCTATTTTTTACTTACATTTTCACATACTTTCAAACTGCTAGGTTGGCAGAAGCTGGTACAAGTAACAGCTCACTCTGTTATGCAGCGCTAGGGATTCGAACCACTGAATTGTCGACCTTCTGATAGACAAGTTCAGCGTTTTAGCCATTGAGCCACCGCATCCCTGTTGTATTAATGACTCTAACCTTGAACTTGTGTGAAAATAATTTTTTCCATCTTTTACCACCTAGGTGTTTAATTAACATATCCTGCATAATTTTCTTTTAATTATCTTTCCTAATTTTCCTCCCTTAGCTCACTGTGAGCACTTACCTCCAAATCCTCAACATGTTTCTATTTGTACTTTACTTGCTCCAGTGATGACTAGCCTTTTCTGGACCGAGTGTCCAAAGTGTGTGCATGTGAACCCCAAAATGCAAAGTATGTACCCCCAGGCATATGCACACGTCCACCCTTATCCCCCTACCCATGTGTGGCACGCATGCACGGTGGAGCGACGGCTTGTATGCCCACATAGGTTCACCATCACGGATTTACCTTAACTTTTGGTTTCTTCCATCTGACTACTTAATGTGTCCTCAAATCTCTTTTTGGTTTAGGCAGTTAAAAAATTTTCTGCTCTGAATTAATATTAGATTCTATTGTTGTACATTTGGAAACTTACAAGCAGTGCATTTATTGTGGTTGAAATAAAAATTTAAAATGGGTGCAATTTTAATTTCTGTATTACAATTATTTCATTGAATATTTTAAATTCTATAGTCTTTCATTTTAGTGATTTCCCATTGATCTTGTGCTTTAGAGTTCTGCATCTTGCATGATCCACCTTGCTTCTATACATATATAAACCCTTCACATTTTATATTGTTAAAATGTGCACATATGCATTTTACCTACTTCACTTATTTGCCACACATAATATAAATCTAAACATATCTGTATATACCTGTATTTAAAAAACATAGCATTTTATATAACTAGGAATGGAATTTCTTTCGATATAATTCATCAATCTATATTTCGACCAAACAGAAACAGAATCTACTGTAGTTTCAGGTATATTTTTTATTTATATATGTAGAATGCTTAGTTTTAAATTTCCTTTTGTTCTTTCTTCTCAACCTGAAAGAAAAAAAGGAAACATAAAAATCCTTAAAATATTTATTATATCCTACAATTAATTCCTTTCAGCTTACCAAAATCGTACTTTGTAGATGAAACTCATATTAAACAAGGCAATTTAAAACATAGATGGGGAACAATCTATGAAGGCTTTTCTATATAGCTAAAGATGTCTTTCTGACTGAGAATCTTTAATGCTTAATGGATAACAGCTTACAGAAACCACATGCTGCCGATTACATTATTTGCATTTTTTCATACTGCAATCATGTTAAATAAAGTTCACAGGATTGAGTTTTAGATTTTCTAATTTTTCTTTCTTTTAGTAGCTTTTCTGGATGTTCTGCTTCAGATTCAGAACTCTTCTGAAGTTCAAAAATCTAACTCTTTTCATTTCTTCTTTCACATATATTAGAGATTTAATGATTACACTATAACTTCCCCTCAAAAATGCCAGTACCAACTTTTTTCCATTGGTGAATATTTGGTATAGGATAGCAGATTCATGGTTTTTACCACACCTTCTTACATCCCACTATTAATCATATTTAATCCTGTGAATTTTATTTAACAGCAGTCAAGATTAATTAGAATTTTTAGCTCAGCTCTCTTTGTGCATGTATTTTTAGAAACTACCAGTAAGCGAGGCTAAAGAGATGGGCACTGAAACCCTTCCTAAACCTCTACACTGAGTATGGTCCCCAAGCAAAGTAACTGAAGGGAAAGCTTTCTCCCACATTCCCAACAGACAGCTATTATAAGCAGAACCAGCTTTATGAAGGCCCACCATGACATTTTAAGTATGCTGGTATACTGAGTCTTGAGGCCAAAATTGTTTAGCATTTCTCAAAGTTTAAATGCTGTAAGACCTTTTCTGAAAAAAAAAACCCATTGGTAACAAGTACAGCTATGTCAAATAGTTATAAGGTCTTTCTTCTGCCTTGTTCTGATTGGTGGCCTGGCTGTGGCCATAGGACCATCTGGAACTCCCAATACTTTTCATAGCAACCCTATCCATAATGCATTTCAATACCCTAGTTGTGATATATTTAAGACTTTGAAAACTTACTATATATGATGACATTAGGAATGGACCGGTTGTATTATATAAATATGCTCTTTGCATTTCAGGGAGGGACTTTACTAAAATTGTTTTCTAAATGTTACTGAATCATGATTTAAACTGCTATTGGAAGAAAAGATACAATAGAATTTGAAGAAAACTATGGTTCCTGTGATGGATTCAAATATATAATTTGAATCCAGGTTTACATGTACAGTGTTAATAGGCACTGATCCCAGAATAAAAGCAGTGACAAATCATTTCCATTACACTGTATAGATACATAATGAAGAGCTGATCTTCATTAGAAGGCATTGTTATCTTTTTTTTAATGCCCTATTTCCAGGTTTACATATTAAGAAATTTAGCAAAATGTTCACTATACAGCTCATTAGTTTACCACCAATTGAATTTTATTGAAATTAAACCAGAAAATGGTTTTTATAGCTTCCAAGGAGTAACCAAAATAGCTTGTAAAAGACTTCTAGAGAATGAAAAGAAAACCAATAGGAATTACCTGTTACAACATATTCATTGCTTAAGCAGCTGATGCCTTACAATAAAACAGGGACCACCAATACCAGTTATGGTAAAGATAAAGGTTCCGAATAACAATTTCCATTTGTTGTTAACAGAGAATGGGAGATTCTGAAAAGATAAGAATGTTGAAGCTTTGTTTTAGCAAAGTTATTAAGCAAAGTTAATATATAAAAAGTGACTTGGCCTAAATCCCATGGATAGCAACCAAGTACTAAACGTTCATTCATCATTTATAGTTACAGAAGTACATCACTGTATTCCTAATTTTCTAAAAAGAGAGTCAGTCTCACGGGTTTCATAGTTTAATATCAACATTCTTCAATTCGAACCTCATTTACACTAGTCCTATTTTTTTTCACCTTAAAAAGATACTACGTATGTCCTTTAGATGCCATCTTGGATGAGTATGATCTGAAATTAATTAGTATGAGTACAACTTCAGAATAGGTACATCAGAAAGCGTTTACAGTATCATCTTTATTCATGCTGTTATGCTATCATCACCTGTACCGGTAGAATGAAGAAAAATAGTCCTGTATTGAACAAAAGGCCCCTACAGAAACAAGAAACTGATTACTGAGAATATTAAAAACACCTCCATCAACACTGAGCAGGGCTTTGGACATGTGGCTTTCAAGCTACAACCAGAGAGAAAAATGGCATTACTAAAAATGATTCCACAGTGGGAGGTAAAGAAAAAAGAAAAAGAAGGTATGTTGCCCCATCCTGTATCTTGAGCTCAGCCCAAGTGTTTCATGAGAACAGATATATTACAAATATCAAATCCGGGGAAAAAAATCGCAGCTGCTTTATTCTCTACTGCAAAAAGTCTCTTTTCCGTGATTATTTTATTTATTTATTTATTTTTATTTGTCAAGCATGCATAAGATAACAGATATAAGTATAAACACGATTATGAATACATGAAATAGATACGAAAAAATGGGGACATTAGGACTGGGACGGTAGGCACTTTAGTGCACTTATGCACACCCCTTATAGGCCTCTTAGGTTATTAATTATAGTGTTAGTAGGAACTGATCCCAGAATAAAAACAATGGCAAATCATTTCCATTACATTATATAGATGCATAATAAAGAGCTGATCATTAGAAGGCATTGTTATCTTTTTTATATGCACTGTTCCCAGGTTTATCTGTTAAGAAATTTAGCAAAAAAGTCACCATACAGTTCATTAGCTTACCACTAATTGAATTTTATTGACACTTCATTATTATTATTTTATTATACTCAATCATAAATAATGATTAAGGCTTCAAGGGTTGGGCCCCGGCCTTCCAATGCAATTCCGTGCCGTAAAACAGGAGGGGCAGGGGGTGGAGAGGCTGAAAAATAAAGAGACTCCTCTCTTCCCAGATTATTTTTCCCTCACTGACTTCGAAAGGCGAAGGGCCCAGAGAAGCCAAGGAGCCTCTTTCCGGTATCTTCAACAAACGACCAAGGAGAGGGAGGACGGGGTGGGAGAGAAGCAGGCCTAGCGCGACTTGCCTAGGAAACCGGCCCTGGCCATGCCGCCGCTCGAGGGGCAGAAGTAGCTGAGGCCTTGAATTCATAGCCTCCCCATGCTTCCATCTTACCTTTCCCGGCCCATCCTCGTAATGCATCCGCCGAAGGGCGGAGGTGCCGAAACGGCGGACGGTGGTAGTCAACATATCGGCCGGAATGAGAACCCCGGCGACAAAAAGGTGCCTTCTCCCTCACGACCTTCACTTAATCTAGAGCCACGTGACTCAGGCGTTATGGGAGAAAAGGCCGTCGCCGAAAGGCAATATGGGAACCGTAGTTTTAGGGCCGCAAAAGGCCGTTGCTTGCGGAAATGAATGTTCCTTCATAAGTCTCTGCCTTCTAGCGTCATCGAGGAGAATTCCGCGGGTGGTATTTGAATATTTTTTTTAAACCCTCATCCTTCTGTAAATAGGCACTTATTGATTTGTTTACATTAAACCCCTAATTCTAGCAAATAAATATCTTATACATGCTTTACAAATAAATAAATAAATAATAAAATAAAATAAATACAATGCACAAAGCAATTATTCCTCCCCCCCCACCCCTTGCTAAGGCCGGAAGAAAAAGGAAACAAAAATCATAAAAGTGCTTCGTTACAATTAAACAAATATCTAACTGCATACAAACAGAGAGAGGGAGAGGGGGAAAGCTTGATTGAATACTGGTAATAATGAAATCAGATGTATTATCTGCTGAACGTGCTCCTCATATTTAAGAACAGATGAAACCGATAATGGCGAGATATAAATGTGATAAAAAGAAATGGCATGCAGTTTTCCCTGCAAAAGAAACCAGTAAAGGCTGGTAAATGCAAATATGTCTGTATGTGCATCCTGTACTCCCTCAAGTACAGCTAGAGTCAATAAATTAATAAAACTATGAGATAACCTGGAGCTTTGGAAGTAATATCTAAAAATACAATAACTGTATTTACTCAACAAATTTGCATGGCATCTCAACTCGCTCCCAGGTGATTCTGGGTGGCTTACAGCATTAAAATCCACAACATAGAAACCATAAATCTCCATTCGCCACTTCCCATGGCAGTAGCAATACAATCAAACCAAACCAAACATTTCGTCCACTCCATTTCCATGCCTGGTCCCCAATCAGTTGACATTCCTAAATGTTGCTTTACAGTTTATTGATCAGCATAATTTATAACTATAATTCTGGACTCATTTGCAGCCATACAGAGTAACTGTATACAGTCATTACAGTTACAGGAATATTAATCTGGAATGGGCAGGGCATATAGAAGTTGGTATTTTGGAATATATTGATCAGGAATTAATGAAAGGAAATTGAAAAAAAAACCAATATGTTATGCAAGTATGTCTAAGAATTGAATGAAGATGGACAGACTTTGTGGTGTTTATGAATCTAAGCAGGAAAGTGGACATATTTGTTCAGTTATGAATGAAAGAGCTAAAGTATGTGTATGGAATAATGAATTAATCTCATCTAGTTAGTAACAACTGCATATGAAAACCCAGCAATCCGTAGACTAATAATAGCTTCATGTTACACTCCAGTGAATGATGATAATGAAAATAAGTATTTGGGGAAAATTGTGCAACACAAAAGGATGTGATCTGGAGGAAAACATTCAGGTAGGTGACATGGATGAATTGGTCGGAATGATACAAGAGAGTACTGAAAAAGTTTCTGGGACCTTTATAGACCCAAAAATAAATGGGAAAAGTCTTTAGTGAGTAGCTATCTCTGAGTTTTCAGTAATGTATGTGGTCTAAGCATGTATTGAAATATCTATATGTGACTAAGGAATGAACATAAATGTAAAAGCATTATTGTCCTGATTATTTATTATGCAAATATTGAGAGAATTGGTGGAGGATAAGGATACTATACATATACTATAGTATCAAAAATGGATCCTTAAGGAAAAAATAGACCTGAAAGAAATGAGAGAAAAGGAAAAATGTTGACTTATATGAATAACTTCAGAAGAGAAATTCATCTCCCAATAAAATGAATGGTAGTTGGGTATAAGAAAAAATAAGATAAGATGAAAATGTTATCACTATGATTATAAGAAAAGATTTTAAAGCAGACTATACATTCATTTTCTGGTCCAACGGGGAACATTTTTAGATTTTCAGGTTCTGCTCTCTTTTTTACTACAAGGGTTAAGTTTGAATGACTTTCAACCCTCAAAGTAAGTGCTCCTCCATTGGCTAAGCTATTAAGCTACTTAATAGCTTAGCTGAATGAAAGCTATTCTTTCAACATGTCTTCAGTTCCACCAAGAAGTTGTTCTCTAATACATTTTTTGCCTTAGTCCCTGACTCTGTCTTGGGTTAATGGTGGTGGTAGTGGTCAAAAGATAAATTCAGAGGCGCTTGGAAGAGCCCAAGAAGTTGATGCAAGAGAATATTTGGAGTGAGCAGGTGTGGAAGGTTTCTGGCCAAGGAAATTGAAGGGATTTAATCTAATAAAGCAGGAAGAAGTGATTTTCAGATGAAGCAGTTATTATAAAACAATGAGACTTTAAGCCTATGAATGGCAACTATTTTGTTGATATATACAGTAGGAGAAAAATAGCTAGATTTTCTTGAAACAGAGATACTAGATACCAGGTGTGTCAAACACAAGACCCACGACCTAGATCTGGCTGGTGGAGTGCTTAAATCTGGCCTGTGAGGCCGGCCTGGAAATATGGTTCCACCACAAAAGCGCGTAGGACAAAATCGCGCTCGACAAAAGCACGCTGTGACGTCATCACAGCGCGACGAAAAAGTTCGAAAAATGTAAAAATAAAGCGAAAACCTTACCCTAAGCCCCCCAAACCTAACCCTAAACCTAACCCTAAACCTAACTCTTAACCTAACCCTAAACCTAACCCTAAACCTAACCGTTAAAGTAACGAAAAACCTAACTCTAACCCTTAACCTAACCCTAACGCTAACGCTCTAAAGCTAACCCTAACCCTTAACCTAACCCTAACCCTAACCCTAAACCTAACCCTTACCTTTATGTGAATCGGCTTGCTTTAATTTAATTTTTATTAATTTTTATTTGAATTTTTCGATCTTTTTCGTCGCGCTGTGATGACGTCAAAGGCGCGCTTTTGTCGATCGCGCTTTTGTCGTCCGCGCTTTTGACGGGTCACGGGAAATATCACAGATCTGGTTCGTCACCCATTTTCAGCCTCCACTGCCTCCTGCAGCTCTCTGCCTGTCAAAAACAGCCGAAAAATTCATTTGTAAAAGAATAAAAACAAGGAAGAAAGTTTCTCTAGACATCACACCCTTGCTTGGTTTGGGGCCATCTATGTTTAAATGAAACTAGAGGGTCATACTTAAATTCTAGGTCTTATTTTCAGGGTAGGTCTTATTTGCAGGGAAATACGGTATATGGTGCTTGTGTTCAGCAATAGGCAAATTCCTTACAGGAAATTTCATCTCATTTGCATTAAAGTGACTAATCTGTACTGAGTCTCTAAGTAGCTATTTTAAAGATATTCCTAAATATAGGGGTAATTATCTGGAGAATTGAGATTTATTGTCTTCTTTAGATGTCTGATGGAAATATCTGCCTATTTTTGTCAAGCTACATTCCCAGACATAAACTGGAACCCTTCATGCTCTGCCTCTGTTCTCTTCTTTTAGTACAAGAGAAAATGAAGCTCATTCAAAAGGGAGAAAAGGTTAAAAACAGAAACTATATCTGGGTAATGGTGAGAACAAAAAGACAAAGTACAAAATGGTCAATTACGTTCCTATATAAGACTGAGGAACCTGTGATGAGAATGCCACAGAACATTGTGAACATGAGACTGATGTGGTGATGCAGGAGCCAGAACATCAGGTGACAAAAATAATCTGATTTCCAAATCTGTTTCTCATTAATAAATAGATAATATTGTTTCTATGCACATCTACATATGCAGATCTCACCATGATTTTTCCAAAGTCATTCAGTATGTATTTGTTGCAAAACTTTTCAATCTCTGGGGATGAGATGAATGTGGATTACTGTAACACGCTCTACATGGGGCTGCCCTTGAAGAGTGTTCGAAGACTCCAGCTGGTCCAGAACGCAGCCGCGCGAGCAATCGTGGGTGCACCCAGGTACACCCACGTCATACCTATCCTCCGCGAGCTGCACTGGTTACTTATTAGTCTCCGGATCCGCTTCAAGGCGCTGGTCGTTACCTATAAAGCCCTTCATGGCATCGGACCTGGGTACCTGAGAGACCGCCTCCTGCCGATTACCTCCCATAGACCGATTAGATCACACAGGTTAGGCCTTCTCCGGATCCCATCTGCCAGCCAATGTCGGCTGGCGACTCTCCGGGGGAGAGCCTTCTCTGTTGCAGCTCCAGCCCTCTGGAACCATCTCCCCGTGGAGATCCCGGCCTTCTGCAAAGCCGTTAAGTCCTGGCTGCTCCAGCAGGCCGGGGGGCTTTCGAAATATCCAGCCCCTCGGAAATTGTGACTGTTGTATATTTTAATATGTTGTCTTGTGTATTATCCCCCTCCCTTGTTTTATTGTAAGCCGCCCGGAGTCCTTCGGGAGTGGGCGGCATACAAGCTCAATAAAACAAACAACAAAACAAACAAACAAACAAACAAGCTTCATGATGACGTGCCAAGGTAGAAAGCCTTTTCTATTGGGGCATCCATCCTTAGAACATGAGCTCCCCAAGGATCAGATTGGTCTTAACTCTACTGGCTTTTTGCAAGTTTTTAAAGGCATGGTTCTGTCACTGTGCTTGGAAATTTAGATATATGATAAAACATATACAATAGTTATGTTGTTGTTTTTTCTCTGCTGTGAATTGTGCTGTACAGTTTTTATATGTTTTATGCAATAAAAAAACCAAGAAGGAAACAAAAAGATCAGAACACACAGTCTTTAGCAGCCAACACGCAGATAAGCAGGCATTGCCCACCAAAATTGGGAGGGCAAGCTACTATATATAAATCAGAAGCAACACCAACACTCACTGATGATGTTATCTGGTTGTGTAATCATACAGCACCAAGGGCTCCAGTTTTATGTTTTATATTATATTTTGTCTGTAGTTTATTTTTAATTGCTATAAGCCCAGAATTGTGTATTTGAAATTAAACAAATAAATAACCAATTATTTTATTAAAGCTGGTAGGTTATGGTGAGTAATTGGTTTTAGTTAGCAACAGGGAAGAGTCTCAGTCATATGAACACAGAATCCTTATACAGAATTGCAGATTAAAGATGAGAATGTATATACTTTTGATTACAAAGAGTTATTTTACAACTGATGAGAAGTTCATATAGGGATGCCTAGGATACAGGGTACTCAGCCTTTGAAAAGTATGAATGATTTTATACTAATCACTATTCAACAATCTGACTTTGCATCTTATAGAAGAAACTAAAGAACCCCAGAGATGCAGTAGTTAGAAAGCAGTACTGCAGCTACTTCTGCTAACTGCTGGCTGACTGCAATTTTGCAGTTTGAATATCAAGGTTTCCATCCTTCCGAGGTCGGTAAAATGAGGCCCCAGATTGTTGGAGGCAATATGCTGACACTGTAAACTGCTTCGACAGGGCTGTAAAGCACTGTGAAGTGGTATATAAGTCTAAATGCTACTGCTAAATGCTAACACACCCATTATTGGCATCCTTGAGAATCTTGTATGATAAGGATGCTGTGAATCAAAGCGTGAATCAAAGGCTTTTCATTGTTGTTACAAAATCGAAGACATCTGTCATGAAGGAAAAGTTGCAGCATATATGCGAGGACAAACAAATGTTTTGAAAGGGCAAAACAAAATTGGGCTACAAAAGTCAACATAGGCATTCATTTGGATGCAGCCAGTGAACATTTTAAACCAGCAATTCAAAATAATGAATAATGAATAAGAACTGCACTTGTCTGAATATAAATAACAGCTTAAATAAAAAGTTTGTAAATGTAGGAAAGATACAGCAAGATAAAGATTACTGCCTTTGAAATCCACTGAAAGAAAGTATTTAAATGAAATTGTGCCTGATGCAAATATGGTTGCTTAATCTATTATGACATATATGATCAAAGAGACTAATCAGCTCATTTATAGCCTTACAAAAGTAATAACTGAACTGGGTTATAAATTGAAAACAAGCTGCTAAACTAAAACCCAGTGCCAATTTGAAAAAGTACTATAGATTGGAAAATATAAATCAACTTTAAAAAGAAGTTAGCAACCTACATAATTTAAAATAACACAAACTGAAAAATAAGAAAAACAAGCTTGGAAAAGATACAATCTTGATAGAAAATGATTACAGAAATCATGTAACAATTTAAGACTGATGGCGACTTGTAGGAAAAGTGAATAATATGGATGTAAGATCCAGTGTTTCCAGCAAAATAGGCTAGAACAGATCAGCAATACTTTTTAAAGCTAAAGTAAAAATGAAAAACCAAATGAATCCCCCTAAATAATGAAACATTAAGATAACAAAAAAATCCCACCTCACAATGAAATTCCCCAAGATATCTGACATAGAAAAACAAGCAAAACCTGAGCAAATGGGAAAAAATGTAGCAACAGCAGTAATTGTAAAAGGAGAAGCTAAAAAGATAAAAAATTATACTAAACCAGGAAAAGACAAACACTGTGTCAGACCTGCATTTATATTCATTTTAGAATTTTGGCCTGCCACACTTTCTCTTATTTCATTATGCTGTTTCTTTGTATAGTTGATGGGAGGGGGAATAGACAGGAGTGAGATTGTGGAATGTATTGTTTTTCATTCTTTACTAGAAGCCAAGGTCATCCTTTGTCTCCACACCAGTACACCTGACCGGAAGAAGCTGGGTGTGGATGCTAGCATGGAAGAAGAAGATTGGATCATGTGATGGATTATGGGTGTGGGGACAAGATCATGAACTTTTAACTGGGTGGAATTCTGATGTCATTTCCAGTATTGGGATTAACACAGATGTGCCTAAGATGTCTGTCTTATTAAATTGGAACAAAAAGGATAGTTTTGCCTTGGACTCTGATTTAATTCTGCATGATACTTGGAATTCTGACACACTGTGGATTTGGGGTTCCAGTGTCTGTCAACACTGAACTGAAGTTGCTAGAAGTCATTTTCTTGGTCCATCGTTGCCACACTATATGGGAGAGGGGAGGAGGTTGGAATGCAGTGCTGGACCCAACATTGAACTTTCTTGTGAAAACCAAGGTCATCACCTAAGTGAAGGAGGGAAAAGGAGAAGAGTGCCTGAGGAGCCCACCAATTAAACTAATTGACCAGTGAAATGGAGGTGGGGGAGGGTAATTACTGGTTTTAAATGTGCTGAAACTGTGGAAATGATTCAGAATTGGTTTTCAATTAAGTGTGTCAATATGATTACCCAATAAAGATGTTGTCTGAGAAAGTGTCTGGAGTTCTGATTTGCTTGGGTTCGTTAGTTGGAACCTTGACAATATCTTATGTATTTTGCATTCTTGTTTTACATTTAATTTCAATCAAATGTTGCGGCAATGATCAATGGTTCGCTTCCATATGTTAGTAATCAGGAAAAGCAAAAGAAACAATACCCAACAATTGGATGCCTGCAGCATTCAAGTTTTTAAGGAATAGTTGCCAGTAATATCTAACAAACCCTCTAATCTCAAATTAGTAGGGGAATTCAAAAGTTCTAGAGGTAGAAAAGATCAACTTTGATAAAACAATATTTCAAAAACAAACCCCTAACCCTCAGAAAGACATACCTATATGTTACCTGGATTAATTACAAAAATGTATTAGATTCACTATCGTATAACTGGAGTAAAATTTTTAGACATTTTTTGCATTAATAAAATTATAAAGGTTTTATGTGCAATAAAAAATATAAATGGCGTTTAAATGAAGTATGAATCTTTAGTGATGACATCAAAATGGACTTT
Organism: Thamnophis sirtalis; assembly: GCF_051295495.1. NCBI lineage: Eukaryota > Metazoa > Chordata > Lepidosauria > Squamata > Natricidae > Thamnophis > Thamnophis sirtalis. The sequence goes on along the minus strand of NW_028261385.1, from coordinate 40,147,707 downwards.
GCACTGTTAAAGCATGTAATATAAAAGCTGAATATCTGGTAGAATTGAATTATGGAATGTGAAAGCCAAGTGACTTTGGGCCAATCACTCACTCTCATCGCAATTAATTCACATAGTTGTCATTGTGGGGAAAATAGAAGGAGGAAGGAGTCTTAGATACATTCAATGCCTTGAGTTACTTATAAAGTAATAAGGGATAGATAAAAATCAGATAAATGAGTAACTTTGAGAAAGGAAGAAAGGAACAAATGAAACAGAAACTATGGGGTCCATGTGCTCTCTGAGCTTGGTGATTTTCTTGTAGATGTTTCCATACCAAACTAGATAACATCATCAGTGCTAGAAGGGAGTGGGGTTTGCTTTCAAGTGGCTTACCCTGTCAATTTTGGTGAGAGTGTTCTTGGTGATTCCTTGATTCCTTGATTAGGCTGTTGTTTACTGTTAGCTTTTTTGCCTGCATTGATAGCAATAGCACTTAAACTTACATGCCGCTTTATAGTGCTTTACAGGCCTTTCTAAGCAGTTCACAGAGTCAGAATATTACCCTCAACAATCTGAGTCTTCATTATATCGACCTTGGAAGGATGGAAGGCGGAGTCAACCTTGAGCCTGGTGGATTTCGAACTGCCAAATTGCAGGCAGCCGGCAGTTAGCAGAAATAGCCTGCAGTACTGCACTCTAACCAGATGTGGGTTTCACTTACCTTCCCTACCGGTTCGCAAATGTGAGTGTGCTGGACATGATAACCTTTTACTTTCTTATATAAAGGTCAACTAAATCAGTGTCATCATTTGATTCCAATGCTGATTTATTTTGATGGTCTCAAAAAAATCAGCTTAGGCCAATCATTTTTGCAATTTGGGAAGTGAATATACTGTAGTACTCAACATGGATTTACTATTGCATCTGTTTTTGTAGCCTTGGGGTAAAAAAAACACACAAGAAAATACCACAGCTATTCCTTGTTTCCCTTATTTCTTTTGGCTACAATACCTCTTATATTGAAATATTGTTCTAATGTGTCACAGAATAGTTATTTAAGTTAACAGGTGAATGCAAGCAAAACATCCCATTCAAAATAGCCTTTGAAAAGGCTCACCACTATCACTTTTCCCCAAACATGGTGGTCCAAACTTTTCTTTAGGTCCTTCGTAAAGGCCAGAAATGTAGCCATCAATCTAAGTTTCAAGAAATGATAATTAAGGTGTACTGAATTTGTGTTGAAACAAACAATATCTGTTTTTCACATAACTATATATTACTTTCTGTAACAAGCAATGTCTCTTAATGTTAGTTGCTGAAGAATTTGCATGACAAGATAAATTTTTTGCTTGTGAATTTCGCCAGGCATCCAGTTCATTACTCTAGGAGCAGAACACTGAACAAAATCTCTTTGATCCTTTTTCCATGAGGCACTTTTCATTTTTTGGGTGTATACCGTATTTTCACGACCAAAAGCCGCACCGGATTATAAGCCGCAGTATCAATTAACGTTAATTTTTCAAACTTTTTCCACATATAAAGCGCACCGGGTTATAAGCCGCACGTTTCCCGACGCTTCTGGACATCTGTTGCAGTCGCGAGGAGCGGAGAAGAGCGCGAAGGTTCTTGGCGCTCCAGAAAGCCGCGAAAGCAGCTGGGAGAGGTGCGCGGCTTGGTTTCTCCTCCCTGGATGTCGCAGCAGCAGCCCCAAACTCACTGATCTCATGCGAAAAACACTGAGATCGGTGAGTTTGGGGCTGCTGCTGCGACATCCAGGGAGGAGAAACCAAACCGCGCGCCTCTCCCAGCTGCTTTCGCAGCTTCCTGGAGCGCCAAGAACCTTCGCGCTCTTCTCCACACTCTCCTCGGCTCCTCACAACTGCAATAGACGTCCAGAAGCGGCAGGGGCTATCGAGCTGGAAATCCAATCCCCATTAGCCCCAAAAGCCGCTTCTGGACATCTATTGCAGTCGCGAGGAGCGGAGAAGAGCGTGAAGGTTCTTGGCGCTCCAGGAAGCCGCGAAAGCAGCTGGGAGATCTTTTTTCACATATAAAGCGCACCGGGTTATAAGCCGCACTGCCGGTTTTGGATCAAATTTTAGGATTTTCAGTGCGGCTTATAGTCGTGAAAATACGGTATATAAATATCCCTTTACAATATTACCTATGTAATATACTTAGCTTCCCAGGTTTACATTATCCTTTTGTTTGTGATGGGGAGAGTGATGTCAATAGGAATTTTTTAAAATACCTATAATGACCATGAAAGTTGAAGAGCAGGGAAACGAATTAAAGTATAGACATAAGTACAAATTTTCATTTCAGCCATGGTTTCTAATTCTGAGTTCAAACATCATTAGTCAAACTGATAAATAGTAATAAGAAATTCTTCTTGATCTGTTCAATATCTTTTAGCCAGACTGTCTTTACAATGATTAATATAATTGGGAAATATTTGAAGAATAGTTGTGGTATAGTTTTAATAATTAAATGGTTTGATAATTTTGTGCAATCCACTGAATATTGGACTTTTCTTATAAAAATTAGGAAGTCGGGTACACAATACTGTAGCTAGAACACATTTCTTGGGTTTTTTTTTACATTTAGAAATATTATTAATGAATTTAAGATATTTTTATGGCCACCCAATATGAACAGTGGTGTCTCTGGCAGTGTTTACTGCCAGAACAATCTTATATCAAATAAATGAAATGGAGAGAGGAAAAATGGAATGAACATGTGAGTTTAAGCCACTTATGTAACTTTAAATTACAGTTTGACATTAGATCTAGGCTTAAAGTCCTGTTGAGGAATGGCATCAAGATGATTCTGAGGAAAAAACTCTTGACAATGCTCCTTCAGATGATTAAAAAGGGGAAAATACATTTAACATTCTCTAGAGAGATGAGAGAAATAAAACAGAACTTTCACAGGTCCATAGGTGTTGATGCATCATGAAAGTAGAACTGATAAGATAATAGGTCTTTCCGTTTGTATTTAATTCCTGCGCCATGTGCGTTTATTCTTCTGCTTCCTACTAAGCTAAACAGATCTGGGAAAACATAAATATTTTGCTGCATATGCCAAACCTTTTTATTGGAGCATTTGACTAACATTGTGTCCTTGGTGATAAATTAGGTGACAGCTGCACTACCGATATATATATATATATATATGATTATAGTAATGATGTATTTACCAAAATACAGTTTTATGCCCATTAAAACATTTTTCCTCATAAAAAGCTGAATGTTCATTCAGTTGGTGGCAACACTGCGAACATCACATATAATTTGCCTGTATTTTGATTCAAAGAATTTGATGTTGATGATTCCGATTACTGAAAATAGCAGGCTTGCTTGTGTTTTTGGAAAGTTATTCAGTACTTCAGTTTGTAATTTAATGGGTTGAAATAATGATAGCAATATTACAAAAGTGATTGCATGCTGTCTAGCTCTGCCTACCTACAGATAAGGCAACAGTGTTTGCAATTTTGTTATCCTTGTTTCAAGCCATTAATTTATAATCATCAATTTTGTGTGCTGTTACATTTATATTATAATGTAGTTTCTGGTTTCTTTCTTCTTCTCCATAAACACAGGCAAAACAAATATATTGGAATATCAGACCAAGGCTACATAAATGATCCCAAACTGTGCAGTTATCCCATTTCTGGTGACTGATAAACTTCCATTTTACTTTTTGTAGTGCATACCACTTAACATTTTCTGTATGGATACCATTTAATGATTCCACTGGCTGTAGAAAATGTTTTATTTTACAGTGTGTGCATGCGCAAATATACCCAAAACACACACACACATACACACATGAATGATGTAAAGCTACATTTACCAATAATGTATTTCAATCTACAGGGCCAGTTAGCTACCCAAAAAACTGGAAGAAGAAAAACAAAAACACAGTACTACATTAAAAGAGTAAATCTACTAAAACTGCATTAAGTCTGTATTCTATACTTTATAAACCACATTGACTAACCCTACCTATCAGTTCCAGTCTTATCTTTCTTCTGGAATATATCATCCTGCAGGAAACAAGTAATATGAATAACAATTTAGTTTAGATTCAAATTATGTTGGAAGCTATATACTCAAATGTGCAGATATGTAGTGGAAAATTAAGAAGACACATTTTTCTCTCACTTTATGGACTTAGACTCTAAGACCATTAAGACCACTCAGTCCAACCTCCAGTTCATGAATCTGTATATTAAAACAGGTGGTTCTTCAACCTCTTCTTGAATGCATTTGGTGAAGGGGAATCTACCATTTTTCTAGCAATTCAACACTTGGAAGCTCGTTTTAAATATTGGATTCTGCAGTTCTGTAACAAATATCCCATGTGGTGCACTTTATTTGGTGACTACTGAAGATCAGATTAAAACAGCAAGCCAGTGCCAAGTTTTTGTAGATTTTTTTTTAAAAAAGAACAGGATACAAAAGAGAGCAGAGCATCAGACAGAAACAACAGAAATACACATATGCTTGTTTTTATTCTTTTTCCTTTTGCTATTAATCAATTGCTATAAATTGGCATTAAATTAAAAGAAGGGGTTTATGAATAAACACATGCATTTTTACGTATTACATTTTATACTGGTCAGTGGAATGTGAGATACAGGCAATAGTAATAGCAGTAGACTTATATACCGCTTCATAGGCCTTTCAGGCCTCTCTAAGCGGTTTACAGAGAGTCAGCATATTGCCCCCAACAATCTGGGTCCTCATTTTACCCACCTCGGAAGGATGGAAGGCTGAGTCAACCCTGAGCCGGTGAGATTTGAACCGCAGACCTGCTGATCTAGCAGTAGCCTGCAGTGCTGCATTTAACCACTGCGCCACCTTGGCAGAGATGGTATTAAGCAGGTTCTGACCAGTTCTGGAGAAACAGTAGTGGAAATTTTGAGTAGTTCAGAGAACATGTAAATACCACCTCTGACTGGCCCTGTCCCATCTATTCTCTGCCTCCTGAGTCCCAACTGATCGGGAGGAAATGGGGATTTTGCAGTAACTTTCCCCTGGAGTGGGGAGGGAATGGAAATTTTACAGTATCCTGGCCCTGCCAGGCCCACCAAGCCTTGCCCACAGAACTGGTAGTAAAAATATTTGAATCCCACCACTAGATACAGGTAATTGAAAAGGCAAAAATCAGTGATGAATATATTTTCTACCCTTTTCCCTTTTTTTAAAATAAAAAGTAACTCCTTTTTAATTTTTTCAGAACAGAAAAAATATCGGTGATATACTCATAGATCACACAGGAAATTTTTGCAGTTATTACAAGGTGACCTGAAGTATGTTTTTGTAACATTTCTTTCATTTTCAATTGATTCTACAGTAGGTCTTCAGTGAGATTATAAAGGAAAAGGCATTCCTCCTGTGGGACTGAACAGAGTTAACAAATAAGATAAGAAAGACAAAAGGTCTGGAAAGTACACTCTGATGAGACAGTATAGAAGAGAAAAAAACTGGAGAAAACAACAAAATATGCAAATAGAAGTAGAATGACTATGGCAAAGGAAAGCAAAAATAGTACCAATAGTGATAGATGCCTTAGGTGGAGTCTGAAAATATCTGGAGCACCATTTGAACATTACTGGACCCGGATTGTTGTTGGGGGCAATATGCTGACTCTGTAAACCGCTTAGAGAGGGCTGAAAGCCCTATGAAGCGGTATATAAGTCTAACTGCTATTGCTATTGCTATCACTGACATTGATTAAATCACCATAAATCATTGCAAAAGGCTGGTTTCTTTGGAATAGCACTCATCCTGCCATAATACCTTTGACACCATCAAACAACGAATTCTTCTTAAGGAACTATCTGAGGTCCTTGAGAACTATTTGGTAGGTGGATAAAAATGCCAAATATCTGGCTGACTGTGCAACCAATAATAAATTAGGTAAAGGAAGAATTTCTTTCACAAGGGAAATTTTTTTTTAGAAAGTGGAGGTTATTTTTTCATTCAGCTAAATGGAAACAATTGCAAATAAATTTTGCTTTAATTTTTGAACTAATTGTAACATTGCAGTATTCTGCCTGAGCAGAATGGAAGGGGATCAAGCCAAGATTGTGCAACTATTTTTTAAAAAATGGTTAATTTTCAGTATGAAAAAATGAATTGATTTAGATGTAAAATATATTTAACAATCTGGATGGGTTTAAAGAATTTGTATCTTAGAAAAGGCCTCTTGAAAAAAATCTAGTATGTCCTATGTCCCAGAAAAATTGCAGACTGCTGGACCATCTGCACTTCAGTTTGAGTTGCAGACAACACAGACTCATCCACAATAGCCTGCGCCTGTCTTCAGAAAACATCCTGCAGCCAAGAAAGCTCCACACTCACTTGTACTACTAAGCTGACCCTGCAGACACAGACAAACCTCCAAGTGGCCTCAAAGACTCTCTAAAAGAATGCAAATGACCATCTGTCTGCAAGAAATATAAATCCTTTCATTCCCCAGCATGTACCCTGAAGAAGCTTCTTAGATGAGAAATTAAATGTCTTCAAAAGAAAAGACACAGAAAGTCCAGTTGCCTCCTGAGAAAGCACCTTTGGGACCACCATGACCTGGATGACTGAGAATCGCCATAGACTTTAAGTATGTCCTGTGTTTTAGTAACCTATGAGGGCTGGCTATTTTTATGAATAGTTCTTAGTTTGCTTTTTTTTAAACAACAGTTTTATTGCTAATAGGTTTTATTCAGCCTGTTTATAACATAGAAAAGTTGATAGAATGTTTTATCATGCATAGGTTACTGTTGGTTTTATTAGTAGTAATTCATACTTATGTTATTGTTCTTTCATTCAAATGCAAATATATATTTTACTTTCTCAAAGGTTGCTTCAGTTAATCTTGCTGGTTGTTTTCTTGAGCTTTTATAGTATTATTTTTTATAGCTTATTTTACCTTTTGTTCTTACATTTTAATTTTTTTACTGCCTCTGACAACATAATAGGAGAGTAATACAAAATACTTGTAATAATATAATGAAATAATAAAATAAGCAGGCAGGGCGACCTTGTCCTAGACTATGCATTTCACAGGTTAAAATAAAAATATTTAATTTGCACCATCTTGGCAGTAATTTTGTTTTGGGGAATTGATAATAGCATATTGTAAAAATATTCTTAACACTTATTTTTCTATATGTTAGGATTGCCATGGTAATCAAGTATTTTAGAGAGATTTTCTAGTTCTATAAAGGGCAGATCCTAAATTCTTATAAAGAAAGCTGCTCAACTGTTCCTTTAATATCTTCTGTGTTATATCCAACAATTTTACCTGCAAAAACTCCAAAAGTCATATTTAAAAAAAATTGGCCACTTTTCTAGATTTTGACTTTCATTCTCTGGTTGCTGTTTCCAAGTCCAGACAAGGAATCGTAGGGTAGGTATTGTTGACAAGACTATTGGAATTTCAGAAGAGGATAAGGCTGTGTGGATGCAAGCCTGTTCTTTATTGCAATGGGTTTGGTGTAAATAAGTGAATAAGTGAATGAAAACCCTATAACAGTGATGGATAACTTTCTGTCATCATGTGCCAACCTATGTACCTAAAAGGGCACACATCCTGCCTGGAATGCGTGGCCTCGGTGGCCTCACATGCATGCACCATCACCTAAACTTCTAGGGGGTGGGTGGCATCCATCGAACAGCTGGCTGTCACACATGTGCATGCCAGAACCCTGGAGAGCCAAGGTGGCGCAGTGGTTAAATGCAGCACTGCAGGCTACTGCTAGATCAGCAGGTTAGCGGTTCAAATCTCACCGGCTCAGGGTTGACTCAGCCTTCCATCCTTCAGAGGTGGGTAAAATGAGGACCCAGATTGTTGGGGGCAATATGCTGACTCTCTGTAAACCGCTTAGAGAGGCCTGAAAGGCCTATGAAGCGGTATATAAGTCTACTGCTATTGCTATTGCTATTGGAGGTTTGGGTGCCAGCACGCACATCTGCACTGGAACGCTGCTCTTCTGGGTTCGGCTCTCCCTCTCAAGCAACGGCCAGCTGTCCGGCCCGCGTGCATGCATAGGAACCCGGAAGAGGAGCCAGTGATGATGCTCATCCCAGGTGACATGGTTCTGCATGCCACTTTTGGCATGCATGCCATAGGTTCGCCACCACAGCCCTATAAGATAACACCCATCTTGACTTCTTTCCCACTAAATCTAGATGGATTTTATGTTAAGAGGCAGCTGTGTTACTTTCTCCTGTTCTACTTCTCTTCCTGCACCCCATGGGTTAGATTGAATTTTTCTTGTCTTTTATGAAGGACATAGCAATGTTCCAATATTTAAGGGGCTGCCACAAAGAAGAGGGGGTCAACTATTCTCCAAAGCACCTGAAGGCAAGACAAGAAGCAATGGATGGAAACTAATCAAGGAAAGAACCAACCTAGAACTAAAGAGAAATTTCCTGACGGTTAGAACAATTAGTCAGTAGAATGACTTCCCTTTAAAAGTTGTAGGTATTCCAACATTGGAGGTTTTAAAAAAGAGATTGGACAAATATTTGTCTGAATTGATATAAGGTTTCCTGCTTGAACAGGGGGCTGGACTAGAGGAGCTGCAAGATCCTTTCCAACTCTGTTATTCTATTCTGTTATTCTGAATTTTGTATAGATTCAAATTGGTATCTGAAATATTTTAAATGGCACTTATTTATTTTGAATAAAATGCTCATTTTAAGCATCATATTTTTCTCTGGATAAGATATAACAGATTTGTTGCATCAAAGAAGGTGGGACATTTCTTGATTTATTAATATTCATCATTAGCCACAGCAGTGTCTCACTTGATATATCTGTCTCCCCTTCTCCCTCCCCCCTCCCCCCTCTCCCTCCCTCCCTCCCTTTCTCTGCCTGCCTGCCTGAAGGTCTGCCTGCCTGCCTGCCTGCCTGCCTGCCTGTCTGTCTGTCTGTCTGTCTGTCTGTGTCTCCCTCTCCCTCTCTGTAGTCACGGGAGTGTAACGATAGTGGTATGATAATGATATGATAAATATTTTATCATGCAATAGCCCATCTTATGGTGGATTGAGAAGATATAGAGAACAAGATCAGGTAGAGTCATTTCTGAAGTGTTCTCCAGCTTGATATTTGCTCCATTAACAAGTCCATTATTCTCAACTATCCTTTGGGAATTTATATATTTTTTAAATATTATTTATTCTATTTTTATTATTCTTGATAAGCTACATTGGCAGAATTTATATCATGTCCTGAAAAATAGTGATAAATGATTATGAGTAATAATGCCATAAGCAACATATAGCATTAGCTTACTATTGCTATGACATATGAAAGGGATGTAGAAGTTATATTATGGACTCTTCCTTCTACTGCTATCTTAGCTTGTCTGTACTTACCCAAACAGCCAACAGCAATTTAATCTGGGTACCACTAGTGACATGCAGTCAGATATTGTTTGTTTGAAGTTACCAAGAACTGTATGATGCTATCAAGTTTCTTTGTTTGAAACTTCTACATTTTTTAAAAAAATGTAGCATTTTAAAAACTCTTAACATTTGTAATAGGTCATTAGGTGTTCCAAAATTACCCATGGTTTACAAACCTTTAGTATGTCAGTCAATACCTTTCATAGCATGGCAGATCTTATCTCTTCCTGCCGTATGTGACAGGTCTGGCAGATCATATCATTCTGTATTCTGTTATCCTTGTCCAGCATAGCCTACAACTCAATTATTACTTTGTGAAAAAACTGAGCAAGATTAATAACCACTAGATTCCATTGCAAACTAATAATCCAAGTCTTTGAAATTACAGGTGGAATTTTCAGGGGAATATGATATTTTTATGTAATTCTAAACACATCTGATCCCTACATTGATTTTTATGCATGGTGTTTATTTGTTATATTTACATCTGACTTCTAAGTTGTTCAAGGTGTCAGTTCTTATTTTATTCTATCCAGTCCTGTAAAGTTGCTCTGAGAGCAAGTGACCAACCCCAAATCACCAGGCAAGTTTTATGAATGAGTAGGGACTTATACTTTCATCAACCTATGTCACATGGGCTTTATGATTAATATATCAGTAAATTTGGAGTCAATTGTGTCCACAAGATGGATGAGACTGAAAGCCATACTTTGATTCTTCACTACATGAAGGAAAGTAATTCAGATTAATGTATTTTCAGTAGACTCTACCAATTCATATTAGAAATGAAAGGATTATAGCAGCGATGGTGAACCTTTTTTGGCTCGCGTGCCATAAGGAGGGGAAGCGCAGGGGGTCGTGCATGGGTGTGCCACACCAATAATGCAACGTGAGACCCCCCACTGCGCATGCATGCATGAGAGAAGCGACCCCCCCATTTTTTGCATGCTTTTTTCACCCTCCCCAGGGTCCAGATGCTTGATAGGAGCCTGGGGAGGACGGAAACAGCCTCCCCCTGGAGACCCTCTGGAGGCTTCAGGGACCTTCAGGAGGCTTCCCTGAAGTCTCCGGAGGACTAAAAAAAATCCTACAAGCAAACTGGAAGTGACTTCCAGTTTGCTCATAGGGCTGTTTTTAGTCCTCCAGAGACTTCAGGGATGCCTTCAGAAGGTCCCTGAAGCCTCCGGAGTGCTTAAAACAACCCTATGAGCAAACCGGAAATCCTTTCCCAAACTTCCGGTTTGCCCATAGGGCCAGTTTTTTTGCACTCCAGAGGCTTCAGGGAAGCTCCTGAAGCCTCCGGAGGGCCTCCCAAGGAGCAGGGGGCTCTTTTCACCTTCCCCAGGCTCATACAAAGCCTCTGGAGCCTGGGGAGGGTGAAAAATGACTTTAAAAAAGGCTGAACTCAGCTGGCCAGCACACACATGTGCGCTGACCAGCTGACAGGGCAACGTCCCGCGTGCCCTGACAAATGGCTCCGTGTGCCACCTGTGGCACACGTGCCATAGGTTCGCCATCCTGGGGTTATAGATAATTTACTTTTCTATTCAAAATATTCCCTTAGGTAGATTTTATATTCATTTAGAAATATGCATTCCACTTTTTAAAGAAAGATTTGCAAACATTAAAATATTACAATTTTAGGCAAAAAAAGTTCAGTTAGTTAAGTGAGCTATGATTTGTCTGACAAAGCTGATATTTACTAAAAAGTAGAAAGCAGCAAGGACAGAATAAAATATCTGTCTGAAGTATCCAAGATAAAAATTAAAAGGAATATGTTGTATATTTCTCTTAAATATTTTATTCAATAATAAATAGCAATAGCATGTAGACTTATATACCACATCACAGTGCATTTATAGCCCTCTCTAAGCAGTTTACAGAGTCAACATATTGCCTCCAACAATCTGGTTCCTCATTTTACTGACTTCAGAAAGATGGAAGTCTGAGTCAACCTTGAGCCTGGTGATATTCCACCTGCCAAACTGCTGGCAGCCGGCAGCAGGAGTAGCTGCAATACTGCATTCTAACCACTGGGCCACCAAGGCTCAATATTCCAGTAACCATGCAGATTAATGTTAAAAGGGTACCGTTGACATTTCCCCTGCTAATTTACAAGATTTATTGTTATGGTCTTCCTTGGAAAATCCCAAAAGCAATATATTATTTTATAAACACAGAATGAAGATACGAGAAAAGATTTAACAGGTCTATTAGGATGAAACACCCAACTGAAATATAATTTCAAGTAGATGTAAAATTCAAGTGCCTCAGCATCCCTGACATTCATAAAAATAAACTGCTATGCATTGTTTGCTCTATTTATGGAAGCCTAAACTTTACTGAGTGTGTGTGATGGAGATTAATTGCCAGTTCGACTGTTTTGTTTGAGTATGTGGGCTGCTTTTATAGTACCAGAAAATACATATGTGTCCCAATTGACAGATATTTTGTGATGGCTTCTATGTGGGGCTACTTTAACAACTGTTTGGAAATTTGAACTCAGCAGAACAAAGTTCATTGGGCTAAATGACTGGAAAATAATTGCCACCTAATGCATGGTGTAATCTTCTTGGGGTCAGTGCTCACATCTGAAGTTTTGACAGCATGTTATGGACCCTCTCAAAAGCTTCCCATAGGATGATTATCCAATAACAAAATCAGAAAAATCTGAAACCAAACAAGGCCATGTAAATTTTCTAAGAATGTCTCTGGGATTTAAGTGAGGTTTAATTTGTGCTTTAAAGCCATAAATAGCTTGGAAGAGGCTGTTTGAAGGACTGCAACATTGACTGGATATTCTGTGATTCTTTCCTGTGCTGGTAGTTTGAGATGCCACATGTGTGTTGATAATGTCTTGAAGAAACAATGGGCTATGGAGGGAAAAGAAATTAATTTTTAGAAGTCTTCTGTTCTTGTGCCACAAGAGGAAATAATGCACTTAAACTGACTATAGGTTTTCTTTTCCTTTGGATTAAAAGCAGAAGAGGATATCTTGTATATATTTTTATGAAATTTTAATAAAAAGAGCAAAGGTAAAGGTTTCCCCTGCCCAGTCATATCTGACTCTGTGGGTGGTGGCTCATCTATATTTTTAGCTGAGGAAACCAGTGTTGTCTGAAGACTTTTCCATGGTCATGTGGCCAAGCATGATTATATCCTGAGCCACAGGGAATGCTATTAACTTCCCACTGAAGTGATGCCTGTTTATCTACTCACATTTACATGCTTTTGAACTGCTAAATAGTCAGGAAGAAAAAAAGAGCATATTATCCCAACAAATGAATTATTAATAATGTTTAAGTATCAACACTCATATATGTCACAGCAACAAGGCTAGGTAATGGTCAGGGGAAAAAACCTCACATTCTGCATCCTAGGGATCTTGAAATCTCTTCTTGACATGAAGAAATATGGTAGTCTAGAGCTGCAAAGGAAGAAAGATGAATCAGTTCCTTGGAAATGATACTACATTATTCTTACATTATACGCTATTTCTGAGGAAATCCTGTGATCCCTGGATAACTTCTTACTTTGTTGCAAAAAAAATATATATCTGAATAACCATGAAGTTGCTATGCTTGCCTGAATTTTATGGTGGCATAATAGAAAAGAATAGAATAGAATTTTATTATTTGTATGCCGCCCTTCTCCGGGAGGACTCAGGGTGGCGAACAATTCAAAAGGGGAAAAAGGGGAACATAAAAACGAAATAATACAAATAATAAAAATAGGCAACAATCGCACAACCATACATGTCGAGAGGGGAGGGAACTCATCACCCCCAGGCCTGCCGGCAAAGCCAGGTTTTGACGGCTTTTCGGAAGGCCTGGAGAGAGGTGAGGGTCCGAATCCCTGCGGGGAGTTCATTCCAGAGGGCCAGAGCTGCCACAGAGAAGGCCCTCCCCCGGGTAATAGCCAGATGGCATTGGCTGGTAGATGGCACCCGGAGGAGGCCAACCCTGTGAGATCTAATGGGTCTGTGGGAGGTAATTGGCAGCAGGCGGTCTCTCAAGGCGGTCTCTAATGACACAAGGTATGTTTGTAGCATTACATATAGTTATTCAATTAGGTCCTCTCTTCAGTTTTTGGCAAATCTGGTGACTTCTAAAACCAAGCTGAATCAATCACAATAATAAAACTACAATATAAGAAAAGCAAACAAATGTATATGTGCAGACAAGAAAATAAATTAAATTAAAACAAATCAAAGACAGTAAACAGAGGAATATCTTAATTTTTAAGTAATAACGTAACCCTTACTTATATGAATCATATTATCCAATATTTCTTTTGCATCAATGAAGAAACTATACAAAGACTTGAGTGCATATATGTCATCAAGCCAACCTTTCCTATCTGGTACACAAGTGTTTTTCTAAGAACACATATAATTCTTTTTTTTTTTTGCTGTATTTAACTTCAACAGGTCCAATCTTATAACTTGTAAGTATTTGTAACACTCATAATTACATGATTTTTGCAGTATAGTTTATCACATTGATATATTTAAACTTTAAATCTCTTCCTAGATATGGTTTACCACATTAAAAATATTCAGCTATGATGAAAGAACCAGAGGGCATGATCAAGCTCTGTATTATAGGTCATCTTCAACTTACAAACATTCATTTAGTAACTTTTTGAAGCTGCACTGAAAAAAGTGACAAGCAGTCCTCATAGTCACGACCATTGCAGCACCTCCACAGCCACATGGTCACAATTCAGGCACTTGGCAGTTAGCAAGTTTGGATGACTTTCAACATTTCAATTGTTTTTATTTATTTATTTATTTATTAGATTTTATGCCACTTTTATTTTTATAAGTATAAGTAACTCAAGGTGGTGAATATTCATAATACTGCCTCTTCCTTCTATTTTCCCTGTGAGATGGATTTAACAGATTAACAGAATTGGAAGGGACCTTGTAGGCTATCTAGTCCAACCTCCTGCCCAAGCAGGAGACTATACCATTTCTGACAAATGGCAGTCCAATCTCTTTTTGAAAGGCTTCAGTGATGAAGCTCCACAACTCTCAGAAGGCAACCTGTTCCATTGGTTGATTGTTGTCACTGTCAGAAAGTTCCTTCTTATTTCTAGATTGAATCTCTCCTTGGTCAGTTTCCATCCATTATTCCTTGTCTGGCCTTCAGATGCTTTGGAAAATAGTTTGACCCCCCCCCCTCCTCTCTGTGGCAGACCCTCAAATATTGGAACACTGCTATCATGTCTCCCCTGGTCCTTCTCTTTTCTAGAGTAGCCATGCCCAGTTCCTGTAACTGTTCTTCATATATTTTAATCTCCAGTCCTCTAATCATCTTGTTTGCTCTTCTCTGCACTTTTTCTAGAATATCAACATCTTTTTTATAGGGATTCAAATAATTTAAGAACCGGTTCTCTGCCCTAATGATTTCTTCCAACAACCAGTTCACCAAACTGCTCAAAAATGTAACAACCAGTTCTACTGAAGTGGTGTGAACTGGCTGAATCACACCACTGAGTACCCTAGATGTGGTCTTAGTGACTGACTTAAAGTCAGCCAGTCAGCTTTCATGCCTAAAATGGAACTAGATCTCAGAGTCTCCTGCTTTTTTGACCAGCACTTTAACCACTATGCCAAAGCACATTAGAATTATATTGTAAACATCAGAAGTTTTGAAAGTATTATAAATAATAAGCTGGTATAGGGTACTCTCATTTTTAGCTCAAAGTCCCTCCTCCCCTTTCAAAGTTGAGGTATCTCCTATTTAAAAATTATTCCTAGGTATCAAATTTTTATAGAAAAAAGAATAATAGTTTAATTTCTTTCCCAATGCCATCCAAAGAAGTCCAATCACTTTCAATGCTGGAAATACACTCTGACTATCATTGAAAAAAAGTATTTGACAGGCTTTCAAAGGTTCCAAATAATAGCTGTCTAATTGAGCCCATAGTGGAACATACTCAGTTTCATTTTCACTGCAATAAAAGAAAGTTAATAACCATGGCCAATGATACAACTGAAAGTCAGGAAAATTAAAACTCCCATGTTCATATGGGAGTCATAACTTTGATAGAAGGAACCTTGAAGCCTGACAATTTCTTTTAAAAAAGATAATTAAATTGTCAGTGTATCTAAAATATCTAAGTGGAATTAACACAGACATCCTTCTTATATATATATATCCTATATACTTCTTGTGGAATTTATATTCATTTTTACAACATTTATTCCTTCATCCATAGGCTTGTAGATATTTTCAACAATTGTTGCTATCAGTATTAATCTGTATTATTGGGAAAAAATGTAGATGAGTCTTGGGAAGGGAGAAAAACAATATACATTAAGGAAAAAGAAATGACCATTCAGCCTTGATAAAATGAAAAGTGTGAGAAAGAAATGCAAAATAATTCCTATTTTGCTTTTGTATGGTACAAGATGGAACAGAGAAAAATTGCTTTCAAGATACTGTTATACTACACTACAACAATAAAAACACATTCCTGCTGCTTCTGTTTCTTTGACTGCTTAAAAAAGCTGACAATTATATAATTATAGCATTTATAAAGCTCCAGAGAAAGGGCTGTACTTCAAATTGAATTTCATTCAGTTCATTAAAAAGATCTTTCTTTTCTTGGCTATATAACTCAAACCTTACTGTTTTATGATGCAGAGAACAATTAAACAAAAATTAAAATATTGTACTTTCATATTGGAACGACTATCCCAAGTCAAGATCCTAAAAAGAGAAAGAAGTAAAGAAACTTATCCTTATATATAAAACATTTTTTAAAAAATTGTATTTATTTAAATAATTTAGATGGTATCTCCATCTTGCTACTTCAAATCTGAGTGATGAATAAGAAATTTAAAACGCCAAAACATACAAATATATAAGATAACAATATGAAAATGATTTGAAAATCCAAGCACTGACTAGAAGAAAATCTGTTTCTTATCAAATAACTGGGGGAAAAAAAACAAATCTTCTTCTGATATGTCCCCTACTCCTCAAAATGTGTGTTACCCCTGTGCATGCATTTAATTGGTCTATCAAGTGAAGGAATTGCCTCCTTTCTTGGAACTGAGCTCTCAGAAACATAAATAATTGGATCATTAACAGCATCTGGTATGGATTTTTCTATCTCTAGCTGAGATGGTGCAACAACTAAGGTGGAGTGGGTGGGAGAAATGTGTTTTGTATGCCTGTGAGACAACTTACCTCCCCCGATCCACAACTTGGTAGAAGATTTAATTAGCGTTTGTACTTACCAACAATTTTTAATGAGCAGTATAAGTATAGTTTTTTTATCAGTTTCTAGAAGTAAAGAAAAACACTGATGTTTCAGCACTTCTCCATCTCAGCCAAAGGTCCTCCCACCATATGTATCTTATATTATATTTTTGGTGCTTTCTTTGCTGACTATAGGAAGAGGTTCATAGAGGTTATTTCTGCAGCATTCCCAAACTCCCAGTAATTTCTTTTGCTCACAATGTATTTGTATGACATACTCAATCCCTGAGAGACTGCAATTCATGATCCTGACAGAATCCTGAAGACTACAGCTGGAGCTAATGACAGTGATCTGATTATGAAGGTTATTGAACCAAGGACAGATATATTGATAATTAAATCCAATGCCTTGCCCTTTCTTGCTTATCCTTTCCTTCTCTGCCAATGCACAATTTTGTGAGCAATGTAAGCATCACACATTTTAACACCCCCCTCCATTTTTAAGAGACTGTCACATTATTTGCAGCATGGCACAGCTGAAAAATGACAAATCAGAGTTGGAGATTGGTAGCAGTTTTCAAATTAGGAGAAATTAGAATCAGGCAACTTGGGTAAATACATTTTTTTCCTGGATTGTCTACATTCCTCCCAGTCTCATTCTTTCTTCCTAATTGAAGCACACTCCTTCTATGCAATTGTCTGCATGCTTTAGTTTTCATTTCTTTTCTGAAGATCTATAATGGGCCTTTCCATTTTTATCTTGCTTGGGTTTGTAATCCAGGCATGGACAACACATGATTCCTCAAAATCAAAGTCTGTCTTTGTATGTTGTAATAAATAAATCTATTTTGAAAATCTCTAAAGCTTGAAATGAGTCGTTTGGAAAGCAAAGCCTACAAGTGGACCTCAAACAGAGTGTGCAAGCTGACATCCTATCTGCCTTGCCCTCAGGTCATTGAGCAAGCAATATTTTTTCATGCTGCTAGAAGAAATAAGTTTTCAGATTTAGAAACATTGTAATGTTCTTCTTTTTGTAATAATCTTCTTTTTAGACTTTTGGACTATGCAAAGAGGGACTAAACTATGAACAATCAAAGCAATGCAAAAATAATGATTGATTTTATGGTATTCAGTGAGATTTAATAAGGGATATAGAACGTTACAATTATTTGCTGAATGTAACAAAGGCTGGATATGGACACCCAAAGAGAGGCAGGTGAGCGCGCACACACACACCACACACACAAAAACACATCATTTTCTTTTATTAGGTTGGAAAATATGCAACCAAGGGATT
Source organism: Thamnophis sirtalis (assembly GCF_051295495.1). Taxonomy (NCBI): domain Eukaryota; kingdom Metazoa; phylum Chordata; class Lepidosauria; order Squamata; family Natricidae; genus Thamnophis; species Thamnophis sirtalis. Next base: position 40,129,795 of record NW_028261385.1, on the reverse strand, counting down.
CCCAGTTGCTTAGATGTTGCCTTGACTAATCTCACTGTTCTTTGTGGATATGAATAGCCTGTCTTTGCTGGAGAAAGCTAGAGGCACAATAAGCAGTGGAGACCAAAGTTTTGTAGGAAGGATAAAGGGATAGTAATTAAAGGCTGCCTAAAAGGGAGGTATGCCTATGAAGAAACTTGTTACAGGCAAATCCTGCAAAAGGTAAAAGTTCTGTTGGGTTGTCCTGCTGGTAAATAGCACAGCAGCTAACAATTGATTTAATCTTCTCCAATTATTCATTATAGGCTGGATGATGAGGTGGTGACAAATGAATCTGAATGTTAAATAACTTGTGGAATACCTTTTTAAATGTGCAAGTAATTTAAAGGTGTGATATGAGAACCTATGAGTGGTTAAGCTCCTATACCTAAAAAGGTGATCAAAAAATAGCTACTGTATGTGATCTCCTGAGTCACTGGGAGATTGGTAATAGATTCATAGAGACTGTGTCACATGGTTTGGGATGGGAGGGATTGGATGAAGTAAATCAGACATTTTAACAAGGATAGTTGTGGCCTAGCAACAGACATGACATGATGACAGCAGTCCTTGACTCCAGCTTTCACCCTCAGCCACCAGAACTCTCTGAGCAATTGATGAAACATTTCTGTAATATAACCTGGGCGTCTGGAGCAGACATATTCACTCAATTGGGGGGGGGGGGTTGCCATCAGTAAAGAGATGCTTTGGTCCCTTTGAATTACTTTCAAATAATCTTGAATTTAGGAATCCACTGTAAGTAAACATTGTTAAGATTAATTCTGTAAAAAAAAAAGCACCTCTGTGTAACACTTTCTTTTCAGCTGATTCCAAGATGCTGGGATAAATGATGTATTTATAACTCCTGGGGTTATATTTTCCCATAAGGTGAACTTTATCTTCATTTAATCACAATCATATCTTCATTGAAAGATCAATTATTCATCTCCATTTATTGTGCTTTTTTTCCTGTCAAACTAATTTCCCACAATCAAATTGAATAAGACTCATTATTAGTAGGAATGCATAATTTTCTTTGAAAACAAAAATCAATTACAGGTCTCAGAATACTAGAGAAATTGAGATACATGTTAGGAACAACATTCCTGAGAATACAAGATTAATCTGGCAAACAATGAGATTCTTACAAGTCTGTATTTAATGTATAATTATAAAATTATTTGTTAATCTGGTGACTTTGGTATCTGTTCCTTCTTTTCCTGAAAGTAAAAAGGAAATGTAGTTATTCAGATTTGTACCAAATCCAGTTAAATGCACTTTATAAATTAAGGAACCCAACTATTACTGTCACCTTTCAACCCCAAATTAGCAGTTAGGAACAGCTGCCATAAGGCTCAAATGGGTACAAATATTTTTCTTCTAAATTTTGAGAAGGATATTTAATCTCTCCCTTCTGAGTGGCAGTGGACATTCCTCAGGGACGTGCAGTCACTAGAGGCAAGGGAGGCGGAGCCTCACCAGTCTTCTCAGGAAAAAGAAAGAAATTTAAATATTTTTTAAAAATAATTAAAGCCAAGATAGTTGCTACCAGATTCCAGCTCACAGTGGCTTGGTGTCTGCTTAGTGTTAACCAAAGCAGGAGGCGAGAGAACTCGGAGCCTCTTTTCCATAAGGAATTTTTCGCCTTCTAAAAGTTAATAAAGAGTTAAAAGGCAAAGAAGTTCAAATGGAAAAGAGGCACTAATTCTCCCGCCTCCTGATTTGGAAGCAGCCAATCGTGTCTTCTTGAGCACGCTTACGTTGGGCGGGGCGTGCTTCAGAGGAGAGAGGAGTGGGCGAGAAGGAGGAGGCTGCCTCTTTGCTGCAGACCTGGGCGCTTGGCGGGGAAGTTTTCAGAGGAGGGAAGAATCCAACCTAGCTTTGGGCATGTAAACCCGGGACAGGCGAGATCAGAGCGAGGCGGGACCGGCTGGAGGACGCTCACTGGATGCTGGGGGCTTTCACCTGGAGAAAGTTGCTTCTCCCGGGGGTAGCTGGGCTGCCTTGGGCCGGGGAGGGGGCGCTGGGGGCAGCGGGGGGTAGGAAGGGACGGCTGGGAGAGTGGGGCGTGCAAGCGAAACAATCTGGCGACCGGGTCGAACGCCCAGACCCGGTCAATAGTCCACCCTAATAAGTGTAATAGGTTTTAATCGAGTAATTATCCGAATTAGGGCCCTATAATTTAGATGTTAGGCCAGCGTTTGCAAGGTGGTTGAAAGAGATATGCACAACTCGATAATAGGATATCGACCCGCTGAGCCCGACAGGCCACTCTGGGGCGATTTCCTTCCATTATGCAGCCTCTTTACGCGGCTTGGAGAAGCAGCGGACGCAGGCCGGGACAGCGGGGTGGCAGCGGGGCACTTTGCATCGCGGGAGCCACCAAGCGCCTTTGCTGCAGACCCGGGCGCTTGGTTGCTCCCGCGATGCAAATCCCCCCCCCGCCGAGGCTGACCGCTGCCCTGCTGAGCCTCACCAGGTATCGACCTCACCGCACGTCACTGACATTCCTTCTTAAGAAGAAATGACAGAATTATGTTAACATAATTGTCTGTTAACAAGGTTCTCATTAGGATAACATCAAAAGAATATATTGGAAAGACTAAGACTGACAATTTGTTTGAATTGATTCAGTAGAATATAGAACCAAAATTATATCAGTGTTTTTCATTTTCAAATAACTTTAATAATATTTCAATCCACATCCATAATGTTTTCAACAGTATGAAGAATGAATGTAGCAGATTGATGCTGTTTATCTTGTGAAGGCCCTCTACATGCTTCATCTAGAAGACATTTCACTCTGCCGGGCTAAATGTAAAATCCTTCAGTTAGGATCTCAGCTTTGATACTAATTAGAAAGAAAGGAAGCATTAGAAGTGAAAGAAATAATTTTAGTGTTACACTGCAGAAAAAGAAGCAGTAGATATATTGTGGGAAGAATGAATATAGGTGATAACTTAGTTAATCTGTTTGTGAAAGGACTGTTTGCACTTCAGTTTGAGATGCAAACAACACAGATAGCCTGTGTCTGTGTTCAATAGTAAAGGACACAGGGCAGAAAACATCCTGCAGAAAGCACAGCTCCACAACAGTTCTTTCAGCAGTTCCAAGAAGGCTCCACACCCATTTGCATTAATCAGGTGACCCTGAGGACACAGAAAAACCTTGAAGTTGCCTCAATGATTTTCTAAAACCGTGATGGTGAACCTATGGCACGAATGTCCAAAGTAGGATGCAGAGCCATCTCTCTGGGCATGCCAGCCGTTGCCTGTTGCTCTTCTAGGTTCCGGTGTGCACATGCATGCCAGCCAGCTGGTATTTGCATGTGCATGCATGCCAGAAACCAGAATACCAGGTGACCAGCACGTATGCACATGCTGGAAAGTGGAAGCTCAGCTTCCTGGTGTGCGCATGTGCACCAGGGAGCTGCTCTTCTGGTTTCTGGTGCTCCTCCCTGTGCACTTGCATGTTCCCATTTCGGCACTCAGTGCCAAAAAGTTTCGCCAAGACTGCTCTAAAAGAATGCAAATTGTTAGGAATATAATCTAACGGTTGGGTTGGCAATATATAAATCATGTAACAATGTTGTACCTGTTTCTTTAAATCATACTGTAAAATGTGATTGGTTGCTGTTTTCCTCAATCGGCCATAAGATGGAGCCAGAATTACAGTTCTCTGTTTGTTAGATGCTGGGCTGATCTGATCTGAGTACTGTGAGCTATTGTAAGTTTTGCAACTGTTAGCAAACTTTGAGTACCAGACTGTTTGTATGATTATGGACTATGTTATTTGGATTATCCCTTAACTGAAAGAATTGAAGACTGACTGTCTTATCCGTGTATGACTTGAATTGTTTGATGGACTCTGATACCTCTATTTCCAAGAAAGTAAAAGCCTATTCAAACTGCAGTGTCTCTGTATGCTGATTTGTGTGTTCTCCAACACAACTCTCACAACACTTCTCTGAACATACTCGCTCCCAACGGGGAGATTACCTAACACAAATGACCAGTTGTCTGCAAGGAATATAAATCCTTCCATTCCTGACTATCCTGCCAGAGCTGAAGAAACTTCTTGGATGAGAAGTGAAATGTCTTCAAAGAAAAAAACTAAGTTTAGTTGCTTCTTGAAAAGGCACCTTTGAAACAACCATGACATGGGTGACTGAGAATCTCCATAAACAGCTTAGAGTTATTTCATTTGTATTGGGAAATTCTTACAATCCGAACATAAAGGACCCAAAGAAATTTAGATATCTTTCTCATCTAAACAAAGCTTCCCTTATAAACTTTTATTCCTATCCAGCTAACACTGTCAATTGAAGCTTTTCTTTTAATCCAGTTTGCAGGTATCTGTCCTCTCCTACCTGAACTGATGCAATATCACGCACCTTGAAAACAATGTTTTCCACTTATTTCCTCTTTGTTTTTAGATGATAAGTGATAGATTTATTAACTTAGCAATGGTTTTTTTTCCTAGTATTGCTCTGAGGTTCAGATGAAAGTGGGATCTGCAGATGACTAGGATAACCAATAGTCACTGATATATATCAGTCATTCATGAATTTGTTTATTGTAATTCCCTTTGAAAAATATCCTGGGGCAGTCTGGAGAATATGTTCCAAGGTTTCTACTGCTATTTGATACTTAACTCCAATGGAACCTAAAAATAAGTGTTTCATTAAAGAAAATGAAAGGTTGATGAAAGACCAACCTTTGATCTTTCTTACTATTCCAAATATTCCCTTAACTGAATTTCGCTGCATTGGTACCTGGAGATGCTTGTGCTGTGAAGCTTTCTAATTCCTTAAAGCTTTGGTTGGATTCCTGATTAAACAATATTACATATATTTATATAATAAAATGTATATAATATGTAATACTGTGACATTAAATTATGTATAAAGTGCCTTAATGATTTATTTTTAGAGTGTTGGTTTTAATTTTAGGCTTTTCAGATTTAGGCATACTCAAGAAAATCAACTGTTTCCCAAGAGATATAGAAATGTTAACTTTTGGCGACTAATTCATATTTAGGATAAGGATTTGACAAGGATTTGGTTTGCACAGAACCAGGAAAATTCTCTCATAAAAGTCAAAATTGCAACTGTGATGGTATGATCAAAACTGCTCTTTTTTTTGGTAATCTCTTCTTCAAGTCAGGGAACAATTCAGTGTAATTCAAAATAAACCCATTCTATATTATGAATACTGTTGGAAGAAATAGATTTATTATTTGACCAATACTACACATTTGGTTATGTGAATTTATTTCAAAAACTATTCATTCAAAAGACTACTGAGGACACAATTTTCTGATATTATTTTTCCCATAAATGTTTGCTACAATTTTCTGCAGTAGCCATTTCCATATCATATTTTTTAAAAACACATTTGACATTTGTGTGTGTGTATGTGTGTGTGTTTGTACTTGCATGCATGTAGATTTGCAAGCAAGTTCTGAAACATTTTCTTTCAGCATAACATTTTACATGGATTGCAGGCAATTTCATTTAGAGTTGTTAAATTATATAGTCTGTTATTTTCTTTTCTTTCTCTTCTTCTTGCTGGTAGACTTAGTAGGAGATCTTTTTGGAACTGTCAGGGAACATTGCTGGTGATTTCCAGGAAAAGAATGAAAAAGCTGAAATTTGACAGGCTTCTCCAAGCTCTTGATTGTTTTTCTTATTTTCCTCTCCCTTTAGTCTGCTCTTGAAGATTGGAGAGCAGAAAAGGGAAATAATGAAATGTTACTTGTGTGAATAAAGGCAGCTCCACATGAAATTGCACAAACACAGGTTGTTCTCATGAGTGCAAAAATGGCAGGAAGGAGGGTATGGGGAATCCGTCCATTAGCTTACTTCCCCACCCTACACCTGAAAGGCTATTAGCAGAATAAATATGGTGGGAAAGGGAAAGACTGAATAAGTGTGACCGCACTGTTCTTTTTTCTTGACATCCTCTGCACAGGGACCTCTAAAGGGAGAGGCAAAAAGCAAAATATAATGAAAGTTTTCCCCTTGTTATGTGTGTACATATAGTGAAGGGCAGAGCTTCATTTATATTAGTATTTTTAATGTTATTTTCTCTTTATTTTACTTTAGTTTTGGTGATTCAATTACATAGCTAATTAATTTGTTGGCTGTTACTTTTTTCCGTTAAAACATGGTTTTTTTACATGTTTTCTCTCTATATATATTTAATTGTCACAAAATTTTATATTAAAAAAGAAATAAAAGTTAGGCAGAGCTTCAGTTGTATGCTTATAGCTGCCATTTTGACTGTTTTGACCCTCTCCCCATATGGAATGCCTGCCCTACCTCATTTGATAATTAGCACGGTAAGGTTAAAAATCTTGTTGAAGCAATTGTCCCAAAGTTGCTTTTTCAAGGTTACTGGACTTTCTGGTTCTTCTTTGAAGACATTTTGCTTCTCAATCAAGAAGTTTCTTCAGCTCTGACTGGATGGTGGGTATTAGAAGGATTTATACTCCTTGCAGACAGTTGGTCATTTGCATTTTTAGCAAGTTGTTAAGTCACCTGGAGGTTTATCTGTGTCATCAGGGTCACCTGAGTGGTGCAAATGGGCGTGGAGTCTTTTGAAACTATTGAAAGGATTATGTTGTAGATTGGAGATATATGATTTGTATCTCTCCCCCTCTGTTGAAAAAGGCTGTTCAATTTTGACATTGATGGCCTCATTGACATCTCTTTCAAACCAGTGGTCCTCTCTGTCCAAAATGTGGACTTCATTAATGACTCGCTAAAAGAATACAAATGACCAGCAGTCTGCAAGGAGTATAAATCCTTCCATTCCCCACCATCTATTCAGAGCTGGATGAGAAATGAAATGTCTTCAATAAAAAACCACAAGGTCTAGTTGCCTCTTGAAAAAGCACCTTTGGGACAACCAGGACCTGGATGACTGAGAATCTCCATAGACCATTATTGAAGCAATTGTTTCAGTGTTCATCAGTTCTGCTAAAAATGTCAGTGGGAAGATTCCTGGTCAACTAGTAAAAGATACTGGACTTTCTTAATTCACTGAAGACTTTTTGTTATCTGCTTCTCAATGGTGCAGAAGATTTGGTAGTAAGATATTCTTTCATCCCCATGTTATCTTTGTTTCAAAGTTTGGTTTTACTCTTCTTAAGTTAGTGATTATTTCACTTAGGAGAAACTGAATAATGACATTGAATTATTTAATATAGGATTGTAATAGAGAAAGGATAGATGTGGAAGTTGGATTTCTTTCAAAAAAGAAATCAAGCATACTACTATATTTAAATAAGAAACACATTAAATGATTTGTCCATATAATCAGTCATATTTATATTACTTGACAGTCTATAAAATATAGTAAAATTGCTATATAGTTTTCCCCAGCTATTGTTGCAGTGTCCTTGAATTAAATATGGGACTCCAGTGAAACCTTAGTTAACAAATCAGTTGAGATTACATGGGTCCTGTTATTCTCAACCATCTGTTTAATAGGAGAGTCTATATTTATTGATAATGTCATTACACAAATGATATAAATTGCATGACTTTGTGACATTGGTATAATGGTTTTGGTGTGCGAATGATAGACAATAAAATAAATGAAATAGGAATGCCATATTTTATGTCCAGATTTTCTTTCATCAAGGGCTATGAAAGCAAAACGTTGCGGTCTTTATAAAGAAGATAACTACGCCTCATCTAAGCTATGGACTTTTACCGTTTACATCACACAAACAGTAGGATTGATAAGGGAGCCAGTGAGTATGTATTATCAATGCTGATGGGGATGGGGGTTATAGGAACAGAATGATGAAAGCAACATTATGCTATTGTATGGAAGTCCCATTCCTTTTGAATGTGACTTGTGTGGAGTTTGCAGTGTCATGATACAATGCTGCTTTTGTTATTCTGATGAAAGATGCAAACTCCTGCAAGAAGCACCATTTTTTAGATACAGTTCTTGTGCTGTAATTCATTAAGGCTGTATATTGCTTTTTAAAGCAGCAGTCGCCTATTCTCCTCAAATATATTCTCCATTTTCCTTCCAAATGTATTGGAACTCAAATTCCCAGCTGTTTTGACTGGAGCTATTTATCATAACGAACATATATATATATACATACATACATACATACATACATACATACATACATACATACATACATACATACAGCTGTGTAAGTGTGTGTGCTTAGTGCTTCATCTAGTCTGACTTTAGGTGTTTTATGATCACTCAAGCAGAGTTAAGCAAGGGTTAAAAGCCGAAAAATTCCTGACGTGGATGAGGCACGTCGTTCTCCTGCCTCCTCCTGTAGAGGGCACTTTTTAAAAGGCTTTTTTAAACAGTTAAGCAGAGTCATCCACGGTGACTCTGGCAGCAACTAGCTCAGCCTGACCTCAGCTCTTGCCTTTTTCCTTTTACATTTTTTTTTCTTTTCATGATGACAGGCAAGAGCAGAGTTGAAATCCTCTCTGAAGCAGCTGGAAAAGGTACGTGTGGGTTGGAGGGAGGGGGAGGAATTCAAACTTTATTCTCCTGGTGCGGGGCTTTGGGCAAAGGCTGGAGGGAAGTGCTCTCTCTCCCCAAATGTAGTTTGATTGCAGGCAGAGCCACTTTGTCTTTTCAAACCTGTAATCAGTGAAGCTTGGCTGGATCCTTCCGGGGCTGGGGGAAAGTGTGTGTGCTCCAGTATGGCTCTTTGACTGGCTTCCTGCCTCCTCCTGCAGTCTCCCTGACTCCCTCCAATCCAACTTTGTGTGTTTGTGTGTGTGTTTGAGAGGGGGGGAGGGAGGGAGAGAGGGAGGAAGGAGGGGAAGGGAGAAGAAAAAGAAAGAAGGAAACTTATTTCGCAAAGGAGAAAAACAAATGCTGTCGCTTTAAATCGGAACTGAGCATGCCTGGCTGTGGAATTCTGGGAGTTGAAGTCCACAAGTTTAAAAAAATTGTGTCAGTGCCTCACCAGCCATAAACCTCACCGCACGTCACTGGTTCCAGCATACACAACCGACTTATTCTATAGAAAAAATACTGTGGGGGTAAGACAACCCTAATACTTCTCAGGTGTCTGTTCTGTTAAGATACAGCCTGTTGTGCCTTAAAATGACTTCTACTGTACAGCGCAGTGGAGTTGCCATGATAATGGCTTCATAGTACTCCACAAGGGGGCTCCCTCTGGTAATGGGGAAAATCCAACATTAGAAATTACGTTTGATCTGGAATAAATACCTGGGCAGAAGAAAAATTTCAAGACTAGATTTAGCTATTTTTTGTAAGATATTCAATTCTGCTAGCTCCAAGAAAACCCATTTATATTGTTTCTATAAAAGGAATTGGAAATGGCATAAGAATGGCAGAAGCAGACTTAGAAAATAGGTACAGATTCTCATAAAACCCAGCTCCAAGTATCACATAAATTTGCAGGATCTTAGTTTTTTCAGTTCATTTTTAACATTGCTCATCAGAATGATAAAGTGATGAAGAGGAGGTAAGGAGGGATATTGTTTAAAAATGTTCTTCGTTGTCTTCTTGCTTTTTCTCTCTCTTTTCATTAAATTAAATTTAAGGGAAGGAAAAGTTAAAAGAGAGAAGAATATGTTTAGGAGTTGGGTGGTGGTAGTCCTCGGCTTGTCTCACAAATCCTTAGCATCTAGTATGCTACTGAAATAAATTTAACTGTGAAGTCAGAGGAGAGTTGTGTATTTTAAAAACTTACATTGGTATAGGCAAAAAGATGTTGAACTTTTACAGATAGCTGTGACCCTTAGATATGGCACAGGTTGGAATGGAGAGAACAAATTATATATATATTTTAAAAATAAATGTTGCAAGTAACATTCTTGATCTATTGAACAGTAGCTTACTGACTCATACAGAGAATTTGACTCTAAAGTTTTTTGTTTGTTTTATTGTCAAACACTTTACTGTGACACTATGTCATTCTGCCAAAAGGAAACTGTTCTCTCACTAGATACTGCACAAATTTGTCTCCTAGGATTTTTGGTGTAAGTTTTTGGCAGGTCATGTATTGGAGGAGTGGAGTTTTTCCCTAGACATTTTCCTAGCATAGTGTTTCAAACCGCTCTTGTCTCTTGTCTTATTTTAGAGGTCATAAGGACTACAGATTCCTTTTATATATTTGGAAAAACTGTCAAGAAAAAGGGAAAAGACTTTTCTAATGTTTCCATAGGGAATTATGGGAGAAGGCTTTTCATATTAAAACATTAGCTCTATATTCAATCATGTATTTTTAGCAAAATATTATATGGGGAAGTAAGAGACCAACAAGTTTATGGGAAATTTCGTGCTAGATCAACAACATCAAATAACTGCTGAATCAACAGAGGAACTTACTCCTCAGTTGTCCATTCAGTGTTTAGTTAACAATCCTAAATGTATTCTCAAATATTGCCAGTGTCTGGCAGAAATAATTCTTCATGAGCTCAATGTATTGCATCAATGTTCTTCCTCCAGAAAAATAGACAGAATCCATTTCCTTTCCCTCTTGTTGTTGTCTGTTCATCCCTAATCTATGCAATTTCCCTATAACAATAGAAATGCATATGTCAGGCCTGACACACTTTTTATTATTCTACTGTACATTTTCTATTGTGGGAAAATGGGAGGGGAGATTGTATGGAGTTAGATGATATGTAGCCAAAATAAAATTCTTTCTAGAAAGCCAAGGTCATCCTTTGTCTCTGCACCTCAGCACCTGACTGGAACTGGGTGGGTGGAAGCTGCCAGCATGGCAGTGGAAGATTGGACCACATGATGGACTTGTGGGTGTGGGGGCAAGATCTTAAACTTTCAACTGGGTGGGAAAACTGGAAAATCTTCAGATTCGGGTTTTCCCAGATGTGCCAACATGGCTCTCTTAATAAATTGGAACATTGAGCAATACTTTGCCTTGAACTCTGATTTACTTTTGGATGCTATTTGGAACACTGACATTATACTTAAGATACTTGCATACTTGCAAATGAATACAGATGATGAAGCTCCAGCTATGCCATATTATGGTGAAACGTGACTTTAAATTCAAGCTTTTTTTGTGAGCGTATATGGCAAATACATATCTCTAGAAAAAATATCTCTAATTGGTAGGGGGGTTCAGTAAAAGAAATTGGAGCCTGCAATCCTGAATACTTGGATTGGGCTCCAGAGTAGAGTAAAGACCTCAGCAATGTTGATAAGCAATGAAATGAACAGCAAATCAGTTTTAAAGCTGAACTAAATCCCACAAAGGACTTGGATGCTCACACTGAAAGGAAGGACAACTGGTGTTTGGAGACAAAAATAGTTTAAAAGTTTAAATCAAAAAATACAGCCACTCCATCTTTAGTTTTAATTTTCTTTTTAGAAGACTAAATAATGGCCCGATCTGGACAGATATGTGGGATGAATTTTTAAAATGAATGAACCTATGAGTAAAGTTAAACTTTAGCCATCCTTGTCTAAATTCAAACACACTGTGATATGATGGCTGCCATCTAGAAAAAAAAATCCATATTATTTTCAAGAAAACTGCATGAGACATGTAGTCACTAGGCAGTCAAAATATCTCTATTTTTATTTAAAAATTAAGCCTTTGCTCCAGAAGGAACAGGATAAAGAAATTAATCAGTCTGATTTGAACAAGTGATCTTCTGGAAGTCGTCTGGTTAATTGATTGAGATATGTTGTGAATCATACAAAAAAAACATATCATGGAAAACAATAAATAGCTCATCATTTGCAAAACATGCATTATCATGAGAACTTGTGCGGAAGATATTTCAGTGAAATTATTTGAAAATGAGAATATTTAGAAGTAGTTTTTCCTGCCAAAACTCTAGAATAGAGCCAATTACTGATCTTCTTGTAAGTTGAATGGTGACTTTGGTAATTAGGTTGTGTAACTGCATGCATCAGCAATTTCCTGAAAACAACTCTGTTTAACTCAGTGGAAAACTACATAACTCTAATTTTTCAACAGAGGAAACCCATGAACAAGTAGATTTGATTTGTCTGCAGTCCTCTGATGCATTGTTCATGTTGCTAGGACTGCTCTTTTTCCTGAAGCAAGGCTGAAGTTTTGGCCAAAAATGGCAGGGCTAATTGTGCATAAACAGAGACCTAACATGCCTGCATTTATTTGTAGTGTTGCCATGCCTTTTGCTTCAGTGTCCTGTATCTGTTCTTATTTAATTTTCTCTTGTTTTTAGTGCAACAGATGTATTTAGCTTTTGGTCTTCATTCTTTCATGGCAGATATACAATTGTTTCCTATGGATTCAAGCAATGGACATACAGACATTGATTGTCTATGGCACAAAGCTTCCAGTCAATACTATGTAATTAGACTTGGACTCAGACATGGTTCTTCTTGCAACCAGGAATTATGTGATTACAGCAATCAAGAAAATGTTAAAGCTATATATCTCTTACCTGAACACTTCTATCATGCTGTGTGTGCATGTGCATGTGTGGGTGATGTGTATGCATACTTTCATACATGCACAGACAGAGAGACAATCAAACAGACTTATATCCCTTAAGAAAGGTGGTTAACTCTAACCCATTGCTGATCCCTATGACCAGGTGGCTTCAGTGTGAACAGAAACCACTGATCATTTCTTAAGGGGTGGGCTGTGCTGAATCTAGCCCACTGGAATGCCAATCTCCACTTGTGTTTTTCTGCTACATGTCAAGAATATTATTCTTTTTTTTAAAAAAAAAACTTCATTAGATTTTAAAATAAAGGAATAAGAACTAATAATTAAGACAGAATATAGATGAGAGAGAAAAAATATGAAAAAGAAAACAAGGTCAATGTGCGGAAAGGAAAAGAAACGCAAAGGAATGACTTCCAATTTTCTTTTACAATGGATAAATATATATTTATACTTAAGTATTGGCATAAATTTACATTAAATTCTTACACTAAGTTTACAACATAGCTTAATTTCTTTCCTATTATCTACTATTACTTCTAATTATCAAATCCATATATTGTAATTTCATTTATTGCTTGTTTTGTGCCCTGCCTGGTGACACACACCTCCTCAGGCTTTTGTGCCTTCTGGCAGAAATGTTTTTCCTCCTTGGATCACTGGCAGCTCTCCTCTGTGACTATTTTCTTTTACAAATTCATCATTGGCAACCTGAGAAGCTGGCTATTTTACGAACAAGTTCTCTGATAGACCACTAAGAGATGTCACCCCATCCCTCCCCCTCACAGAATTCCCAGGACAGGCCTTGGGGTAAATATGGCCCATCAGTGCATCAAAGTATAGGTGGGGGTGATATCCAGAAAGACATTTCTTAAACCAGCTTTATTTCCAAGTAAGTAAGTAAATTAAGTAAACTGGTAAGTAAATTAAGTAAACTAAGACTGCAGTATTAAAAAAAATCATAATCATGTCCCTAGTATTAAATTAATGCCTTTAGAATTAACCTTGACTTTTTAAATGGGTCAAAAAGATGTGGGAAATGTTCTTTTTAAAAATCTTCCCCCACTGAGGAATGCCACTGAAGTGTAGCCTATTGAGCAAGAAAGAAGAGATGCTTCTGATTAATTTGAAGATATTCTTGATAAAGTTATTAGGGGGATTCTGCTATCAATTTGTGAATGTGTTAATATGGGGAGCCATCCATCGAACCAAAACTCATAAATCTCTATATTAATTTAGAGATATATAAATATAGAAAATCCTGGCCCTAGCAGTCTCTTTTAAAATAAATATCTTCAGTAAGAGCTGAAATCCATAGAATCTCATATTCAGAGACCAAAGCATGCCTAACATTTGGCCTTGATTCAGTGTACTTAATGTATGTTTATTTGGTTTTTAGACCACATCAGTTTAATTCAATGGATAAAATGTCTTTCTGTTAGTTAAATCTGATCACTTTTCATATCACCCGCATGTTTACAGAAGATTCATCACTCCTCTTAAAGCTGTGAAGAATGCCTACTGATATAATAACAGAAGAATCTTCAGACAAAATAGAAAATTCACAAAGTTTATAATTTCCTGAAGAGGGCAGTGGTATCCAGCATGACACTTTCAACAAAGCCCTGTTTATTTGGCATTAAATCTTCCTTGATGGATAATCTGAACATTTTCCTTTCCTGTCTAAGAAAAGTTTTATGCAATTACAGTTTAGAAATTGGCATTCCTGTACATTAATTTCTAGAAAAGATCTGAGCTCTGTCCACTGATGCATCACAGGCTTTTAAATTAAGTACAAACCTCAGTTTAAGAAAATTGGAATAACATTGCTTTCTGTTCCTTAATTTTTAAAGAAAGTTTTAAAGAAAGTTTCCCTTTCCTTTTGGTTAATTGCAAAATATCAAATGATTAGTAACTAGAATTACACTGAATTTCCCAGCGTTTCAAATTAAACAATGAGATTCTGTAATGCTTTAGGAGGCAACATCAAACACATTGAACGCTAAGCAGTTGCTGCCACAAAGTTTTAGTTGCTTCACACAAATTTTATTATTTTTAATTTTGAGGATTATCCTTGAGGTAATGTAGTCTTACTTCAGTTTAGCCTGATTACCAATTTAACATTTTAAAAAATATTAAATTTACCTCATAATTTATGTTTCTCTTCCTCTTCTTTGAAAAGCCCTCTGAGAACATGCTTACAATTTATAATTTTTGAATAAATCAATGCATTACATTGCAAGGGCATTTCTGGCTGTAAATATTTTCCTATTTATGTTTCTCATTCCATCTGTTTGAAGTCTATGCATATTCATATGTGAGAGGCATGGAAATTCCATGAAGGAAAAAAAAAACAGTTGTGGCATTAACATGATGTTCGTACTAATGTGGCAGTTGGTAGAGTCAACTGAATTTTGGTTACTCCCGAATTGCTTGTGCAGCAATTGCTCATAAACCAAAACATTCCAGAGCATGGCAGAGTCCCTCTGGCACAATTAGTTTTACTTGCTTGCTTTTCTTTGAAATGTGATGAGTAATAATTTCATATATGCACATTGAGTTTAAACATAAATGTACAATATATAAAAATGAAAGTAGTGCATATAATGGTCTTATTTGCCCTTTACATGAAATTGTAAACAGTGTTAGTTGTCTTGAGGTCTGTTACATTGCAGAGTAAATTATAGTTGCATTGTTCTGCAACATTTATCACTGTTACATGATTTTTGCACAATTATAATCCTGTGTTGTTTTAAGGAATAAATTCCAATCCCATTATTTTTGTAGGTGTTTATAGTTTATGTTGAGGGATTTTATTGATTTTTTTTATAAACTCTCTTGTTTTAATGAAACAAGGCATTTCTTAATAAAGTGTTTTACTTTATTTTTTTTTTTTTACCTAAGAATGATTAATACACCTACCAGTAGTTGTTTTTATTTCTATAGCTAAATCCAGATCCTGACAAATTATTATCCACCAAGGGCTAAAGTTAGAAATTGAAAAATTAAATGTTGCAAATTAAAAAATAAGTTTTGTCTACCTCTGACAAAAGATATAAAACTCCTATATGTTCATATGAGTTTCCTAGTCCTGTGACTTTCAAATGTGTAAGACTTCCCTAGTGAGCATGAATTATGATGACATCCATCCTCTGGAAAACATTATGCCAAAGAAAATTAATGTAGACATAGGGCAATGACAAAAGTCCAACAACAACCGCTAGGCAGTCAGCTTGGAGTTAAACTAGCAGTGCCACAGGTTGTGAAGGTGCCACCAATCTTTGCAGAGCTCACCTTTTGCTGCCTTGGAACTATCTATTTCAATAAACAATAGAAAGAATGGGATTCCATAAAAATGTTGTTTCCTCTCAGTAGAGGACACATTGACAATCTCCTGTATAGAAAAGGGTTAGCAGCTCTGTAGGCCATAGTCTGCGTGAAGCAAGAAAATCATTTCTCCACAGTTCAGGTATTTGACTTGCAGTGATTTCTAGTAAGTGATTTGCCATGTTTTGAATTTCTTTTACAACATGAAGAATTTAGAATAAAAAAAACCCTAGGGTATTTTTTGTTGACTTTTTCATTGCTCATCTTTTGCAAACATCTCTTTTCCCTACATACCCTGTAATTTGTTTCAGTGATTTAACTGTGATTATATATACAAGTTTAAATGTTTATGCCTGTTTATCTTCTTGATTTGTTGTCATATTTTAATAAAGGTAAAGGTAAAAGGTAAAGATAAAAGATAAAGGTCCCCCTCTCACACATGTGCTAGTCATTCCCGACTCTAGGTGGCGTTGTTCATCTCTGTTTCAAAGCTGAAGAGCCAGCACCATCTGAAGATGTTTCCATGGTCATGTAGCTGGCATGATTAAATGTCAAAGGCACATGGAGCGCTGTTAGGTGTCCCACCAAAGGTGGTTCCTATTTTTTTTACTTTGAACTACTAGGTTGGTAGAAGCTGGGACAAATAACGGGATCTCACTCTGTTATGTGGTGCTAGGGATTCAAACTGCCGAACTGCCTATCTTACTGACCAACAAGTTCAATGTCTTAGCCACTGAGCCCTTCATAGTTTAATAGATTCTAATAGTATTATTTCAAGATGTGCAGATAAATTTATTTTAATTTGGGGGTGTGGGAAAAGACTAAAAGCTTTCCTTCCTTCCTTCCTTCCTTCCTTCCTTCCTTCCTTCCTTCCTTCCTTCCTTCCTTCCTTCCTTCCTTCCTTCCTTCCTTCCTTCCTTCTTCCTTTTTCCTTCACAGGCCAAGTTGGCAGTATGTTAAAATAAGTGCTTGGCTGAAATTACTTCAGTAAGCTGATTACACTTTCAAAAGTTTAAGCCAAATTGACAAGACGAAAAATGAAAAAGAAATGAAAAAATCTTGGAAGCCTTTAAAATCATCTTTCTGAAGCTTCCATGAAACATTTTTGACTGGCCGATTTCTTAATATACCGCAACCTTCCCTGACTTGTTTTTTCCCCCCAGACATGCTAGAAAGAGAATTTTATATGGTATAAATTCCATATTCTTCAGTCTAAAGGTTTTATGGTCAATATCTGGAGGACATACATTTGGAAATGCTGTCCTAGCTGGCTGAAAATAATCTAGCCCATGATTTATGTGAAGATGCAGCTTGCTATCAGATATACAGCTCATCATCAATACAATACCAAACTCAATTGCCAACCACAATCACTATGAAATTATTTTAACCTATGTACAATATTAGTATTGTGAAAAGAAATAGCCCTGCATTTTTTCTAGTAATTCTCATTCAATCTGAAGAAAGAGAATTTGATTTTAAATGTTTTTTAAAGTGAAAGACAATACGTTGCACATAGGCATGACATGGTCAAAGGACTGGATAAATGCCCAAATTTCCAGTATATAATGATCCCTTCAGCCTCCTGCTGCTTCCCTGGCTTCTGATATTTTGAGTCCATTTCAATGGCTGTTTTTGGTTGTTTCTTTTTGTAATTGTGACTACTTAGAGTACCTTTAGAATTATGGAAATGTACAGAAAATAGCATATGTATATTCAGAACAATACAGGAGTCATTCAGATAAAGAGTTTTTACATAATAATAAATAGAAAATCTTATTTTCTCAGTCAGATTTGAAAGTTATAAATGAGCTCATGAGATGAAGAGTACAACTTCTATAATGACTAAATAAGTGATGGACAATAAATAAACTGTAGACGATTGTGTTTTGTTTTGGTCCTTTACAGCTGGAATTAACTGTAGACAGTGGCATAGACAAGTCCATCCTTTTTTTTGGCAAAGATTTGCAGATGTATCTAGGGAGATTCTCAATCATCCAGGTGATAGTTGTCCAAAGGTGCTTTTTCAAGAGAAGCAACTGGACTTTCTGGTTTTTCTTTGAAGATGTTTCTCTTCTCATCCAAGAAGCTTCTTCAGCTCTTCAAAGAAACAGCTGGGACATTTGCAGATGTGGTTCGCCACTGCCTTCTTCTTAGGGCTGAGAGTGGGCTGGCTTCTTGATTAGATAGAACTAGAGCTCATAGTCTTCTGGATTCTAACTTGGTGCCTTTAACACTGCCAAATTGTCTCTCAAATATTAAATGTAAAGTGGTAATGAAAAGAGCAAATATACTTGTAACAGACGTGATTTTTATAAATACAAAGTATGACTGCTATTCTCTGCTAATTTCACAACTTTGGCATGCAACTGAAATCACATAGGGCTTTTCATCAATAATGTGGATTGTTTCATGTAATTATATTAGCTAGGGTGCTGTGATGTTTGCAGTTAAAATCTGAAATCTAAAATTTATTTAGTAAATAAATATGAGGAAATTTTATAAGGTGTCCCATTAGGTTTGAAACACAAGAAACATTTCTATCTTTAGAATGAAACTTAAGTTAAACAAGGAAATAAAATCTACTTCATCTGTTTGGTGTTTTTTTTTTTTGTAAAATGAAAAAAAGAGAGCAGATATTTACCAGTGCATCATCAAAAGTCTATTTAAAACCATAGCAAATTTTCCTGAATGCAGAAAAATTGGCATGCATTTTGTCTTGCATTTCTCCTTAGGCTGGACAATGGAATGCATTGAAAGTAATACAACTGAGGAAGAGTTTTTTTTGTCCAAAAGTTTCTATCTGCTTAGATGAGGTTTTAAAATTAATTCCAGCGTTGAACAGATGATTGCTTTATCAAGCCCATTCTTTGAACTGGGATATTTTTAATCTGCTTGAAAACCAGTTATGGGATTCAAATTATTTTACTACCAGTTCTGTGGACATGGCTTGGTGGGCATGGCTTGGTGGGCATGGCAGCAGAAGGTTACTGCAAAATCCCCATTTTTTCCCGATCAGCTGGGACTCGGGAGGCAGAAAATAAGTGTGGGGGAAGCATTCAGAAGTGGTATTTATTGGTTCCCTGAACTACTCAACCCGGCCAGTTCTGGAGAATGCTGCTGATTCTCCAGAACTGGTTAGAACCTGCTGAATACCACCTCTCTTGCAAACCTGAGAGATCCCTGCCCCAAAAGTAGCTATCTTGGGAAATGTGAAGGGATCTAAAGTGGTGTCTCAACTGCAGTTTGTCTCTGTTCATTTTTCTGTGCTTCTTGCCAGAATGGAAGATGATTGTATTTTAATTACATGTTACTAGTAACACCTAATAGTTTTAATGCAGAATCTATTTTCTTGTTGCTTCGATTATTTGTTCTTTTTCTGCTGGTACATATATAGTATGTTATTTTTCTTGTTAGATACTGTTACTAGTACTATTTGTTGTTTTTCTTATTACAGGACTTTAATTGCCATTTTTTATTTGTAATGAAATTATTTGAAAACTTTGTTCATGCAAAATAGGCTCATTTTATACAGCGTGAAGCCAGGAATACATCTAATCTGTTGCAATTGAATGGCAACATGAAGTCTGTGGGAAATTGGAAATTTGTCCAAACTCCCAGGATACTACACTATAAAAGGCCAGTATGGGGAAGCCAGTATATACCCACTAAGGCTGTTCAGTGCTTCAGGTTTGATTTGGAAGAAATGCTCATGAATATAGAGGGATATGAATGAAGCACTAATCTGTGATTCATTAAAATAACTGTGTTGTTTCCTAGACTTACACGGCTGCTGTGGGGAAGCTTCACCACACATTTATGGAAACTATACAGCTGCTTCAATAAGTCATAGTTAGAGTTTGCACTTTGGGGCATTCTGAGGCACCTGTTCCAAATCTATTCTAAAGCATTGCACAAAAATTTAATACCTATACAGATAGTTCTTGACTTACAACAGTTCATGTAGTTACATACCTTTCAAAGCTACAACGGCACTGAAAAAAATGACTTATGACCATTTTTCACACTTGCAACCTTTGTAGCGTCTGTATGATCATGTGATCAAAATTCAGATCCTTGGCATTACTTATAATTGTTATTGTGTCCCAAGGTGATGTGATCACGTTTTGCAAACTTCTGATGAGCAAAATCAATGGGGAACCCAGGTTCACTTAGCAACCATATTACTAAATTATCAACTGCAATGATTCGCTTAACAACGGTGGCCAGAAGGATCCTAAAATGGGGCAAAACCAACTTAACAAATGTTTCACTTTAACAACAGAAATTTTGGGCTCAATTTGTGGTTGTAAATAGAAGACTGTCTGCATTTATAATCCCCCAATGTGCGTCTAAAGTGATATGAAATGTTATTTTGGTTGTCCGTGGCTAGAAAAAGTCTGAGAATTATTGAAAGGACATTGGCGTCAGTCGAGAGAATTTCAAAACAAGGCAGTGCAATTAAAACATTGTTAATAAAAAAAACACAAGAAAATTAAAATGCACTCACTGTGATATACAATGAAGAGATGTGAGCACTGGCTTCGTTTGCTTGAGTAAGAGTATGTGCTTTGCTTTGTTTAGTCTATATGTAATCATTAGATACGTTCAGAATTCCAAAGAAAGATTCTAACAGCCGCAACAGGCCTTGTATACAGGTAGTTATGACCACAAAATTTCTGAGCCCAATATTTCTGTTGCTAAGTGAAACATTTGTTATGAGAATTTGCCCCATTTTACGACTTTTCTTGCCACAGTTGTTAAGTGAATCATTGCATTTGTTAAATTAGCAACATGATTGTTAAGTGAATCTGGATTCTTCATTGACTTTGTTTGTCAGAAGGTGAGAAAGGTGAACTCGTGATCCCGGACCAGGGGTGGGTTCCTGCCAGTTCTAACCTCTTCTATAGAAGACGTTCCACAAATCTACAGTGCCATTTAGAACTGGTTCCAGCTCCCTCCCCCCGCCATTCTGCACATCATCAAGATGAAGAGCGAGAGGAGGAATTCTGGGAGTTGAAGTCCACAAGTCTTAAAGCTGTCAAGTTTGAACACCCCTGGGTTTTTTTTCTAAAGGGTTAGGGGTGCAAGGGTCTTGTAACTTGACAGCTTTAAGACTTGCATGCTTCAAATGCCAGAGTTTCTGAGCCAACATTTTGGTTGCTAAGCAAGAGCGTTGTTAAGTGAATTTCACCACATTTTACAAGTTGGCCACGCCCACCCAGTCACATGACTGCCAAGCCACTCCCACCCGGTCACATGGCTGGCAAGTCGCTCCCACTCGGTCACATAGCCGGCAAGCCACTCCCGCCAAGGAGGCCACACCTACAGAAGAGATTCTAAAAAAATTTGAAACCACCACTGCCCGGGACATTGCAATCATCAAAAATATGAACCAATTGCCAAAGCATCTGAAATTTTATCATGTGACCATGTGGATGCTACATGGTCATAAGTGTGAAAAAAATGTCATAAGTCACTTTTTTCAGTGCCACTGTAACTTTTAAGAATCACTAAATGAACTGTTGTAAGTCAAGAACTACCTGTATTAGCAAACAAGTATAGTACCTGAATGTATTATCTGTATCTGCTTTCAAACAATACTTATTTAACATTAAATTCAAAAATTTAATGTGTAATATGCCTTATAGTTCTTACCTGCATCCTAAATTACATTAAATTAATATAATGTTCCATAAATATTATTGTGATATACAGGAAAGAGAGATGAGATCCTTTAAAGTTTACCTGCTTTTACAAAAGTAAAAAAAGTGATCTTATGTCTATTTATTCTTTGAAATTCTATCCAAGAGTAGATATTCCCATACTCATCCAAATGTGCTGATTAGTCAAATTTTCTCACTGTATTTGAAACCTGTTGCTGTGCTCTTCTTTCCTACAACAGAGGCCAATCCAATTAAGTTAATCTAGCATGTAAGAAAAACACCTTCAGAAGTACTGACTACAATAAATTATCTCATGATTTAAAAACAATGAAATAAAAGGGATAGTAAAGTGAATATTTATGACAGTACGAAGCATGACTTAAATTAGGTGTTGTTTATATTCATTTAAATTTTTTTAAAAGATTCAAATAAATTGGTATAATGCAAACACATTGCATTTTAAGGATCATTACAAATAGCATCCAGAATGCCATTAAACAGGATCAAAACTGTGAGATATAATTAATCCATGCCCAATCCAGTTATTATGTGTATTGGAAGAGAAATAAATGGATATGAAACATTTTCATCAGTATCAAGGCATCGGGATAATTAAAGCCCTTTTCTGTCCTATCGTCATTTTATAATCCATTTTATATATAATTTAGCATCAAGTTGTTTAAAGGTTGGGATGGTATTTATACTGTGAATGCTAGCAGTCAAATTTACAATGGTGCTTTCATTTTAGAAGCAATCTTCAAGCTCGGAAAAAATATTATATATGTTTGTGCCTGTGATGCAGAACAGTGATGCCTCTGGGTGAATGCTTGGCGACCTTACCCAAAAGTGCTTTTTCAGCAAGCTTTTACCTGTTTTTCCAAATTCTTTCATAAACCATTGCCCTTACAGCCCACTTAAGGTCAAAAGAGAGTTGTTTAAGCATTTACAGCAAGCTTCTACCAAAGAACTGCACACTATTTTCTTAACAGAACCATAACTTTTAGCCATCTTGGATGAAAGTGGGGTAGTGAATATTGAAAAGTATACATTGGTGAAAACATTTATGCAATGTCCTTGTCAAAATCTGGGAATCATAATGGGAGCCCTGTGGCTCATTTTAGGCAGTCTCCTCTTTGTTAGATATGTTCTTTTGATAGTAATAAAAATGTGCTGCTTTATATTGTGCATTTAGAGGGAACAGTAATCAACAACATTTTCTCCAAGTTTTCCTTTACCAATGAAAAGCAGTTTATGACTTATGAAGGAAGACTTTATGATGACAATATCGAAGACGGGTAGTTTTGGGGAACAGAAATTCCACACATCACCAGCCAAAATATATAGACCTGCCTAAATATTTAACAAGTAGGTTCTTGTACAAGGATACAAGCACTGTTTCATTACAGATACTGTCAGTGCATTCACCGTTTTATCCAGTTTTGGCCTTTAATTTTCATGCACAAGACAGAAATGTATTTTTTGCAGTTGAATATGTTTCTGAAAAGAACTATGTCAGCTGTAGAGGACTAAATATTACTTAATTAATGTGAGGAATTTTCATTTTATTGCAGGCTTGTTCAAAGTTCTCTGGAAACATATAGATGAGATTGGATTTGTTTGCTCTCAGATACTTCAGTTCCAGTGGTTGAGAGAATGTAAAAGACACCAATGAGGTCCAGCCATCTTTTAGTTCATTAAATACCTAATTATGCTACATTTTTACATCATGTCTGTTCTCATGCAGTGGATTGTAGTGTCAAGAAACTATGAACAGAATTTCATACTTTTCAGACACTGCTGTACAACCTGAAATCAGATGACAGGCTGAAATATTTAGTGTCAGGCCTGGAAGCCATCTTTTGCATTGGGCCTTCAGGCCTGCCACAATTAATGTTGTGCGAAATTGGGAGGGGGATTATATAGAGTATGGGAGATATATAGTCTAATTCCTTTCTCAGAGAGAAAGTCAAGGACATCTTGCCCTGCAGCTTCGATGGTGTGACTGGGAGGCATCTCTAGTTTTGGATGGTGCCTGATTGGACCATGTGATTGACATGTGGGTGATGGGCAGAGACTTCCATTTTGGTGGGGAAATCTGGAAATTTTCAGATTCGGGTTTTCCCAGATGTGCCAATATGACATCTCTAATAAAACAGAACTTTGAGGAAACTCAAGCCTCAGAGTCTTCTTTCATTGGGTTTTTTACTTCGAACCCTGACATTTAGGGCATCAAACTCTTTAGATATAATTGGCTGCATACCATACCTAATATTTGATTGAGAGTATTTTTTACCATTGGACCTGATTTTATGTTTAGGAGCACTGAAACAGCTTTAGTGTGCCTCTTTTTATTTCACCACTTGTTAGTGGAGAACAAACTGAAAATTATCACTGACAAGAAGTAATATCAAAGAAATATGTTGATGTACAAAACTGATGCATACATAAATAAGACAACCTATTCTCCAAAGCACCTGAAGGAGAACAAGATAGAATGGATAGAAACTAACCAAGGAGAGTATCTCATGAATCAGCTCTTACAAACACCCAACTGGACATTCCAGATAATTTGTGAAGATTTGTGTTTCAGTATGTGAAATCTGGTTACCATAATTTTCACAAAATTTCTGTCATAAAAAGTTCTAATGACTAGAATCCCAACATAACTGTGCCAGTGAAATTAGCTTTTGGGATGTCATTCAAACGACATTAAGAACAGTTTGATGTTAATGTTAAAAATATAATACAACAGAGGGCAGCACATGTCCATTTTATTTTATATTGTGCCAGCCTTTAAGTACAAGAGGAAGAATGTGTTGCATTTGAAACTGTACAACAACTGGAAGTAATTCCATGAACAATAATAACAAAAAAAACAACAACAACCCCACACCTTTTTCCTATTCTGTATTCATGCAAGTTTGACTTTCAAGGTCAACTAGTTCAACTTCTTCTACACACCTATCCTTTGCCACATAATTCCTGATACAATGCCCACCCAGCTGAACACCTCAGCCAAGGGAATCCCATTCCTTCCCAAGACCATCTGTTCTGTAACTGAACACTTTCTGCCGTTAGAACATTTTTCTGTTGACTAATCAAAACCCTCTGCCTTGTAATTGAAATTCATTGTTTCCTGTCCTGTTTTCTGGAACAGCTTTGAATAGTTCTTGTACATGAGAGTCCTTCAGATACTTCAAGGCAAAATATCATATATATTTATACTCTTCTCTTCTTCAGTCTAAACATACTTCCAAGTTTTTCCATCCAGACGACTTACCATCTTGCTTGGAGTTGGATATTTTTTCTGTCATCTTTTTGTTTGTCAAGGGAGAATACAATGATAGGATATAGCAGTGATGGTGAACCTTTTTTGCCTCAGGTGCCAAAAACGCATGCATGTGTGCTATCACACACACTTGAGTGCCCATCCATATAACTTAATGCCCCCCCACAACTCCATGGACCGCACATTTTTGCGCAAGACTTCCCTGTCACTCCCTGCTCTGGCTGTTTCTCTTTGGCTAACACCATCGAGGAGAGAAGTTGCTCTGCCACAAATGGGCAGAGACCAGGGTTGGAGATGCTCAAGTGTGCTCCTGCATCAAAAAACCTCCCCTTATCATTCTCTTGTGTAAAGATTGGTCCCTTTTTACTCTGGCAGGTGTGAGTCCAGTTGCTAAATCCAACCCCCCTATCAAAGAGGATCCTGGGCAGTACAGTCAATAGACAAATGAGGAAGGGAGCTGCCTGCACGGGGTGGGGAGTGGGGAGGGAGACAAGCAGCAAGAAGAAAAGGGCTTCTTTGCCTTTCACTGGCTGCTCTGTTCCCCCTCCCCCGTGCTATTAAAGGGGATCCTACCTGATCGCTGGAATCCAAAGGGAAATGAGGAGAGAGCTCCCTGCATTGTGGGGTGGGGAAGACAAGCGGCAAGAAAAGAAATGGATTCCAGCGATCAGACAGGATCCCCTTAATAGCACGGGAGAGGGGGGAAACAGAGCAGCCAGCAAAAGGGAAAGAAGCCTCTTTTCTTCTTTCCTTGCAGCTTGTCTTTCCCCCATGCAGGCAGCTGTCTCCTCATTTCCCTTTGGATTCCAGCAATCAGGCAGGATCCCATTTAATAGCATGGGGAGAGAGGGGAAACAGAACAGCCAGCAAAAGGGAAAGAATCCTCTTTTATTCTTTCCTTGCTGCTTGTCTTTCTCTTGTGCAGGCAGCTATCTCCTCATTCCCGGTTTGCATTGGGCTGTTTTTCATCCTTTGGAGGCCTCGGGGAATCCTCTGGAGAGCAAAAAAATGCCAAAAATCAGCTGGTGAGTGCATGCATTCATGCTGGAGCTGACAGGGCAATGCTTCGCATGCCTTCTGAAATGGCTCTGTGTGCCGCCTGTGGCACACGTGCCATAAGTTCGCCATCACGGGGATATAGGATAGGATAGGATAAACCCATGGTGGTGCAGTAGTTAGAATGCAGTATTGTAGGCTAATTCTGCTGACTGCTGACTGCACCAGTTCAGCAGTTCGAGTATCACCGGCTCAAGTTTGAGTCAGTTGACTTCCATCCTTCCAAGGTTAGTAAAAGGAGGACCCAGATTACATAATATATCTGTAAAATGTTTAGAGAGGGCTGTAAAGCACTGTGAATTAGTATATAAGTCTAAGTGCTATCGCTAAGCACTATAGGAGAGGATAGGAAAAGATAGGACAGGATAGAACATGATAGGATACTTTATTGGCCAAGTGTGATTAGATACACGAGGAATTTATGCAGTACCTCTCAGTACTTGCAAAACAACAGAATCATCCTCATCCTAATTCTCATCCTCATCATCATACCAATAAGGGGTGTGTGTGAGTAAAGACGATAATAAGAAAGATAAGTAATCCTACTATAGTCATACTACATGTGAAAATACATATAGACATTAGCACTATGAACATTAGATGTTCAGCAGTATAAGCTGTCTCTGTGTCTATTAGTTTTGGCATGCATTACCCTGTAGCTCTGTCCGGAGGGAAGGAATTGAAACAATTTATGTCCAGAATGTGAGATTCTTTAGAGATCTTCTCAGCCCTTCTTCTGACCCACACAATATGCAAGTGTTCTATGGAAGGCAGACTGGTTGCAGTTTTAACTATAGGTTGGAGTCTGTACCTGCCCTGTTTGGTTGCTGCACCAAACCAGACAGTTATAGAAGTACAAATTATAGACTCAATAATTCCTCTGTAAAACTGAGTCAACAGTTCCTGGGAGAGTCTGAATTTCCTGAGTTGATGCAGGAAGAACATCCCTTGTTGTGTCTTTTTAATGATGTTTCTAATATTAAGTGTCCGTTTCAAATTCAGCAACCCAAAATTGTGGAGGATTCTACTGATGATACTGTGCTATTAAATACAGGGCGGGGCATAACCTTTTCCTAGGGGGTCACAGCAACACTTGTAATAACAACACAAATAATTCATACACCATTCGAAAGCCCATCAAAAACTGAGTTTATTGACACGATTTAATAGTCAGTATGACCACCATTAGCCCTTCGAACAGCATTCAAACGAGGTGGATAAGAACACAACAAATCTTCAAACAGTTCCGTTCGATTTTCCAGATTTTTCAACACAGTTTCCAAATTCATTCTCAAAGTTTCAACCGAATATCGATTTTCACCTTGCTCCTGAATCATCAGAGCTTCCACTTCATCCTTAATTATGGCCCCAATGTTCTCTGCCGGATTGAGATCTGGCGAATTTCCCGGCCAGACGTCATTGCCCCAAAATTCGACATTGTTTTCCTTTAACAATTGCTGAGTCGCATTTGCACGCATGCAAGGAGCTTTGTCATGAAGAAAGACAGCCTCACCAACCACCAAGACATTGTCTGGATCACTGAGAAATGGAATGACATTCTCCAATAAAATTTTCTCACGGAAATAACTGCCATCCCAGGATTCCCCTTTATCCTTCAAAACCCAATGCAGTTTCTTGGCTGTGAAAATGACGAAAATCCCGATGCAAGTCGGATTGCGAACGATTTGTCGATATCGTTCATGTTTGGCGATGTCGTCGACGTCTTTAGCCCAAATTCGATCGTTCTGGAAATTCGGTTTTCGAATGGCATAAACGAAGAATTCGTCAGATGGCGCCAAATGAAGAAAATCTTCCTCGGTCCATTCAGACAACCAATCGCACAACCAAAGCCGATCTTGAACGTGTGTTTGAGTTTTCAATGGTTTGCAAATGACGTGGAATGGCTTCAAACCTTCTTGTTCTCGATATCGGCCGATTGTCCTTTGATCAACTCATTTTCCACGAATTTGAAGGATTTCTTGGGCCACTTTTCGGTTTCCTTTTCGTTGTTTGCGACTGCCAGTTGCAATGATGGCTTTGCTTTCTTGGGACAGTTGCAGAGGACGCCCTTCTCCAAATTTTGTGAAACATTCTTGGGCTGTTTTGTTCCAATTATCAGTAACCCAATCCGGATGACGTTTCAATTTGTTTGCAATCCATTTTCGATTGATAAATGTCGCTCCAGCATCGCGAGCCTCTCGAAAGGCAATGCATTTTATTCTGTCAATGATCCTTTGTTCTTCCGAATCGAATTTTCCAGCCATTCTTAAAGCAAATTTAACATTTAATAGCTCATTCAATTCAGTTTTTTATGGGCTTTAAAATGAGGTGTCGCGGAAGTTGTAAACTGCTGTCGATCTTGCTGTGACCCCCTAGGAAAAGGTTATGCCCCGCCCTGTACAGTATGAGGTGGTATAATAGAAGAGCTGCTCCTAAAATCCATTATCATCTCTACACTTTTAAGCATGTTCAGATCCAGATTATTCAGGCTGCACCACAGAGTGAGTTGTTCATCCTGAGTTAAAAGAGCTATTTATCCATTTTTGAACCCTTGTTTAGTTTAGCAAAGAGAGGTTAAAATTTTGCATAGCATTACTTGAACCTAGCAATAGCATTGGCAGCAAAATTTTGTGTCCTGCTGGATAAACATCAGCTACTTACAGTTGTTGTTTCTACAGTTCTTTTACTTGTTTTTTTTTAACTTAATGTAGCGGATATAATGAAAGCTGCTCAGAGTATTTTGGGAGTTGGTGGCTTAACAAATCAAATAGGAGGATGGACTATTATGTATGATAGCAATGTTGAGTTACTTATAAAATAATAATAGTGGAATAAAAATCCAATAAAAATAAAATTTAAATTAATAAATTAAAGGGATTTTTTTTTTGCTTTCTTTGTATGTCTTCTGTTTCCAGGTTTGGCAGATAATAGCACCTTTAGATAAAAATTACAAATGTAATGAATAGGTAAATGTAAAGGTTCCCCTTGCACATATGTGCTGGTTGTTCCCAACTATAGGGGGCAGTGCTCATCTCCATTGCAAAGCCAAAGAGCCAGTGCTGTCCGAAGACATCTGCGTGGTCATGTGGCCGGCATGACTAAATGCCAAAGATGCCCGGAATGCTGTTACCTTCCCACCAAAGGTTGTTCCTATTTTTCTGCTTGCATTTTTACATGCTTTCAAATTGCTAGGTTGGCAGAAGCTGGGACAAGTAACGGGAGCTTATTCCATTGTGCTAGGGATTCGAACCGCTGAACTACTTTTCTGATCGACAAGCTCAGTGTCTTAGCCACCGCATGCCTAATGTAATGAATAGGGAATTACAAAATTTTTAAGAAAAGGAAGGTTAACCACTGAGATTTGATTCCGATCAGGATTCCCATTATTGTTTCTTCCTGAAAGAAAACTGGCAAGCAATAAGCATATTTCAAAAACATTTAAAATGAGGTTTGCTTCTAAGTCAGTTTAACAATTCCTTGTGTAGCTTTCCATCATAGATTTAGATTGGAGGATAGGTAGGGAGAGGACACAGTCACCACAGTATCTTATTTTCCAGCATTTATTGCCTGCAAATTGCCAAATCAATGATGTTTTTGTTGGAAAATGGGAGAGAACATCTCAGACACTTTTATAACTACAGTTTTTACGATGAGTGTAGAACATGGTGCCTGATTCCTGTGGGTAAATATCAACTGAACTCATTTCAGAATTAGATGCTACAACTTTTCATTATGAGAAGAAAAGTGTGGATCGATGAGACCAAAGTGAAATGTTGAGAATGGAAAAGAAAAATCAAGAGATGAGCATTTCAAACATAACATCTAGTACATAAAAACCTGAGGGCTGGAGCTTCATTCCCTTGATTGATGTCCTGCTGGTTTTCTTCCTAGTGAAAGATGTAGCATCACGCACAAGATTTATGTGGTTAGGGGAGAAGTTATTTACTCCATGAATAAGTACACCTTTTAAAGTAACTATATAATGAGCGAGTTAGGAATGAAACATGAATTGTAAGGAAAAATGACAGAAATCAGGTATGTATTATGCATGTCCACCTACCTAATAGCTCTGATTTCAGAGACAGCTGACATAAAATATCAAACATATCCATTTAAAAATATGTATAATTGACAATCTCAGAATGTCCCAAGCTTTCACCCCCCCAAAGCCCCACACCCAACAATGTTTTTCCCCACTTTCCTAAATTCCAAAACTATTGAGGTCATCTGGACTTCTGGAGGATAGTGTAGAATGTTCTGGGGTGGGACAGATTTCAACCCCCCCATCCCTCTGATTTTCCTGAGGAAGAATACCTAAAATATTACTTCCATTAGTGATTGCAAACGGTGAACAGACTTTGTTTTGAGAAGTTGGTCCCATTGGTAACATAGAATCATGTCATATAGATTTTATAGATCGAAATCACTTTGAATTGAAATTGGAGACATGCTGACACTCAATACAGTACCCATAATATAAGTGTAACCTTGCTCAAATGGCTTTCATTTCTTAGCAAGTGAGATGTCCCATGTTGTACCAGCTGAAGGTCCTGGGTAGTTTTCAAAGGTAGGTTGTGTTAAAAATAATTCATTCTTGACATAATGAGGACTTGAGTGATGGTTCCACGGTGTCCTCTTCCCAAAAAGGTTGCAACTGGCACAACTGGAAGTTGGCAAAGGTTGCAAATGGAATATGCAAATCCAATAAAATTTATGTATCCAAGAGAAGCCTCAATGGAGGGTTGTTATTTCAAGGAACAAAGGGGCTGTCAGCAAATCTGGTGATTTCTGGGCAAAGAGCAGCTTCATTTTGCTGGGATTCTGTTCCAGTTCTATCAATTTAATTCTATCTAGTCTCTTACTGCCTCTAGACACCAGATAAAAACATCCATTGCATTTCTGTCTTACTGGGGATGATATATGTACAACTCACCCCAAATTGATGAACGACCTTACCTGGTGATTCTATGTGGCTGTGAAAAAACATTGAGGAAAAACTGATTACTGTGGCACCCCATCAGGGGTTGGCAGAATATGTCAAGTGGAATCAACCACTTTGATAAGAACTCCTGCAAAACACCTGCAAATAGTTTCCCACCATCCCCAACCTTCAGCTCAAAAGAATAGACAGTGTTATCAAACATTACTGAGATATGCAATTCAGGGCAGACACACAAGAGTGCCAACTGCAATTTCAGCTCCATGGAAAAGTCTGAATCCTTACTGAAAGCGATCTAGATAATCAGTTTTTTCCAAGCTATTTTGAAGCTTCCAAACTACTTCAGAACCTTGTCCAAAAAGGTAGAAGTTATCAGTTGGTCAGACCGATGGTATTTTTGGGATACCACAGCTTTTTTTGAGGTAAGAATTATAATTCCTTTGATTAAGAAAATTCTAAGAGAACTCAGGGGACACAGTGGCTCAGTGGCTAAGATGCTGATCTTGTCAATCAGAAAGGTTGACAGTTCGTGGTTCAAATCCCTAGAGTTGTGTAATGGAGTGAACTCCCATTACTTGCTCCAGCTTCTGCCAACCTAGCAGTTTGAAAGCACATAAAAATGTAAGTAGAAAAATAGGGATCACCTTGGTAGGAAGGTTCCATGCACCTTCAGCATTTAGTCATGCCAGCCACATGACCACTGAGACATCTTCGGACAGCGCTGGCTCTTCGGCTTAGAAACGGGGATGAGCACCTCCCTCTAGAGATGTGAATGATTAGCACGTATGTGCAAGAGGAACCTTTACCTTTACTTTAAGAGAACTTATTCATGTGAGGAAAAAGGAGGGAGGAAATGAAAAGGAAATTATGCCAGACTTTTCTGGAAAAAGAGTAACTAGATATTCAGTTTTGTATTCTGAAAAAAAGTGATTCAAGCATCTCAGATGTGAATTCACTCATAAATGAGAGCAGGAATTTTACATATTCAGTTTCTCCTAACCTCTTATTTTTTAACATTATACCACATTGATTAAATTATCTGTAAATATTGCTTTCCTGTGCATACTCTATTAGCGGTTAGTGACAGAAACTTTTACTATCTCTCAAATATAGTTGCACACACCCACCCCATCTGGCTGCTAAAAGAATCAGTGGGGCATGAGTTCAACTCACAGGTGGCAGAGTTTATACAACCCCAAAACATCTCCAGAAAATTAAAGGAATCTCAGACAACCTTGCAAAGGTTGGGCCAGTTCATACTCACATAGAATCTAAATCAAAAATTATAGATGCAATCTTAAACATATGTGATGGCTGTGAGATGGCAAAAAGCTACCAAAACAGAATCTCTTTCTCCATATGCAGAAGCAAGCTTTTTAGATGTATAAGATTTTGTTTATAATGTGTTAAATAATTTTTGTATCTGGCTCTGATTTTCCTCCAGTGAAATCAATTCAGTGTCGAAATGCTGCAGAAATTATTATTAGAAATTATTTTTTACATTGTAGAGTCCTGAATACATTTTTTTGCCTTCAGATTAGTAGAACTAAGGGATTAGGAGTTTTCCCTTTTAAAAAAATCTAAAATTTGCTCAGCAGAATTTTACAATTGCTTCCATAGCTTTCCATTTCTTTATATTGTCCCAAAGGTGTTTTTTTTTTCCAAGAAGCAACTGGACTTTCTTGTTTTGCTTTGAAGACATTTCACTTCTCATTCAAGAAGCTTCTTCAGCTTTGACAGGATGGTGGGAAATGGAAGAATTTATATCTCTTGTAGACAGTTGGTCATTTGCATTCTTTCAGAGTATCATTGAAACCACTTGGAGGTTTAACGTGGTCCTCAGGATCACCTGAATAGTGCAAATAGTTGTGTAGCCTTCTTGGCATTGCTGAAAAGATTGTGTTGTAGATTGGAGATCAATGATGTTGTATCAAGTGGTGGGTTTCTTCCGATTTGGCCCAGTAGGGGACTCTGCTCACCCACCCTGACGCTTCTGCACATGTGCAGAAGCATCATGAGTGCACAGGAACACATGTGGGAACGCACGTGGGAGCTGGAGTGCACGTGGGAGGGCACCCGGACCAATACTAAAAAAATTAGCAACCCACCATTGATTGTATCCCTCCCCTTCTATTGAGAGAGGGCTGTTCATTTTTGACATAAATGGCCTCTTTGACCCCTCTTTCAAACCAGCAATCATCTCTGTCCAAAATATGGACTTTTCTGTCTTCAAAAGAGTAGTATAAACACCAGAAGAGGTATACAACATCATATTATCACTTTTTTTCCAAAGTCTCAACATCTTTTTTGTAATATGGTGACCAAAACTGGATGCACTATTCCAGGTGTGGCCTTACTAAGTCTTTATAAAGCAGTACTAATACTTCATGTGATTTTGATTCTATGCCTCTGTTTATACATCTAAGGATTGTATTAATTTTTTTGGCTGCTACCACACACTGCTGACTCATATTTAAGTGATCGTCCTCTAGGAGTCCGAGGTCCCTCTCACAGCTACTATTTTTGAGCCAGGTTTCACCTAATCTATACT
This sequence comes from Thamnophis sirtalis, assembly GCF_051295495.1. Classification (NCBI taxonomy): domain Eukaryota; kingdom Metazoa; phylum Chordata; class Lepidosauria; order Squamata; family Natricidae; genus Thamnophis; species Thamnophis sirtalis. The sequence goes on along the minus strand of NW_028261385.1, from coordinate 40,096,514 downwards.
TGTATGTTTGGTTTTTCCTGACTAAATGTAAAGCCTTGCTTTTCTCAACATTAAATTTCATGTTGTTGCATTGAGCCCATTGTTCAAGTCTGTCAAGATCTTTTTGGATCCTGATTTTGTCTTCTGGGATGTTAGCTATTCCTGTCAGTTTAGTAGCATCTTAAAATTTTATGAGCTTCCCTTCTATTTTCTCATCTAACTCATTTATGAAGATATTGAAGAGTACTGGGCCTAATACAGAGCCTTGTGGTAGCCCACTGCTCACTTCCCTCTATGTGGATGTGGTACCATTAAGGACTACTTGTTTGTCATTCAGTTGCAAATCCATCTGGTGCTGATGCTGTCTATCTCACATTTTTCTAGCTTACTAAGAAGTAGGTTGTGGTCTACTTTGTCAAATGCCTTGCTGAAGACTAAGTATACTAGGTCCACAGCATTTTCAGAGTATAAGATGCACCGGAGTATAAGATGCAGCAAGGTTTTGAAGAGGAAAATAAAAAAAAAGTTTTTACACTCTGTGAGCCTCCCCCAAATGGTCCGTTTTTCATGAAAATGGCCCCGTGTTCCCCCCCTCCAGATGCATGAATAGCATTTAGGGAGCTTGCAGAGTGCTCCCGGGGGGGGGAGGCAAAAACAGTAAAAAATGGCCTGTTTTTCTTAAAATACGGCCCCATTTTTTGTTAAAAAAAGGGCATGGATAGCCTTTAGGAAGCTTGTAAAGTGCCCCTGGGGGCTAGGGGGTGAAAATTGAGAAAAAACGGGCCATTTTTGCTCATTTCTGCTCTCTGCAGCCCCCAGGAGCTCTCTAAAAGCTCCCTAGAGGCTATGCATGGCCATTTTGGTGAAGGGAGCGGAGTTTCGGGAGGCAAGAAAATGCTGTATTCAGTGTATAAGACACACCCAGATTTTCAGCCTCTTTTTCGAGGGAAAAAAGTGTGTCTTATACTCTGAAAAATACGGTAGCCACTTTGTCAAAAATGAAATAAGGTTGGTTTGGCATGATCTGTTTTTAACAAACCCATGCTGGCTTTTCATTATAACTTTATTTGTTTCTTGATGTTCACAGATCTGTATTTTTATTATCTTTTTCAGCATCTTCCCAGGTATTGATGTTAGGCTAATTGGATTGTAGTTGCTTGGGTCTCCCTCCCTTTTTTTGAAGAGGATTTTCCAATCTCATGTAATTCCCTGGTGTTCCAGGATTTTTGAAAGATATGGCACAATGGTTCTGTGATTACATGGCAAGAAACGTCACTAGTATCTTCTTCCATTGGTCATATATTTTATTTATGTATTTACATATTCAGGCTCATCAATAAAAAACTATAGGACAGTAATTGTTACTCATTTATAGAAACAACAATTTAATTGTTTTCTTTGCAGAGTTCAAGTAAATGTGCAGAACTTTGCAGTGGCTACGAGGAACTACAACATTTTGCATTCTTTAGTTGTAAAACTTCTTTCAGTTGAGCTGGAATTTAAAAGATGTGGAACTCATGAAATAATAAAGAAATCTTGAGTTACCCTGCCAACCTTTAACTGAAAGTCACTTTATATAGACATAAAGCTACTACCTGAATGCCTGCTTTTAAGTGGTGCTTATGATAAAATGTGTATGATGGTTGCTAAGCAGAGTGAGGTAAAGTGGAAAAAGACACATAAGCTTTTAAGGAAAAGTAGGTCAAGACTTTTATCTTAGTCATACTACTAATATAAATATGCCATAAGGTATAATTGTATAAAAAATCCCCTTAAGTCTAGAACTGGATCCTCTTCCAGTTATGAAACATAAAAATATACTTTGTGCCTTATACTTTCATAAATCTTCTATTTTTCCATATCATGAACATGGCAGAATTATTTTTAGAAAATAATACAGAATAAAATCATGTGATGTGACATGGTAGGAAGAATATGAAAGACTGATTAATTGGTTATGTTCTATCAAGTCATTTTTGCTTCTAGCAACCACATGACAATCTATCCTTAATATGTTCTTTCAAATCTCTCAATGCTGCACTCATTGCCACCATAACTGAATCCATCCACTTGCTCCTGCTTGTCCTTTTTATTTTTTTATTCCATCTTGCCAAGAAATAGAGCTTTTTCCAGAAAGTGGGCCTTGATATAGTGTCCAAAATAGGATAATTTTAGTCTGATCATTTATGCCTTGAGTGAGAATTTTGGGTTGTCTTGTTTCATGATCCATCACTTTCTTTTCTTGGCTGGCCATGGTATTCTGATGAAGTCTTCCCCAACATCAAGTTCAAAGGTGTTAATACTTTTCCTATTTTGCTTCTTTGAAGTACAACTTTTGCTTCCATAGAGTGTCACAGGAATAGCATGGGTTGCACAATTCTGATCTTTGTAGGTGTAAATGAGAGAGGATTGTCTACATGGAAGTAGGTGGAGAAGGATGTCCAGCAAAAACTCCTGATATGCAATCACTCAGATCCAAAAATGTGCTTAAAAGAAGACATGGGTGCACTCCCTAGTCATATTAGTGCTTTCTCAAATTAATCTTAGAGATGAAATCTATATTACATATGGGTCAGTTGCATATCCTAGCCTATGTAAAAAAATCTGGTTATGCAACCCCTGCCTCTGCCAGGGAGGAGAAGGCTTTGTCTTTGAGTACTGCAGACAAAAGGAGAAGGAGTAGAAGTCGGAAACTGAGCAGAGCTAGAGTAGAAAGTAATATTGCTCTCCTCTCCCTGATTTAAGGTTTTAATCAATAAAAACCTGGAAAATCTGGTGAATCAAGCTATCAAATATAAGTGTGGCAGAATAAGATGTTCTTATTGGGAAGAATTCCAAACCATCTCAAGATTATTTTTTTGCTTCTTTGCCAAAATCATGCAACCTGTCAAACAGATACTAAGGAGCAGGAACATCTTTCTTTTGATGAAAGTATATAAAGTGGCCAGATTTCATAGGAAAAGGAATGGTTGGGGTTGTAGTTGTGCTATGCGGAGGTGAATCTAGTTCCAGGTGGAGGAGGAAATTCCAGCTGAGGTCTGACAGGTGCAAGCAAGATTAATACACTTACATTAATAAAATACATTAATTAATATGATACATTAATATAATCGAGCAAGTCCAGAGGTATTTCACGGGAAGAGTACTCCACTCCTTTGCTCACAATAGAATACCTTATGCCACCATGCTTGAAATTTTGGGCTTAGAGAACCTAAAACTATGCCAATTAAGGTCTGACCTAAGCATTGTACACCAAATTGTTTGCTACAATGTCCTACCTGTCAATGACTATTTCAGCTTCAACTGCAATAATACAGGGGCAAACAATAGATACAAACTCAAAGTAAACCTCTCCAAATTGAAATTATGACTCTTCAGCAACAGAGTGGTCAATGCCTAGAATGCACTACCTGACTCTATTGTTACATCCTCAAACCCCAATAACTTTAACCTTTAACTGTCTAGAGTGGCCCTTACCCCTTTCCTAACAGGTCTGTAAGGGGGCATGCATAAGTGCACCAGCGTGCCTACTGTCCCTATCCTATTGTCCCCATTTATTTGTACCCATTTCCTGTGTTCATGCCCATGTTTATACTTATACCTGTAATCTCGTACCCGTTTAACAAACTAAATAAATAAAATAAATCAGATCAGAAAGAGAGGTCTATAGAAAGGACCATCAGGTGGAAAAAAAATGGAAAGAACTAAAAATGTTACTAAGTTGCAGGGGAACTGAAGCTGTATAATGGACTGAGCATATAAAGACTGTGTTAGAGGAGGACTATATGAATCAGGGAATGAAGGAGCAGTTAAGAAACTACAAAAAAAGTTACGAAGGCTTGAATAGAACTTATTTGTCCTTTTTGCATACCAACATGGAAATGAACTGTGAGCAACCCAGCAATAATTCATGCAATTTTTATAATTACATCTGATCAAATAAAAGGATGCTATGTAACAGATATCTCTAAGAACACTTTTCCATAGTGTTGACATTGTTTGAGAATTGAAGAAATGCATCTCAAAAATGATAGAAGTGCTAAATTAATTCAGAGTGTATTTTGGTATCAGTCAATGTTTAATTTTAAAATGTGAATGCTTCCTCAGCCTTATTGTTAGGTAAAGATATATGTTATGCTACATGGTATAAAATATGTATGAACTCTCACCCCGTTCCCCACCCTCCCTGGTTATATTTAGTAGAAACATTTTCAAAATTGTATATGCCTGAGTTTCCCTGTGATTTTTTCTTTTTAAACAAGATTGCAAACTGATTTAGAAAGGAAAATAAATTGAACCTAAGACTAGAAAATTCATTAGTGGCTACACTGGATGGAACCTAACAGTTATTCTATTCAATACCTCTGGAGAATACTACATTGCCGACTTATGCCTGAGAAAAATAGAGTTTATTTGCATATTCTAATGTGATATCCAAACATTTTCTGACAGCGTATACAATGTACTGTCAAAGGCAAGAGCCTCCTCTGTTTGTTTTGTGGCTCAAAATGGTAGGGAAACTAGCAGCAATTATACAGTTGTTGTGTTGCAGCAATCAAGTAGAAAGGCTTTATTTAATCAACCATTTCACTGACCAGAAGGTGTAATCCAAACATGATAATAGCTTAATGACACAACTGGCAATACCCTTATTGTTTTTATGTTCCAAATGGATTGTTTGCCTCATTACATATAAACATTGATCTTGGCTATTTGAAAGTGTTTGTCTTTGGATTTGAACACATTAATCAATGGTCAATTAACAGCAGAATCAAGGAGAAGATATAGGAAAACATATCTACTTTGAAGGATAAAATTAGCATTAGCAAACAGATAAATCTTAATCAAAGATCTGGTCAGAAAAAACAAGATTGTTCACAAAGCATTTCTGATTCTAAGAATTTGTAATTTTTCTATTTTTCTCTAACAGATTATTGATGTTTGTCTCAAACAAGTGAAAGATTTTAGCAACAGACTCTCCACTGAAGAAATATTGTTTGCCATGGTAACCTCATATATACAGATTTTTTTTAAAAAAAAATCAGTTGAATATAATAGACACACACACACAATTAGTTGGATTGGAGGGAAGAGCACCAGCGAGGAGACCATAGGAGGAGGCAGGAAGCCAGTCAAAGAACCATACTGGAGCACACAGACTTTCCCCCAGCCCCGGAAGGATCCAGCCCAGCTTCACTGATTACATGAAAAGGCAACGTGGCTCTGCCTGCAATCAAACTACACTTGGGGAGGGAAAGCACTTCTCTCCAGCCTTTGCCCGAAGCCCCGCACCTCCCCTTCCCTCCGACCCATACGTACCTTTTCCAGCTGTTTCAGAGAGGATTTAAACTCTGCTCTTGCCTCGGGTCCTCTGAAGAAGCACCGCCCAAAAGAGCACCCTCTACTATGAGGCAGGAGAACTGTGTGCCTCACCTATGTCAGGAATTTTTAGGCTTTTAACCCTTGCTTAACTCTGCTCGAGTGATCATAAAATGCTTAAAGTCAGACTAAATGAGGCATGCAGTTCTCCTGCCTCATAGTAAAGGGCGCTTTTTAGAGGCTTTTTGAAACAGTTAAGCAGAGTCATCCACAGTGAGGTAGCAACTAGCTCAGCCTGACCTCAGCTCTCGTCTTTTTCCTTTTACATTTTTTTTTCATGATGACAGTGGTGAGGCTGTGCCTCCCCTGCCTCCCCTGACTGCACGTCACTGTTTCAGACAAATGGTTGTCCATTCTCTCCTTAAGAATCTCCAGTGATGGAGAACCCATAACTTATGAGGAATGTCGTTCCACTGATTAATTGTTCTCATTGTCAGGGAATTTATCTTAGTTCTAGTTTTGATCCCTCCTTGATTAGTTGCATCATTTGCTTCTTGTTCTGCCTTCAAGGGCTTTGGAAAAGAGGTTGAAACCTCCAGTTCTTTGAGGCAGTCCCTTCGATATTAGAACAGTGCTACCTTGATGGATGAAAGGCTGCTGAGATCCAGGCTTGTCTCTATCTCACTTTTCTGCAATGGTGACTAACTGCAAGAAATCCATCCTAGCTAAATTATCTTGCTTGGTCCATGAAAAGTCCATAAGATTTTCTAGTCTAAAACATTAGATAGCCTAGCAATGAACACAGCACCTGGGCCTTGATGGGTTTTGAGATCTGAATTGGTGCAGATAGGCCTGGCCAGCCGATTGTACAATAACTTTCCTTACCCTCTCCTTGATATGGGGCATACAGAATATTGCATGAACATCAGCCATTATCGGGAAGGGGAAGAAGTAGTGTTACTTGTTTAACTTACTTAATAGAGAAACACTTATGATGGCATTTTTTTAAAAAAAAGTAGGATTATCATAAGTGGGTTAGCATATTGGAGAAAATTGCCTGCAATGCTCATTTTGGCATATGAATGTTCTGTTTAATCTGGGTAGAAATAATACAGTTTGTTATTTTGAACAGTCATTTGGAACTGTTGGATATTGGGAGGATTCTTTGTGTTTTCAGGATATCCCATTAATAGTTTGCCCCAACCCCTACATTTGATTTAGTTGGCCATCTCCTTCCTTTCTGGCATATAGGAAATGGCATTTAGATTTCAGAGTCAGATTTAATATTTAAAGACAATAGCCAGTTGCTTCTGCTATACCTAGTTTACAGTGAGAATCTAGTTTGTACGAGTCAGCCCAAAACAGTGGAACAAGCTTGAAAATATTTTTATCTCTACAAGGCAGCAAAAACACAACATTTTGCTTGCCATTAAACTTAGGAAACACTAAGATTGTGGAAATGTAATTTTAGTTGTTTTAAAATCAACTTTGCTTAAAGGTTAGCAAGACACAAAAGGTTTTGTTTCTGAATATAAAAACTGACCCTTTAAATTCAATTGTATGTAAAAAAATAATATTTTATTTATCTTATTTATTTTTAGTCTGCATTTAAGATTGAGGCCCTTTCAAGGTGACATACATAATAGATATAATGATTTTAAAAATGCTCAAAGCAATAACAGCAAATGTCAGAAAGAACATTACCAAAATCCAAAGCACTCAAAAGCAGAATTATAGTAAACAATCTAAAATATGATACAGTTGAATTCAAGAGAAATCCAGGTGGAACTTCAAAATTTTATGAAAGGCCTTTAAGGAAAGCTCCTAATGAATGCTGAGTACGAACTTACCCCATATTTGATGTGGGGCAGAAAAGGACCTACTACTAGCCTCATAGCCTTTCCAAACAAGTGAATAAGCTGATGGTCATGTAATCTGTCATTTATATAAATAGTGATTAAAGGTAGCATAATATTGGGAAAGTAGCTATAAACAAAGTCTGTGACAGCATACTTTCCAAATTCCAATTTCCCTCCCAGCTAATATTTTCTTCCTTGTGTTCCCTGGTCTGTTGTGTCCCCCCCCCCCCCCCGGATTTCTGGACGATGTCAGCAATTTCCATTGTGCAATTTGCATCTCTAGTTCTAGCCTCATATCCCTCTTCCCTTTGACAGTCTTTAATTGTAATTGCTCTACTGCTTTAAGAATAGTCCCAGCAAAGAAGGAGATTGTAAATATGACCCCAAAAAGAACCTTTGGGTAATGAACAGACTTAATTCAAAGGCATGTTGAATGTATCGATCTTTGACTAAATGAACCATCAGTTATAGTTTCAGGCTACAGATATGAATATGTTGTTATTATACATTTCTGTGTATCCATAATTATGCTTAATTTTCTGGATAATCCAGATGTTGAATATGCCAATTCAGTACGAGATTTTTGCCTATTGATAGAGACATAGGCACAAATGTAAGTCCTGCTAGATAACTACTAGATCATGGATCTTGAGATAAGTAAGGCCATTTCTTAGTTATGAGAACTCTAGATTCAATTAATTATATCCCTTGGGTCAAAATGTCACACAGAGGAGTTAAACCAACTGTGGCACCTAATTTCTGCCTGCATGTTAAAACATTTTTTTATTCTATAGCAAGGGGTGAACTGTGAGACAGGAATCTGTTTGTATTTTCTTTGTGAAGTTGTAGATGCCATATTGGGGATGAATGACTCTAGAGTGGGCTGGCTTTCAGTGAACATGGAATGGGCCATTCTCTGGTGTGCCTGTTCACAACGGATATGAAGTCAGAAGATCTCAGATAGGTTGACTTGGACTAAAGTGCTATACTGTATTTTTGAGAAGATCAGTACAACTTTCCTAATGCTTATGATGTTCCTTTGATGTTCAGGAAAATCAGTGTGTTGTTTGGCCACAGGTCTCTTGTCAAGGCTTCTGTTTATTCCATTCACTAAAACACTGTTTTACTGCATGTTTATTCTGTAAGTTTGATATGTATCCTATTCTTTAAAATAAATCCATAATATATTTGTACATTCTGTAAAATTAACTTTGACTGATTGCCTCATATTTCCTCTATACTTCCTTTCCATCTCAATCAGTAGCTCTTTTACTGAGAAATCTGAACTCCTCCATTTTTAAGGTTTATAAAACAATTGAGACATTCTCTGTCTAATTCTCCATGAGCATGTGGCTGGAGTTTTAAGCAGGATTAGAATATTTCACCAACACTAATTTCCCCTTTGATCATTTCAATTAGCCAGAGAAGAGAGTTCTGGTAGCAATTACTTTTCAAGTAAATGAGGCAGCTCATTAACTGCCAAGGAGTCTCTGAATTTATGCTTCATTTTTATTGAAAGAATGAAAATGGTCAGAAAAAAAGTTGACAGATAGGGAAAAAAATTTCACTGAAACAGAGCGATTGTAATATATGTAAGTGATATTTTAAAGAATTCCTTTATTAACATTTTCCTTTGCTTATGAGTTCTAGATCAGGAATCTGTGGTCTCTAAATGTGGTTGGACTACATCTCTGATAATCCCCACAACTTGTAACAGTGTTGAAACCCATGTATATTGGACAGCACAATGTTATTTACTCCTGAAATAGAGTATAATTAATCTCAAATTGCTTGAATACTTCTGTGAATTGGTGTAACGTTTGGTAAAATAAGTGATTTGTGGGCTAATGATTTTACTATCATGCAGTCTTTTAATTTTAATAGACTTTTGATTCTTTCAGTTTTATGTTCCATCCTTTATGGCTAATTGTTGTAAGTAGGTAAGAATTCATTCTAACATTCTTCTCCAGTCTATAAAATTACAATTTATGAATAAGAATATGTAAAAAAAAACTCAGCATTCACAATAATATCGTCAATGTAAATGTTTCTAGGTAACAGGGGGTAGAATAATAAATTTTGATAATAGCAGTTAAATATGTATCTATACTATTTCAATCAAAAGAGCTATTTTGGTACATAAAACTTTCCCCCAAAAAGTTAACAAAGTGGATCTAAAGGGGTCTGTTAATTTAATTCTTCTGGGATTAAATCCATCTCTGGATCTCTGCATCAGAGAAAGCAATACTTGGTCCCAGAACCACATGTAACCAAATTTCTTTTTAGCTATGTACTGGGAAAAACATTTTTGTTTTCTCACCGTTCAGAGATAGAACACCTTAAAATTGGATTGGACACCTTAAGATTGATTTTAACTGAAAAAAAATAAAATGCAACATCCCCTCCCCCAAATTAATGTCCATTCTGTTGTATAAGTGATACAATTCCATTCAAATGAATGATTCTATTCAATTACTAATTATCTTATTAGGAAGCCTACACCTATGTTAACTGCAAATCCTGGCCACCAAATATTGCCCATGCCTGTTTTAGAGAGGTATTATGTATTCTGATCACATGATCCACTGCAAGATTCAGGATCATTTAAATTCTAATCTGTTTTTAAAGTAATCCCAGACACAAATCTTTGTGGTAATCTACATGTATGACTAGTTGTCCTGTGAAATTACCAATATGGAAGGAATCAATTTTATTCACTGTATTTCACACATAATTTCTGCAATAGAATTGAAAGTACAGTTGCACCTGCAGTGATACAATAAAAACAACCTACATCCTCAGATATCATTTTTAAGGGGCAGGGGCAGAATCCATAATATTTTTTGCTTTTATAGAGCTATGGATGAAATCCATTCTTTTTCAGTGAACAATAAATATAAATTATGTAGCCTTCAACAAAAAGAGACTGCCGGTATCAGCATATATTAAAAATGTTATCTAGACAGCTAATAAATATTAAGCTAACTAGGCCTTTCCACTTAAAAATAACAAATGTGAAATTTTCATGTCGAAGCCTGTCAACCAGGTACCCAATGAATTATTGTACTGCTCAATTTTATATTGACAATAGTTTTAAATATTGAGGTAATAAAATATATTCTTACAACCAATTTAGGCACACAAAAGTTATGTGTGACCATACTGCAATCATTATTCTTCAATATTTAAAAATATAACATTCCTCCATTACAACCATTTATCTTGCTTAGAAAGAGTCTTTAACCACTTTTAGTTCTTTAAGAGAGAGGGGAAGAAAGAACAAAATAAAAATTTAGTTTGGAATAGTGACCTCACAACAGGAAATGTTCCATGATGCTGACATAAACTGTTCTAATTAGAAAACTTATCTCAAAGGAGGTTTGAAAAATCAGGTGAGAACATTTATATAGTCCTGCTAATAAGAATTTTAGACAATCTGAAACTCATACTCTCATGGTGACAAGAAAGAAAGAAGTAAGAGCTAATAAAGAGATGAAAATAAAGCATCCTGATATCAGTTCTCAGAGTTACTTTTATTTTAGTGACCAGCTGGGATGAAAATCGGTTCTTGTATCCCGCTGGAATGAATGCTGGGTAGGCAGCAGTATGCAGAGCTCTAAGCAGCTGGTCTCTCAGCAGAGGTAGAAGGTCCCCATTGCTTTCTGCTCCTTCTGCTGCCCAGAGTTGAGACCCCAGGACCCCAGAAATGCTGGTTTTCACAGCTTTCAAATGTCTTTCATTTAATGAATTTTGTGAGTAAAATATTTACTACTTCTCCCTTTGGGACCGTTTTGAACTCTTTCCTGATGCCATTCTGCTAGCAAACGACCCATCTTTCCACTTTAAAGTAGTTACATTGATTAGTTCTTTAGCTATGACTGTTTGCTTCTTTCTGTTTTCAAATTAAGCACATATTGTAATATCAGGTTATCATTTGTATTAGCTTAGGCACAGATGTTCACCCCAATTTCTCTCTTCCCTCCCTCCCTCCCTGCCCCCCTCTCTCTTCATGTATGTGTACTCACTCTCTCATACACGTACTGTATATACAAATGCATATGTCGGCATTTGGGGCGTGTCAAATTTTTCAATATTTAATTTCCAAACATTAGGGGCTTAAAGGTTCTGACATGCCTTGGGGGTTGTAAAGATATTTTGGTTACTTTAATATAAATTACATGGGCTTGATAATTAACTACATAAATATCATAACTTTTTCACATTTTGTTTGTTTCATTTTACATTGATGTATGTATGTATGCATGTATATACCACCTTAATCTGAAATCAAATACTTTTTACTTTTTCTTTTGCAATCACATTTCTTCTTTGCGCTGATATTTGCTTTGAGCAAGGAAAGTCGTTTAATGATGAGGAAAAAACACAAAACCTTCTTATGGTAATGAGATAGAGGAGGACATGGGAAATAAATACCTTAATTTTTGTTTTTCCATTTCATGCTTTCAGGCATTGTGGCCAAAGGCTACTTCCCAGGTGCTTTCTTTTTTATTTTATGCATCACAGATGAAAAGACAATGAACTGTCAAGTGAAAAAGAGAATAATGAATGAATCAAAAATTGGAGATGACAGACAGCTTTTGATTTATTTTATGTCTTTTATCCTGATATATTAATATAACAATGCAGTGTGGTTGCTTCTTCTCAATTTCAAATGTTTTTCTAATCAACCTCTATAGAAAAATCTACCTCAAGGTCAACAAAAGATGAAAAACAGCCAATTCAGAGCAATAATGATCATGTCCCTCTCTGTCTGCTACCCACGACTGGTTATGAGTGGGCAAATTATGACATGCCATATGAATGATAGAAGACAAAGAAGCTTTTATTATGCCTGGGCATGACAAACAATAGCAATAGCAGTAGCACTTACACTTATATACTACTCCATAGTGCTTCACAGCACTTTCTCAGTGGTTTATAATATTACCACATTGCCCCCAACAATCTGGGTCCTCATTTTACTGACCTCAGAAGGATAGAAGGATTAGCCAACCCATAGTCAGGATCGATGGGCAAAATTAGCCTGCAATGCAACATTCTAACCACTGCACCACGGTGGCTCAAGACCAACCCCAACACTAGGTAGAACAAAGCTGAGCTTTGAGCAACTGAGACAGGTAAGGAAACAAATTGAGATCTCCAATCATTGCTCTTCTTGTCCAGATCACATGCTGCATTGTGTCCCAGATATACTGCTTTCCAAAGCAGCTTGTGTGCTCTAGTTGATCTAAGAAGTTCTAGTGAGGTGGTGTGAAATGGAAATAGAGGCCACCTAGACAGACAATCACTGGGGCTGTGAGATTCAATTAAAACTCACCATTCATTCAGCAGCTGGCCACTGGCCCTTAGTACTTCGCTGAGAGGTCCTCACAATCACTTATAATGAGACAGACACAATAGCCATTTATCTAGGTGTTATCTATTACCATCATTGACTTAATGACATGGATAATTATATATTAATTTAACTAAATAATAATAATAATAATAATAATAATAATAATAATAATCAAGAACATCAATTAATCGAAGTAAAGAACAAAAATCTACTGAAGGCCCAACAGACAAAACAAGAATACAGAAAAGATGTGATAAAATCAAGAATGGAGAGTTGGCAGAACAAAGCACTGCATGGCCAATTTCTGGAAAAAATAAAAGATAAAGTGGACAGTGAACAAACTTGGTTATGGTTAACAACAGGTACATTAAAGAAAGAAACAGAGTCACTAATCCTGGCTGCGCAAGAACAAGCTATCCGCACAAATGCCATTAAGGCCAAAATCGAAAAATCCTCTGATGATGCCAAATGCAGACTTTGCAAAGAAGCTGATGAAACTGTTGATCACATACTCAGCTGCTGTAAAAAAATCGCGCAGACTGATTATAAATTGCAGCACAATTCAGTAGCACAAATGATCCATTGGAATTTGTGCAAAAATTATAATATTAAAACAGCAACAAACTGGTGGGAACATCAGCCTGAAAAAGTCACTGAAAATCAGATGGTCAAGATCTTGTGGGATTTTGGTATACAAACCGACAAAATACTGGCGCATAATACACCAAACATCACACTGGTTGAGAAAAATAAGGTCACAATCATAGACATCGCAATACCAGATGATAGCAGGGTCGGCGAGAAGGAACATGAAAAAAATCGCAAGATACCAGGACTTAAAAATCGAAATTCAACGACTATGGCACAAACCAGCAGTGATAATTCCAGTGGTAATTGGCACACTGGGTGCTATTCCAAAAGCACTGGAATTACATTTAAAACAGTTAAAAATTGATAAAATCACCATCAGTCAAATGCAAAAAGCCGCACTGCTTGGATCTGGACGCATATTACGAAAATACGTTATGCCGTCCTAGGCCCCTGGGTGGGGCCCAACTAGTAACCAATGCCAAATCCGGCGAAACAACTGGCCGCTGTGATACAATTGTATAATAATAATAATAGTATAATTGGATTGTAATAAACTCAGTCATACTGCAGAACTCTACAGGTTAAACTTAAAAAGCAGTCTAGAGAACAAATAATTAATCTTGTAACATTTTAAATATTACTTTTCTTTCTCTTGACTACATTTGTACCCATATAAATATATGTATGGTAAAAAACGATCAGTTATATATTTATACTTCTCAGCTTTTAAAGGTCCAAACTACAGGTTCAAACCAATCAGTAACATTTAGGCTACATTTCTCCACTCTATATAAATCTACTTGAATGTTGTTTATGCATATATTTATACTCGCAAAGGAAATTATGATCATAAGATTAATTTGAAGTGTATACAGCATATGATTATGTGATTGCTTACAATATTATCCATTCAGATTGATGAAAAGACAAATTATAAGCAAAATAAAACAAAAAGGAGGAATAAAACAAAAAAGAGGAATAAATATGTGACAGAAAATAAATGTTGTGTCTAATTTAATGATCACTCATCTGAAGATGCCTCAAATGTTCAATTATATAATTAAATGTTCTGTCAACACTCAGAAGAGATAAGAAAAGTTTGCAGTAACTCTGTAATTAGAACTGTAAATTTTAAAAGAACTTTTTTTCTTGATGAATCAAGTACACACACCACAGATAATTCAAGGAATTGATTCAGGAATGAGTACATAACTCACACAATATAGGCTGGGCAATGAAGTAGTAAAACCATCTTAATGAATTCTGTGGGATATCTCCTAGCCATTCTCACTTATACATTCCCTCACTTTGATCCCTCGGTTTCATAAGTCACATTTTCTACAACTCTAAGGATTAATAGCAGAAACTATAACCCATAGTTTAGTCTCATACATACAACTCAAATTATGAACCTGGTTTATATATGACACCTTTATCTTAATAAAAAAGGCCCAGCTACAAAAAACACACTCAACAACATCTTCAAAGGAATAAACAACCAGGGAAGAAGAAAATAATAACATCTATCATTCCTGGATATCCTCATCAGCAGAAGCACTGACAGCAAATTAGAAACACAAGTCTATTGTAAAACTGCACACATTAGCCAGATGCTCCACTACCAAAGTGTCAACTCAACCTCCCACAAGAGAACCTGTGTAAGAACACTATTTAGATGAGCAGAAACACACAGCAGCAATCCTGAACAGAAAACAGATGATCTATGGAACATCTTCCAACAAAATGGATACACATAGAACTTTATCAAACTCAATGCACTATAGCACAACCAACACAAGGTATGAAAAGGATAACACTGCCACACATTTAAAATAAAATCTTGGAACCCACTACAACCACATGATACCTGGCACACAACCCTACTAAAGCCCTCCAAAACATCCTAAGTAAACCAAAAGATCCAGCAGCTCCAGAGGGGAGAAAAAAAACAGGAGACATCTAGAAAATACAGTGTAATGACTGCAACAGCCACAGTGTAGGAAAAACAGGAAAAAAACTGCCAGAGCACAGGCAGTTGGTGATCATGTGATGGTGAGAATGCTGTGATGGTCGTAACTGCAAGGACTGATCATAAAGTTAGTTTTTCAGTGACATCATACCTTCAAATGGCCACTAAATGAGGCAGTCATTACACAAGAACTACCTCTATGTACCAGCACCAAGATAGTAGCAGTCATGAGGAGATTTGGCACTAGGCATTTATGGTTTAGAATGCCTTGCCTGGTTGCAATCCTGTACCTATAATTAATTAGAAGTATATACTCTAAACAACGAGTTGTCCTTAAACTGGTTTTATGGACGCATTATTTATATATTGTCAAAACTCAGTACATGTCGGCACAAGCAACCAGAGGCGCTCGCAAATAGCTGAAGTAAGCAACTTTATCATTCTCTAGTTATAAGAATCCTACTCTTAGTTATAAGAATCTGTCCAGGCTACTTGTCTTCCCTTGGGAACAACTAGATAAGCTAAGCCCATGCTGCGCGCGCGCGCGCGCGCACCCACCCACACCCACACACACACACACACACACACACACACCTTCCAACTTAGCTGGCAGTTTCCCAATAGTGCATGTACCTTATTATTTTATCACCAATGTGGACTTTCTATGGTTTTAAGAGTTTTAAGAAAACTTTTTTCTTACAGTAGGTATGTCGGCATGCTAACTTTTCAGCATGAGATCAATAGCTTATATTCTCTCTTCATTATTTTGGTCTATTCATATTCAAATTCTGTTAGTGATCAAATCTAGGTGATGCTTTTTCTGTTTAGTTATCAGTACTGCTTAGATTGTTTTGCTTTCTGTCACAGAATCATATCACAATACATTAAGTAAAGATTCTGATAAATGATCCCTTTTAAAAAAAATCTAGTTTTGTATATGTACACCTTAGAAATGGCAGTTTTGAAGGGTTTATTTCAAAATCAAATTCTAGGAGGAAAGACAAAAGCTGCAATCCTGTATGAGAGATATATAGGTAGGTAGTAAGTGTAACTTTGGATATAGCACCCTTTCAAAACTGTTTTATGAAGCAAGAGATTGACTCCTTTCTAAGATTGAGGTAGACTATATTTGTCATCACCAGATTTTTTTCATATACTCTTTTCTAATGCAAGGAGAAGATGTCAACTCACACATCTCCACATTTATTTCCTCTTGGTCAACTGATTTCCAAAACTGACTGAGGTGGAAGGCTGGAAGAAATTTGGGAATTACCCAATTCAAGTTCTTTGCAATCTACAGAAGTAACCTGATAGGAGAGGATATTACCATGATGGCAAACCTATGGCATGCACGCCACAGGTGGCATGCAATCCCCTCTCTGTGGGCATGTGAGCCGTCACCCCATTTCAGCTCCAATGCACATGCACGCATGCTTCCGCTGGCCAGCTGGTTTTCAGGTCTCTGCTCTGCATGCACATGCATGGGAAGGGGGCAGGGGAGTGTATGCATACGCAGGTGGCACATGGGAGAACATGTACACATGCACGGGTGTAGGCTCATGCACAGGGGCTGCATGTACATTGCATTTTGGGGGTTCGGATGCACATGGTTTGGGCACTCGATCTGGAAAAGATTAGCTATCACTGGGATATAGCATTTAACTGCCATGCATAAGTGCCCTCCCTCACTGATTGTTAAGTTAATCAAATGAGAAACTAATAAAAAAGGACCCAAAGTAATTGAGAAAATGGCCAGCTTCCCTCCTGGCTGCCATGAAGGTTTTGAGAGGGGCTAATGAACTAGAATTTCACATGGATATCAATATGGTAACCAAAACATAGATAACCTGTCTGGCAAAATGTTTGTCCATGTCAAATGTTATATTTATTGCTAAAACTTATTTTCCTTTTTTGAGGTGAGCATTGCATGAGTTTGGTACTACTTTCTCCCCAACAATATTCTCCCCAACAATAATTATTTTAAAGAAGCCGGCATCCATTTCTGCCCCCATGGAAATATATTAACAACCACTGTTTCCAAGGCTTTCTGCTTATTAGAAGCAGATATCAGTAAACTTTTAAACATGCATTTTTTTATTTTTTAAAAAAATAGTAGTGCTAACTCTCCAGCTTCACTTTATCTAAGTATCTAATCAAGTATGTTGGAACCACCTGAGGAGCAATTCCATAGCTGTTTATCAGGAAATAAGCTGCTAAATAACTGACATTTGTTTATTCAGAAAAGCAATCAGGATGTTTAGAGTTTGAATGGTTTATTCTTTTTTTTAGTTCGCTGGATATCAGAAGGTCTTTTGTCTTATTCAAAGATTTATATTTATAAGCTAAATGGTCTAAATAAATCACTATTACATATCTTTCCACCTGAGTATTTTATATTTGATTCCTTCTTTGCATGCAATAACCATTTTTCTCCTCATTCTCTACTGATTAAATACTTCTGTTAAGCACTTCTTCAGTTCCGTGGGTCTTGGGTGATTTTGCCCTAAATGTGGGTGGCTTTTCTCCCCTCCAGTCTTCTGTGAGTTTTCAGTTCCTATGCATTTAACCCAAGATTAACCCAGGTTTGAAGCTTTTGGTTACATTCAAAAATATATATTTAAAATTCTTGTGCTATGATGCATATTCAGTCAAATAGTTAGCTTCCAATTAATTTGTAGTATATTTACCAAAGGTACATGATTTTTTAGAATAGGTTAAATCATTAAAAACACTCTTATCTTACTGTGGAGGAAGGGAGATAATATTGTTCACTCCAATAACCTATGCAACCTTACACAGAATAATGGATGGGACACCTACAGAAAAGTGACAAGGACAATAAGGGATTGGCCAACTTATAGAGTAGTTTGGGTAATGATTGATTGTCTAGTAAACATCCATCCTTGGCCATCCAAGGAAGTTTATGGTACGTTCTGGTGTGAATGTCACATTAATCATGAAGATATGACATATGTGAATTGGTTTTAATTTGACTGAGTTAGAATAGTGAGATTTAAAGAAGGAATCATTCGGTTCAAGTTCTGATTTGATTTAAACTCTTACACACACACACACACACACACACACACACACACACGTGTGTGTGTGTGTGTGTGTGTGTGTGTAAGAGTTTAAATCAAATCAGTATGTATGCATACTTATACATTATATGTATAATGACTTAGCATATAAATGTTTGCAACTGCTTTATTTTCGTTTGAATGGATCAAATTAGCAGGCATTGTAGACTTTAAAAAAAAGATATTAACTACAAAATATCTAAAAATCTCTATAGGTTTTAAAATTATTAATCTTTGAATTCTTTTTCCTTTCTTAGGACAGACATAGCGGGATAGGCACTGGAGCACAGAAATTTCAAAATTAAGCAGCAGAAATTATCCAGTGGGAAACCAGTAGTAAAAAAACAAAAACAGTAAAGAAATAATGCTAGATCATGGTGGAAATTATTAAAAATAAACTTTCAAAAACTTGTTTTAAAATTAAGCTCTTTTCCATTGTTCTTCTAGGATGCCAAATTTGGCATGATACAAAGAATGTCCACTGACTTACCCTTGTGAATGGCATAGCAGTTGTTTATGATATCTGAGTCTAATGACCTGTCAAAGGAAAGTTTGGCTCCTCTTGAAAACTCCCCCATCACTTGTTCTGTAAAGCGGTAGGCTGATATTTTCAGGAAATGTTAGGTTACTGGCTAATTTAGAATTTGTAGAACTGATACTGAAGCAAGAAGACATTAAAGGAGGCACAAGGACTGAGATAAGCTGGATCATACTTATTAACACGGAGCCATTATGGGAATTCCTTAAAATAGTAAATGTCCTTCCTCATACTTTGCCCAGCTGTGTGAATCCAAGCATCAAGGACATCTTGCAAGTTTGGTTCACAAAGCGGTTGCTTTCATTGGGCAAGTTTTGTACCCTTCAGCCTTTGTCTCCTCTCCACCTCCAGAACTGTTTAGTTGGACATCAACAAGGAAAGATTGCATATTAATCTAGCATATATTGGGTGCCTGCTAAGGCAAAACAGGAATATAATTATCTAATTGGGATTAGAATATAAAGTTTTTTTTAAAAAAATCTCACAGCTCAAAAGAGTAAGATAAGCTAGATTGTCTATGTAGCCTTTCTTGAAGGTTTTAATTGAAAAATACAGGTCAGTCTCAGGACAGCTAAGTATCTCCAGTCACTTATGGGCAGGACCCAGTTGTATTATAGTTGTGGCTTGCAATGAAGGCAGAGGTAGAAGACTTAGACTGACACCCAATGAGACATATCAGCAAGACAGACAAACCACACAGAGATACCATAAATATGCATGCTTACCCCTTCCTCCATTCTTGAAAGCAGTGAATATCAAGCATACTTTTTAGCTTATTATCAATTTAGTCATTGTTAAAAGACTTAAATCTGTTCCAATGCACCAGTTTTTAAAAGCAAGGTTTGGTCTAAGAATCGTCTATTGGAATCGTCTGACTTGAGTTCATATTCAGATTGCTAAAAGATGGACTGAACTCTTGGTTGCATTGGCAGGTCCAACACAGAAAAGTGTAATATTTCACAAACACAATGTTAAGGCTTGTGCCTGCACATTAATGAAATTAAATGCTGAGAAAGTGAACAAAGCTGAAAGCAACCTTGGTCTTGCTATCCAAAAAGTATTTTGATAGACAAAGAGTTTCATGAGGTCACAGATCTCACAGTTGCCTATTTTTGTTCATGTCTGAGAACATATTACACCACTCAGTCCTAACTAGTCTTTTTGAGCAATATTTATTTCTATAGCAATATATTTACATCATGATATTTTGTCTGCAGTGAATGAGAAGCTGTAGAAAAGCTATTAAATCTAGTAAATTTTTGCAACCATTCAATTTCAATTTGTTAGCTTATCTTTCAAAAGGATTTCACTTTAGTACAAACCATAAATTGAATGATTTATTAATCAAGTATTAATTATACACCCACCCATCTTAGATAGAGTCGCTTTAGTCACAGTATAGTTGAATTGAATCTCTCTTTAGAAACTTGGCATAACTACCCATGAACTAATGAAGTACACTAACCGGATTGTGACTTGTGCAGCTCTTTGGATTCCAAAGGGAAAGAGGGAGGGACATGGAAATATCACATGTCTCTTAAGTTTTTAAGGTAGCTGTATTTTTCCCTGAGTTAAACTGGAGTTTTACAGAAAGAATATTTTCTATGTTTTTAAAGCAGCTGCATATTTTAAAGACTGGTGTGAAAGTTTGAAACAGGGTGAGATGCTTTAATGAATGGCAAAGGTTTGTTGCTTGTTATATCAGGTCTGGAATAATCCTTCCCACACATTTCTGAACTGTGTGGATCCATACTGATTGCATCTTAAATCACGTTAGCAAGATTTGGATAATGGTATGATTTGGAAAGGTTCAATG
The DNA here is from genome assembly GCF_051295495.1 of Thamnophis sirtalis. Taxonomy (NCBI): domain Eukaryota; kingdom Metazoa; phylum Chordata; class Lepidosauria; order Squamata; family Natricidae; genus Thamnophis; species Thamnophis sirtalis. The sequence goes on along the minus strand of NW_028261385.1, from coordinate 40,076,004 downwards.
ATGCTTATAGGAAGGTCCATCTCTTTTCTGCTAATGCTTTCTAATCTGTTTCTAGCTGAATTGTTAAAACAAGAGAATGCATATTATCTCATCAGGATGGTTACGGGAAAAAAGGAAGATTCAACTTCCAAATCAATTGTATTTTTGTACTGTAATGAAGAAATTTAACGTATGAATGTGTTCCAGAAATAATCATTCTAAAGCAATTTTAGTTTTCATTTTTTGTAAATATTTGATGCATGACTCAATTCTAGAAATTTAAGTGGTTTGAGCAGAATTCACAACATTTAATTTAAAATATTATTTAGTCTAGCAGTAGCTATACAAACTCTTAAAAGATAAATAAGTTTCTATTGAAAAAGGAAATTAATAAATAATGGGAAAAAGAGCAGAATCTGATTACAGCTTTGTCTTTACTGGGAAAGAAGTGTTGAAGGATTAATACAGAATACCTGGGATTTTCTCCTGCATATTGAATACCCAAAACGGAAGACTGGGTGGCTTTCAAATGTATTCCCAAATAAATCACATTGCAGTAATCCATACAGGAGGTGACCAAGGCATAAGTGACTGTGAGTCCCGGTCCAAGAAAGAACACAATTGGTGCACCAGACAAATCTCTACAAAGGGCCATATTGCCACAAGTGACATCTGCTCCTCGAGCATGAACTGCCCTGGTTCCCAGATTTTTTCTGGGTGCAATTCAAGATCTGCTCATCACCTTTAAGCCCTATATGGCACACACCCAAGTTATTAGTGGTTAGCGGTAAACAGTACTTTTGTTTGGAAGTATAATCAAGCCCTCCATGGTAGTGGATCTGCGTACTTGAGAGACCGCCTCCTGCCAATTACCTCCCTGCGACCTATAAGATCACATAGATTGGGCCTCCTCCGAATACCATCTGCCAGTCAGTGCCGACTGGCAACTACACGGAGGAGGGCCTTTTCAGTAGCAGCTCCGACCCTTTGGAACGATCTCCCCGTGGAGATTCGTACCCTCACCACCGTCCAGACCTTCCGCACAGCCCTCAAGACCTGGCTATCCCGTCAGGCCTGGGGATAAGATCACAATCTGTCCCCACCCAAATGAAGAATGAATGTTGTGTACTATTTTACTCTTATGTATTGTTTTATGTTTATTGTTTATACCCCCCCCTCCCTATTTTATGTAAGCTGCCCTGAGTCCCCGCGGGGAAAAGGGCGGCCTATAAATATTAATAAAATATAAATATAAATATAAATAATCAACATAAGGTGAAACTCCTGTGTGGAAGATAAGTCCACCCCAAATGATCATGCATTTGTTTTTTGGTCAATGACAGCTTTGAGACTCACTGACTCACTGTATAAAAAGGGAATCCATTTTGTGAGAGCATCCTTGATATGTTTTCGGTGTTCTGAGTTTGGTGATCAAAAGGTTCCCCCCACAACCTACCCACACTGCTGTGTCAGAAAGACAAAAATTCTAGCAAGAACAAGAGGGGGTGATTTTGGTTCAAATTCCATGTTGTAATAGCAATAGCAGTAGACTTATATACCGCTTCATAGGCCTTTCAGGCCTCTCTAAGCGGTTTACAGAGAGTCAGCATATTGCCCCCAACAATCTGGGTCCTCATTTTACCCACCTCGGAAGGATGGAAGGCTGAGTTGTGTTTTTTCAAAGAGTTCATGTGAGATGCCATTACATTGTGATGACCTGCATCTGTTTCATGTTCATCAAACTGTGCCAAGGAGTAAAACCCAGAAGGTATCAATGGAAGAGGTGGAAGCAAGGGTGACTGCAAGGGGAAGATTTAAGAGCCACAATTGTGACCATGATCATTCTATTGAATCTGCCATCTTAACATTTGTACACGCCCCCTTCACCAGTCCACAGATGCCCCTGAATGTCAGGAACCTTTTGTAAATTAGAACTCAGTTTAGACAAAGTGGGAGGTGAAATTTAGCATTCTGTGTCTATTGATATTACAAGTTTTTTACCTTTGTCTCTTTGTCTGCAGCCCTTTATTTCACCCAACTCTGTTCCTGGATATATTTAAATCCTCCAGAGAACACTTTAAAGCCCTGGAAGAGTAATGAGTCAGTATTTTGAAAATACTACCACAATAATTAGGCAAGTCTGCTGTTGCAAAATGCAGAATTTTCTTCATTAAACAAGGCTTTCTTTGCTTTTATACTTCCACTAATCAACACTATTGAATTATGTCCTAATTATCTGGTCAGTTAGAATTTAATTATTTTAATTAGATTAATCATAAACTGCAGTGCTGAAGTTTAAGAAAGATGTTTTCAGCTAATTACCAAATTAATTGATGGCTTCTGCAACATTAACATTCTTGAGAAGTAAACCTGGAGTTTGTTGCTTAGGTTATAACATCTTATGTCCTCTTCTATTAGGGGACTCTAAGAAATTCATTTCAGTTCAACCCAGAGCATTAGCCAAATTTGGTCTTCAAAATATCTCTGGACATGCAAGCATGATTTCCCTTTTCATATTATTCTCATTTTCCATATCTATTAGATTGTACATTCTGTTGTCCTTGTATAATTTTCAAGAGGTATTATGGTTACTAGTTCAAAAATAAACACAAACTTTTTCAGTAGTGCTAGTATTGTGTAACAGTAGTAATATCCTAGTCTACAGGAGTGGGATGTAAGGATAGTATTTATATAATTTATTTTTCCTATTTTAATTATATATCATGGAATAAGATATTGCATAATTGAAGAAGATTAAGAAAAAGTGAAGGTCATGTCACAAAGTGAAGCTCTATAAAAAGTAATCTGTGAAGATGATTTTTTTTTCAAAAATGGATAATGGTTTGTTACATGAACCTGCAGAAAATTGTGTTAGTCCTGCTTTATTTATTTACACAGTTCTATATAACAGTAGAATAGAGTAACAGAGTTGGAAGGAACCTTGGAGATCTTCTAGTCAAACCCTCTGCACAAGCAGAAGACCCTGTACCATTTCATACAATCTCTTCTTTAAAACCTCCAGTGATGGAGAAATGACAGTTTCTGAAGGCAAGCAGTGTCACTGATAAATTGTTCTAATTGTCAGGAAATTTCTCCTTATTTCTAGATTGGTTGTCTCCTTGAGAGGATGTGCGATGGCTCAGCGGTTAAACAAGCTGGAAAGGTGACAGTCTTGGTTCAAGTCCCAAACACGATAGGATGAGCTCCTGTTGCTATCCCAGCTTCTGCCCACCAAACAATTTGAAAGCATGTAAATGTGAGTAGATAAATAGATACCACTTTGGTGGGAAGGTAACAGCATTCTGTGTGCCTTTTATATATAACCATGCAGGTTACACAAGCAATGAAAATTTCTTTGGACAGCACTGGATCCCCCAGCCTAGGAAACAGAGATGAACACTTTGTCCTACAATCAGACACAACTGGACAGAGAAACTCTTACCTTTACCTCTGTCCTTGATTAGTTTTCATCCATTGCTTCTTGTTCTGCCTTCAGATGCTTTGGAGAATAGTTTGACCCCTCTTCTTTGTGGCAGCCTCCTGGATATTGAAACAATGATATCATGTCACCCCTATCCTTCTTTTCATTAAACTAGACATACCCAATTCCTGCAATTGTTCTTCATATGTTTTAGCTTCCTGTTTCCTAATCATCATCATTGCTCTTCTCTGCACTCTTTGTAGAGTCTTAGGTAAAGGTAAAGGTTCTCCTAACACATATGTGCTAGTTGTTCCTGATTCTAGGGGGTGGCGTTCATCTCCGTTTCAAAGCCGAAGAGCCAGCATTTTCTGAAGACATCATGTAGCTGGCATGACTAAACGCCGAAAGTGCACAGAACACTGTTACCTTACCACCAAAGGTGGTTCCTATTTTTTCTACTTGCATTTTTAAGTGCTTTCGAACTGCTAGGTTGATAGAAGCTGGGACAAGTAACGGGAGCTCACCCTATTATGCGGCACTAGGGTGTCTTAGCCACTGAGCCACCATGTCCTTCTAGTGTCTTAGCATCCTTTTTATATTGTGGTGACCAAAACTGGATGCAGTATTCCAAGTGTGACCTTACCAAGGCATTTTAAAGTGGTACTAACATTTCATGTGATCTGAAGAACTTCTTTACCTATAAATTCTAAAATGGTAGCATGCAAATTTGCAAGTGTCTTGGTATTTGAATATCTTTAATGACTTTTATATGTTTACTAGTCAGACCTACAAGGTCTTTTAGATATATTCATCCACTTTGTCTACACACCTCCTAAGAATGGGATTCTCCAGACTGGTGTAAACTTCCACAGCATCACTTTTTACCTTTGAGCCTGACAGATTGATTAAAATACTATCAGGATTCTTTGTATGTCTTTTGTTGTTGTGGGTTAATTGGCAATACTAAAGCCTTTGCCTGTTTTTTGTTCTTGTGTGATGGGATGGCAGTTTTTAAGTCCAAAGAAAATTGGTCTATAATCACTCTTGTTTTGACAGTGATGATGGCAATATGGTCATCTGTCAGTGTTCTCCTCATCTTTAAGTGTCTGCAGTGAACTTTTGCTTCAAGGTACAACTGCCTGACAGAACCAATTATCAGTGTTCAAGAAAAATAGAGGCGCAAGAAATCCTCCTCTGTCTTTTGACACTCTCCCTAATTTTCCATTCTGCTGCATCTGTTAATATCTGTAATAAAAGACCTTAACTCTCCAACATAAATAAAATACCTCTCTGAATAATGTCTTTATCAGATCAAAGGAAGCTTATACCGCATCACATGTCAGATTTTGAACATTCAAATTACAAGGTAATTTAAACTATGAATGTTTAAATGGTTGATAAGCTAAGGTTTTTCAACTAGATTGGAAAAACACTGATATAAGAAGCAGTTGGTAAAATGGTTACTTTCTCCCCATTCATTATCACCACTAAAGAACCACAGAAAATAGTGGAAAATATCTCAAAAAATGAAAAATGAATTCACTGTTTGTGGACTTTATCTTAAGCTTCTCAGCAGGGCTTGAATTTACACGGTATATGATTTTAATTTAGATTGAGTTACGTGGCTGTAGGATAAGATAGGCAATGCAAGCAATCCATCCTCAAATTGCTTGCATTGGGTAGTTCTGCGGTAATCTTGAGCCACTGTGAACTGAAAGGGGCCACTTAGATATTATTATTCAGTAGTTAAGACTGTTTCCAATTTCAGCCCCCAATGTTCCCTTAGCTGAGATACAAGATGAAATGGAACCATTTTCTACACAGTATGTAAAAAGTCAAAGGGACTTGGCTTTTCTTCTTCAATATTTAAGATGAGAATTCTTCCCTGACCTTTGGAGAGCATTAAGCAGGCTTAATGTGCATATAGTTCTGCTTTGCTGTATTTTGCTGCTGCTCTACAGCACCTGCTTTTTGCGGTTTCTGTTTACAAAACTAGGAATCCTAATTTTTGAACAATCTTTGTGCTTTCAGCATGTTTTGCTTTTGCAAACATGTTCATAGTGTATGGAGGGCATCGGCCACAGCAAGTAAATGTATAAATAAAAAATGTATAAATCAACTACTATCTAATGTTTTAAATCAGAAATGCCAAGGTCTTCTTAGCACAAAACTGAATTATGCTTTATTCTGCCTTCTTAATGGTGTAATCTCATTCTTTATAAAAGTAAGATGATGTAAGAAAAATCCTACCATTCAGTTAGTGGGTTGTTGCTAAGATATTCATATCGCTAAATTTCCCTGACCATTTTTCAGAAATCTTACCCTTTGCATCACTTTGCATCACTAGGATACAAGAGACCTTGAGTTCTGCTCCGGCCTTAAGTACAAAGCAAGCTGGGTGAATTTGAGCCTGTCCTTCTCTCTCAACCCCAGGAATAAGGCAATGGCAAGCAATTTCCAAAGTCTTTCCAAGAAAACTTCAGGGACTAGTCCAAGCAGTCATCAGGAGTCAACACTGACTCAAAAGAAGGGAGGGAGGGAGGGAGGAGAGTTTGAATTTGGAAGAGGTTCCAAAGGAATCATTTTTTGATCTATCTGTCTTTGAAACATACTTCTGCTTATTAGTCTTTCATATGAAACTGCTATACAGTCTACATGTTATTAGCTACTCAAGAACTATTTGGTATAGCATAAAGATGAAAGGGGCATGGTGGTTCAGTGGCTAAGAGGCTTAGATTGTTGATCAGAAATGTCAGCAGTTCAGCGGTTCGAATCCCTAGCACCATGTAACTGAGTGAACTCCCATTACTTATTTCAGCTTCTGCTAACCTAGCAGTTCGAAAGTATGTAAAAATCAAGTAGAAAAATAAGAACTACCTTTGGTGGGAAGGTAACAGTGTTCCATGTGCCTTTGGCATTTAGTTATGCCGGCCACATGACCACGGAGACATCTTCAGAAAACACTGGCTCTTTGGCTTTGAAATGGAGATGAGCACCACCCCCTAGAGTTGGGAACAACTAACACATATGTACGAGGGGAACTTTTAGCTTAAAGATTAAACAGGACTTTCATAACTTTCAGACTCTTTATCTTTTTGTTAAAGTTGTTGGGATGTTTATAAATCTGAGTTTATTTTTTACACAGTCATGCCTAACGATTTGACATGACTGCTAGTACTTGTGTGCCTTTAAATGAAATCATATGTCTGTTATATAGCAGCACATGATAAACTACTGTTGATTTTTCAAGTTGTCCTAGCTGGCAATATTTTTCACATCCTTTTAGTTGTCTGTTAGTACTATATTTTGTAGTTCCAATAAATACCTGTCCACAGATGCAAAGTACGTGAGGAAGTTCAAATGATGAAAATGGTCTTTCTTCATCCTTAGGGTGATAGAATCATTTTTTGGATTTTTCTTTTTAGTTTGTAGAGGCTATTTTGTGTGTTTCCCAGTAATTATCCAATTCAGTCTGTAATCTTACCAGTAATAGGAAGAAGCATATTTTCTACTAGGGGTGGTTTATAAATAAGGTTAAATTATATTAGATTAGATTACATGAGGGAAGGAAGAGAATTTTATTTATTGCTGGACAGTTGTCTGATATCACTGTGGAAAACCTATTAGCCTGTAAAGTGATGTCAAGTTATTTCAACTCATCAGATTATGTTTCAGGCTCATAAATATTTCTAACATGGCCAATAAGAGTTTTAATGATGCTTCTTGTCTGGCAGGGATGATGGTTAGATTTTTAATTATAATCCCTATATGTTGGTTTTTGAGTTACAATACCTTATGTCCTAGTTGATGTGTTATTTTATTTTTTCAATTTAGATGACATTTATTGAAATTCAGATATTCTTAATTTCAAGATTTATTTTTTTATCAACCAATTTATCAATTTTTCCAGACTTTGGGATGACTCTTTAGCAAACATATTCATGTGGTAGTTAATTTTAAATGAAAAGAGTGTGAATATTGTTAAATGGAACTGAATTATTTAAGTAGTGCAGATTATCATCATTGATGTTTTAAATCTCCTTGCTCTCCATCAGTTTTCCAGGATAAGTAACCTATAACTTTAAAATAAAAAAAGTCTTTTCCTACTTCTGATCTTTCTGAAAGTGTCACAGTAATTAGCTGGGATTATGATCTTCATTCAAAGACCCATCCAACATGGTGAAATAACTTAGATTGACCAAAAAAATCCACTGGCAGAAATCTGTCTGACTGGTAATACAACAAAATTTTCAATAATAAAATAGTGTTTGTTTGTTTCCAGAATTCATAAGTCTATCCAATTCATGACTACAAGACATAAACAAATCTGAAAAAGAGACAAAAAAGCCCTTATCAGTCAACCATCCCATCCATTTCCCATCCTAGAGGAAAATCCTATGAGAGACTCACTACCTATCTAACTCAGTTATCTAACTCAAGGCCTGTGGAACAATAATATTTTAATAACCTTTTAAATCAAGGTGGGGTAGGAATCATAATAATCTCTAGTAGAATATTGTTCCAGCTAGACAAGGGCTTTCTGTGTCCCATCAGATGATATTGTGGATACAGAATATTTCAGGTCAATCAAATAGAAACTGATTGTCCCTCTACAGCCATGACCTATATGTGAAGACTTTATAAATAATAACCAACACCTTGAATAGCATTTAAGTGGCAACCAGGGCAACTCACAAAGCAGTGGTATTCTATGGGCATCCTAGTTCAGATGAAGTTTCTAAGAGGTATTCAAAGCAAGTCCAGTGTAGAGTGCATTGCTTTAATCCATTTGTGAGTGACTGGCTAGAGAGCTGCTTGCTTGAGGAACAGGTGCAACAAGTAGACAAGATGAACCTAGGTAAAGACCTTCCTAGCCACACTTGTTAACTTATCTTTCAGTTTAGGAAAACCCCAGATCATTCACTAATTCCTATTTAAGAAGAATCACATTATTTAGGATTAATGAAATTGTCTGAAATTGGGTGGCCCATATACCCACAATCAATCAAGATTGAGTCTGAGTCTCTACCTTCCCATTCCAATCGCCCTAGCTTACAGATACTAGAACAAGATTTTGACAGCATCATTCTATCAGCTGGAGGTTGAGTTGTACAGCTAGATTTATTGATGATTCCCACTGAAAAATGATGGATGAGTGCTCCTGGGGCTTGATGAAGATGTTAAGCAGAAGTGGCAAGAGCATCAAGCCATGACAAACCTCACACATCAGAGATTTCAGGAAAGATGTTTTTCCCTCTCCTACATATATTTATACATTTTTATTTGCTTATTATATTTTTAATCAGCTTGTTAAAGAAAGTTGTATTGTCACATTTCATAAGTAACACAATAATAATACATTTACACCATCAGCAATACAATTCACAAATAATAGATTCTAAGTGACATTTATTCTATATAAGACTACAAGGCAACTTTTAAATAGCCTGAATGGAAGATACAATTACTAATATAACCTTAAGTACAATTCAATAGATTTTTCAGACTTTGTATAAATATACTGAGAGGATTATTTACTTATTTATTGTATTTCTAGGCTGCTTAAATATAACATTACTCTAGGCAGCTCCACAAATGCATACACACACACACACAACATATAGACACATGAATATATAAAACCATAACCTGAAAGGCAATATACCATCCTACCATATCATTCCTAACTCAAAGAGTCCCATCCAAACATCCTAACTCATACCCAGGGCCTAGGAGGGAAATCCTTAAGGTGGAGGTGATAAAAATATTTTCAGGATTCTGTTCCAAACAATAGAATTCTGTTTTATGATACTGTGTGGAGGACAACCCAACACTATGGAAGATAGGTGTTCCCTCAAATAGTCAGAACCTACATCATGTAAGGATTTATAGGTAATATTTAGCAGCTTGAACCAGTGCAGTTCATGCAGTAGGTGAGATGTGTGGGGATAGGAAGGTTTACTCATCCTGGTGGTGCTTCCTCATTCTGGACCAGCCATGCCTTTAAAATGGTCTTTAGGGGAAGTCACACATACAATGCATAGTAGTCATTCACCCGTGGGGTGATCAAGGCAGACATGTCCTATCAGGATCAGGAAGGCCTCTTGATCCAGCAAGTGCAACACACACACACACACACACACACACACACACACACACACACACGTGTGTCCCTAACAATATTGGGTCCTCATTTTTATAATAATTTTATAATAATTATGATTGTAATAAGTATTTTACAATAAACCACTTGAACAATAAGAGCAAATATTTTTCAAGTAAATGCTAAATAAAAATGTGCACTTCTTTTTCTAATAGCTGATTGGTTGATTTGACATGAAAAAAAAAAACAGATTTTATTCCTGTATGGAAAGGGCTCCTTTCAAAAACCATGTTAAAAACTGTGTCTATTTTTTGATGTTGTTTACAAAAAACAGAAATCTGGATAAATATTGCTATTGCTATTGCTATTGAAATAGTGCGAGCATGTAAGCAGTCTCGCAAAGTTGCTGGATTTTTTAAAAGTATGTTCTGCTGTAATAATTTTTACAATAAAAAATAAAAGTAACCAGGGAAGTCAACAGGAACAATAAACAAAACACACAGTGCCATTCCAGTTATTTCCTGAAAGCTCTGTGGAAAATCTCTGTTTTAACCAATTTTCACAAAACTAGCCAACCATAACACCCACAAAACAGGTCAATACCAAGAAACACTGTTCTGGGACCCATCACAGACTCAATTCATTGCAGCAAGAATGAATTGATCAATTCTTGTTGGACAAATTAGCAGGAAGTTATTTGGGAAGTAAGCTATATAGAGCTTTATAGGTTAAAACCAGCATTTGAATTGTCCTCATACCCCTGTAGGTCAGTCACATAATACCTATTTACTAGAAGTCAACATGAGAGATATTACAACAAGAAAACCTCATCCTCACTTCCTCCTTTCTGGATGCTGCCATTTCCTTTCCCAAACCTTTAGTTTTGCTTTTCTGAGCAGGCTGGAATACTTACTAAGAAAATATTGGGTTGCAATTAGTCATCATTCTTATTTCCCAGGCTTTTGGAGGCAGCCTTGGGAATACTGTTGATGTTGATTTTTAAAAAATAAATTTCCATTTAAAATGAAATGAATTATTTAAAAAACCTGGGGAGAGCATGTCATGTGGTGGATAGCAAAGAAGATCCCATCTGGACAGGGGGGGCTTCAAAAATGTCAGCAATGGGTTCTCTGCCCGGTTGTTGGGTGGGCGTGGCCATGGTGGGTGTGGCCTAGTCGGTCTTCTGCACCATGGTGGGGGCCCATTTTGCCCTCCCTGGGCTCCAGAGGCCTTCTGGGAGGACTGTTTCCCCACTCCCTGAACCTCAGTGTGGGCACTGCACTTACCTTGCATCCAAGAAGGGTTACATGGAGACTCCTGGAAGGGGTCAGACAGGAGTGAGAGGAGGTTCTCCAAACCGGCCATAACATTAGCGAACCCAGGTGAATCCCAGCAGCTCACCTGGCCCCATAGAAAACACATTCGGAAGTACGAGTTCAAGCAGATAACTTTTGTGGCAGTCATTATTTCCAAGGCAATCCTGCCTCCTGAAAAATATTGTGATGCTAAAATAGAGAAGGATGTAAATGTAGTGAATAAACAAATGACTGGTTTAATGATTGTGTATTTTTCTCAGTTTGATTTTGAGCAGAAAGTCCTGATCACATCTGAATGAGATATTTTTAGGACATATTGTAATTTATATCTGAGTGGATGAAAAAACTGCATGAACGACCAAGTGAGCAAAGAGATTTTTTGTCAGTTGCTTGAACAGAGTTGACTAACCTCATCTTAAGAAATACAGCCTTCTTTATTATCAGCTGTCACAAAGGGGGGCACTTGTAAAAGAATACTGCAGAACTTTCAAGAGGCCTATAAATGTTCATTTTATGTTTAGTGGAGAGGTTCTCTTTGAATCATGAAGAGAATCTATAAAACTTCAAGGGAGTGAAATAAAGGCCTTGGCATGAAATGTTACTTATTCATGTAGGAAAAAAATGCAACTTCCAGAATGGGAAATATGTTGAACATAAACAATCTGCTAATATACTTAATAATTTTGATTTGCTTCCCCTGCTGGAGATGCTTAATTTCAGTGGAGGATGAAACATTTTTTTATTATACAGCAATGCACTAGTACAAAAGGTAGCAAGTATTCTTAGAGTATATGGAGAATTAAATATAAGGTTTAAAAAAACAATGAATGGTTCTGAAGGGGATACAATGGATCAGCAGTTAAAGACATTGAACTTGTCAGCTGCTGACATCCCAGGTTCGAGACCTGAGCATGTTGAAACAGGGTGAGCTCCTGTTACTTTCCCTAGCTCCTGTCCATGTAGCAGTTGAAAAGGATGCAAATGCAAGTAGTTTAATAGGTACCACTTTGGTGGGAAGATAACAGCATTCTGTGTGCCTCAGCAAGTAGTCATATTGGCCAATGACCACAGAAATGTCTTTGGACAACGTTGGCTCCCTAGGCTAAGAAATGGAGGTGAGCACCAACCCCTAGAATTGGACATGACTGGACAGAGGAAACCTTCACCTTTACCTTTTTTGGACACTTCTGAAAACAAGTAGTCTAATTTTTATCTAGTCATTTATATTTACTCTATACCAGTACCCTCTACTATCAGAGCCCCATCTGAAATAAAATAATGGCAAGAAAATTTTTTAGTATTGTAAAATATCATCATCTGTATGAGCAATAAAGTGACATGGTACAAATGAAAGGTTAGTAGACTTATGTACACACATACAAACATGCTCATATCCTCTTAACTGAATCATAACAACCTGAATTGCTGAAGCCATTATGTTACACAAATCACATGTCCATTTTTATTTGAAAATATATGATACAGTTTTTGAAGAAAATACCCATGTGCCATCTAGGACACTCTGCCCCATCAATTCCACAAGCAAAAGCCTTTCCGACCCACGTGAAAAGTTATAAAGATGGCTTAAAGCCCTTTCATCCTCTGCAGGATGAAAGTTACTGTTGTGGCCCACCAGCGGTTAATGGAACTGGTGGCAGACTCAAACAGTGAGGGGGTTGGGGAGGAACATGGGCCAGTCCTGGAGGTCTGAGGAAGGCTCTGATGAGTGCTCTGCATGAGAGGCAGAGATGGGGCCAGGGCCATTTGACAGTTACCTTTGGAGTCGTAAATAAGTGGGGCAGAAGAACAGTTGGAACCTATTCCTGATGTGCACATGTGCAGAGCTGTCAGGAGATGGGAACAATTAAGGAACAGGGTCAACTTGGGAGTAAAGGCACAAGTGGACGCTGAATGGTCCCTCCCATAGGGAATAAATAGGAGCAAAAGAGGAGTGGTGTTTTCAGGAGATAATTAGTTTGTTTATTAGTGTGCTGATTTGCTTATCTGAGTCTGTGCCACACAGAGACTCCTTGCCAAGTATTTCATTGTACAGTGTTGCACCCAGAAGCTATCAGCCTGGTAACTATCCAAGGACTGTGAAGGTCTGTTGTTGCAATTCACCCTTGAAAGGCTTATTGGACTTTTCTGTACGTGAATGCTATGGATTCATATTAGCCAAATAAAAAGAGTTTTATTTGGGACAAGGAATATGTTTCGTGATTTGATGAAGCCTAGGTCAGAAGAGTGACAAAGGACAATACAGAGGAGTTAATCAAAAAATAAGAGCCTCTCAAAGTTATGGAAATTTCCTAACTCACAATCCCCAACACTAGACCCCTCATAAAAATTCCAAACAAAAGAAGATTCCATACTTAGAAAAGATCAATACTCCTTAACCTTTCACACAACAGAGAGCAAAAATATGTAAATCAACATCTTAAACATACCTTACAGATCAAAGCCTACTATTACTATAAATGTCACTACTCTGTGTTCTGATTTCCTAGCTCACCTTTGATTGTTATGCTCAGTATTATGCAGTCAAATAAAACTATCCTCTTCTTCAAGCAGCTCCCCAGTGTGTTTATTTGAAACATCTGAATTTGAACTCAGAATTTTGCTTCTGTTAAAATGTGTAATTCTCTTTTAAGAAATCTCAATGATATCACTATATTAAAAATAGTAATTAATACTGTACTACTTTAGTAGCTGCAGACAAATCAAATAGACATCTGGGAATAATCCTAGAAAATGATTCTGAGATGAATGGATATGCAAAAAAATTGAAATTGAAATTAAACTGAAAACAATATTCAGGAAGAAGAGTAGGTGCTGCTAAAAAACCCAATATGGAATCAACATTGATTTGAGGGGGATCTTAGCATTTCTCTTTATAACAATAATTCAAGCACATATAACACAATGATGCCATGGAAAAAGGTTCTAGCTCACCTTATTCCCTGATATCTAGCCTTTTGGGAACAATGGATTTTTTTATTTTATTTGAAAGAGTTTTAATTTATATTATTTCTGATGCCCTGCGGTAAAGCCCCGACTCAAATTTATAACTGAAGTGTGAAGGTGAGAAATTGCTGGTCTTTCACTGACATGAAGTTGCTTGACAGAATTTACACCCTCACCTTTGAAGCAGAAGTAGGGAGTGAACCACCAGCATAGCAACTGTAGTCTAGCAGCAACAAGCTGTCATAGAGAGGAAAATATAGAGAAAGGAGGCCTCTTTTCAGTTCCTACTCCTAGAAGATCCCAATGTTATACTTTGATCTTTTTGATCTGCAAAACTGGCAACTTATCCCCTCTGTAAAAGGATCCATTAACCTTGTCTCTGAGTTCTGTTAGCAATGACAGATTTGCTGGATGCATTTGTGTCGGTTTAAAAACGGTGCTAAATCTAACATATGAAAGGCGGGTGGTGGTACATTGAGATGGGAAAAAGATAAGGGAGGATGAAAGCGGGAGGGCTTTAAGTTCAGTTGCTACGGAAACTGCTCCTTTTTAGTGTGTTCAAAGTCCCAGCCCAGCTAGACAAACTTTAAATGTTTCCTTGCAGAATGCCATCAACTATATCTTATTTTTCTATATAAAATTAGTTACTTTCTTTCAGTGATGCAGTAAGGGTACTTGCCACACAGGTTTCTGCTGAGGCTTAGATTTTTACCTAGTGCTTATCTTAAGAAGCACTAATTTGTGATTTGGATATTAAATCCTTTTTACTTGGGGAATGTCCACTATTCTATGAATGTGTGTTTGTGAGTGACTTTCGTTTCTCCTATTTAAATGCTTATCTCATTAGTAGTAACACAATTTATTGAACTTCACTATTACCCGCCGTGTTTTACATTTTGAAGGATATGCCACTCAGTTTGGAGAAACTTTTGATAAAACTTATAGTATTCAATGATTTAATTTTATTATTTTATTGTTAATAAAGGCATGTATATCAGTAATGAAAAAATATGGACAGTGAAAGAGAGTCAGATTTAAAATAAACCTAAAGCAGAATACATCTTTCGGTAATCTTAAAGGGATGTAGCAAACATCTAAATATTCATCTTTTATTATGTAGGTTGGAGAAAAGCAATTTTGTACCAATGAGGCAAGTGAAGTGTTATTTGGTCAATAACCAGTAAAATAAAAGAGTCAGGAAAACATAAATAAAATAGGACTGAAATATGTATGCATGCATGCATGTATGTAAGTATGTATGTATGTATGTATGTATGTATGTGTATATATGTATGTATGTATGTATATATATATATATATATATATATATATATATATATATATATATATATATATGTATATATATATATATGTATATATATATATATGTACGTACGTACGTACGTACGTACGTACGTACATACGTACATACGTACATACATACATACATACATACATACATATACATACATACATACATACATACATACTTACATACATGCATGCATGCATACATATTTCAGTAAAGTCATATATAAAGTCATATATTTAAAGTCACAACCCTGGTATGCCCAAATATGGGAGGAAGGTCACACTTCCACTCTCTGTCTTCGGCTCGTCACAAGAGACCATCCAGACAGAAACCCAATATTTTTTACTGTTGCCTTTTTTTGTTACATTTGTTATATTTATGCTGATAAATAAATAAAGGGAGACTAGTATAGATCTATTTCAAGCTATTTAGCTCTCATCAGCTAGCCATACCCATGTTGGGAATCGAACCTGTGCTCTATTGCCTCTCAGGCAGATGTGTTAACCATTGAGCTACAGAGCTCGACTCCTTATCAGCCAGCCAGGGTGAGAGGTATATATTTAAAGTCACAACCCCTGGTATGCCCAAATATGGGAGGAAGGTCACACTTCCACTCTCTGTCTTCGGCTCGTCACAAGAGACCATCCAGACAGAAACCCAATATTTTTTACTGTTGCCTTTTTTTTGTTACATTTGTTATATTTATGCTGATAAATAAATAAAGGGAGACTAGTATAGATCTATTTCAAGCTATTTAGCTCTCATCAGCTAGCCATACCCATGTTGGGAATCGAACCTGTGCTCTATTGCCTCTCAGGCAGATGTGTTAACCATTGAGCTACAGAGCTCGACTCCTTATCAGCCAGCCAGGGTGAGAGGTATATATTTAAAGTCACAACCCCTGGTATGCCCAAATATGGGAGGAAGGTCACACTTCCACTCTCTGTCTTCGGCTCGTCACAAGAGACCATCCAGACAGAAACCCAATATTTTTTACTGTTGCCTTTTTTTTGTTACATTTGTTATATTTATGCTGATAAATAAATAAAGGGAGACTAGTATAGATCTATTTCAAGCTATTTAGCTCTCATCAGCTAGCCATACCCATGTTGGGAATCGAACCTGTGCTCTATTGCCTCTCAGGCAGATGTGTTAACCATTGAGCTACAGAGCTCGACTCCTTATCAGCCAGCCAGGGTGAGAGGTATATATTTAAAGTCACAACCCCTGGTATGCCCAAATATGGGAGGAAGGTCACACTTCCACTCTCTGTCTTCGGCTCGTCACAAGAGACCATCCAGACAGAAACCCAATATTTTTTACTGTTGCCTTTTTTTTTGTTACATTTGTTATATTTATGCTGATAAATAAATAAAGGGAGACTAGTATAGATCTATTTCAAGCTATTTAGCTCTCATCAATAAATAAATAATTTGTGATAATAAATAAATAAATAAATATATTATTTATCAGCACAAATACAACACAAATGTAACAAAGGCAACAGTAAAAATATTGGGTTTATGTCTGGATGGTCTCTTGTGACGAGCCGATTGACAGATAATGGAAGCAGTTAGCTTCCTCCCATATTTGGGCATACCAGGGGTTGTGACTTTATATATATATATATATATATATATATATATATAGATAGATAGATAGATAGATAGATAGATAGATAGATAGATAGATAGCTTGAAATAGATCTATACTAGTCTTCCTTTATTTATTTATCAGCACAAATAAAAACATATATATATAAGCTCAAGAACTTTTTATATTCCTGTAAAACCTCTTTAACCTATACAAATGAGCAGAAACTAAAAATCTATTTAACTATGAAACTAAACCTTTAAAACTTCAGGAGGTGTAAATTATTCTAGCATATTGGAACCAGGGGTGGGTTTCTCGCCCCGTTCCAACTGGTTCGGTTGGAACGAGGCCGGCGGCGTCCTTGCGCACGCATGCAGCGTCCTCGTGCACGCGGCGTGCGCATGCACGCGCGCGGCATGCACATGCGTACTAGCATCTGAGCAATGCTACAGCTGCTCCTGGAGGATTGCGCAGGCGCTGTATGCATTCTGCGCATGCGTAGAAGTGCAGAATTCATAAAAACCGGGTAAGGAGCGGGCGCGGGTGTTCGGGCGCACGCGGGCGCGGGGGGTGGCTTCACCATTCCCGGAAGTTACTTACTTCCGGGTTCGGTGACCAACCGGATCGCAGGGACCGGTGCGAACCGGTCGAAACCCACCCCTGATTGGAACTCACATTTATGCAATACCATAAATACTAAAATATGGTGATAAAGTTTAAAATTTACACAAATGATATCTAATAAACATTAATATTAACCATAGATTATATACTGTTACAATTAGGCAGATATTCTCATTTGAGATCTACAAGCAATTTAGCATTATTGGCCCATATTCAGAGTAATGCTATTATTTCTATAAGACAAAAGATACCAGAGATAAAATTAGTCTGAATGGCACAGAAAATTTATTGAAAAATATAGATAATGTGCACAAATATTGCACACAAGGAAGGTATCTGACAGGAAATAGTTTGTTAGTACAATGAGCAACATTCAGTTAAATACAGGGTGGGATTCAGCCGGTTTGGACCAGTAAGGGCAAACCGGTAGTTCCAGCGATCAGTTGACTCCACCCACCTGCCCCTGCACTAGTCTGGCCTATATTTCATTTGTTTGAAGCCCAGCTGATAGGCGTGGCAGAGCAGAGTGCCACGGCTCAGCTGTTTTACTTACCGGGGCTGCAGTAGAAGGTAAGTTTTAGAGCTGTTTTCAAATGCACTGCAAGTGTGGTGTTACACCGGTTAAATCCCACCACTGATAATATATAATGACTTTGTATTGAGAAGAGAAAACAAGATAATGGTGGTAGCACTCCTCATAGAAATATTACATTCTGAGGAAATATAATACAAGTAGGTAAAGGTCTGATCCATCACATTCAAGAGTGGAGGCATGGATAATAGATTTTAATGTATAGGGAAGCAATTCCATCCAAAATTCTAAGACTAAGACTAATTCAACTGATCAGAGAGATAACAGATACCCTTGACTGAACATGTTCTAATGGAGGCTAGATTGCCTCCTATGTCAGGTGCTTTCAATTGGATCTCTTCAATGAGTTGAGTTTGACTTGGTAACTTTTATTCTTACTCCATTGGAAGAGTTCAATTTTTAATTTTAAAATATTTTTAACTGAAAGCCTTATTGCTATTATGTAATTTTTATCCCATTTTATTTCTCCCACTTTTAAAAACAGTTATTTAAGAAAATGGACTTCAATTTCCCAATATTTGGAAACCACACTAAATAACCAATTATTTTCTTGGTTTTCAACAGTTACTTTCAGGAATATAAGCAATACATGTACAGCTAGATTGATTACCATAAATTATTGAGCAATTTTCTCAATTTATTCAAAAATATTTGATTAAAATAACTGTGGAAATAAACAACACAGTTTAGAAAGGATTTGATTGATACAGGGAATAATTACAGAGTAGATCTATGTGAAGCTTCAAAGGCTGCTTTGCTCCAATGAAGAATTGAATAAATAATCCTCAAAGCTGCTTTGCAAAGCAACATTATTCTAAGACAGTTTTGGCACTAATAACAGTTTGGTGACAGTCATAGCATTAGAATTGTTGCTGATGTTTTACATCATTCAAGTTCACCCCTAAGGAACATCCATCTTCTTAAAATTGTTGGAAATCAGAGCTACAAATTCCAAAATTCCCAATAGCATGGCCAAAAACCAACCAACCAAATGAACAAAGAAGGATGATTACTTAAAATTTTGGAAGATGCAAAATGTCAGGAGAAAACATATTTTTCAGTTGCCCTAAAGATTAATGTGTGATGTGTTGATTAGAACATCAGGCTAGGATTGTAGCATTCCAAGTTGAAATCCCTTCTGAGTTCTTAGTTGTTTATTATGAAAAAGAAGTCGCAAAATTGGTGTAATGTAAATGGAAAGTTGGTAAACGCCTTTGAGATGAGAACACTATGTACATTGCTGTGGCTGCCTTTAATGAATATATCATTGAATACAGATAGTTTTTGTACTGTTTGCAAGGGCTCTCTAGATAAGAGGCACAATTTTATGTTGATTTTGCTCTTGCTGAAATGACCCAAAGGTGCTTTTTCAAAAGGCTTCTTTAGTTCTTGGATGAGAAGCAAATAGTCTTCAAAGAAAAAAAAAACAAATAAAAGTGCAGCTGCTTTTTGAAAAAGCAGCTTTTGGACAGCCATGACCTAGATGACAAGAATCTCCAGACACTTGATGAAATGAGTTGCAGCAACAATCCTTGGCAAGGAGCTGTCCATGGTAGTTATAATGCAGGATGCCACAAGTCTGAATTCTCTTCCCAACATCTTTTAACTTCTATATGAAATTGTTATGAGAAGACTTGCCTCAATTGAACTGCAGAATCTTTGTTACACTGTTTAATACTCAGTAAACCTTCCTATTCCATGTAGAGCTAGTGTTTAGGTTTTTATCTGGTTTCTTGATCTTATGAGCAAACAGGTACAAAGTAAACATGCTCATATTGAATCCTAATGAGATCTAACAATGTTTATTTTTCATTCAGAAACATCTCAGGTCAAATTTATTCCAGTGTTACCAGTGGGTGGGATCAGGAGGGAGAAGGAGTCCACATTATCATGGACTTGTATCTGACCTCGTCTTCAGACTCAAGTTCAGAAGAGGAGGAGGAGGAGGAGGAGGAGGAGGAGGAGGAGGAGGAGGAGGAGGAGGAGGAGGAGGAGGAGGAGGAGAAGAAGAAGGAGGAAGAGGAGGAGCCTGGTCTGGATGCTCTGGGGAAGAGAGTATGAGGGCATAGGGAGACTTGGACCAGAAAACAGAGGATTCCAGCTCGATGAGCAGTCATAGCTGGAACAATCAGACAGATTGTTTCTGAGCCCACTAACAGGTATTTGAATTGCTTGTCATTGATTTTGTTTGTTTGTTTGTTTGTTTGTTTGTTTGTTTGTTTGTTTGTTTGTTTGTTTGTATGTATGTATGTATGTATGTATGTATGTATGTATGTATGTATAAAATGCACTGTGCAAAAATATCTTTGTTGGACAAACAAGTGGTTCATGTACCACATTTAATGTCCTGAAATCAAATTCTTTCAGAATGACCTGTTCTTTTTAATGTAATGTGACTCTTCATTTCTGTCCCATTATACATGTTCCAATAATTCTTGGTACATCCAAGCAGAAGAGCCACTATTTTTAGATCTTCACAGTTATAACAATTGTACTTGGTGTATTAGATGTGCTTCAACAACAGTTTCATGTTTTCATATGTTCTTTCATGTGTGCAAGATAGCCAACAGGAACTGCCATTGAGTAAAAAGAGAATATTTCTATAAAATGATACATGATAGACTAAATTATAGGTTATTTTTGTGATTAGCAGCCAGAAATATATAAGATAGTATATAATATATAAAGTTCTACATGGTGTAGCTGAGGTTACTTTATGGACTGTGTCCTCCAAATATAGTCCACACATTCCGTGCAGATATTTATTGTGGGCATGCTTCTTTCTTGCAGAGGTAAGGGGGAAAGTGAACTTAAAGGAGCCCCTATTTTTTCTTATCTATAGGTGCCCCGACTAAAATATCTTGTCTTTGTCTCTGTCACTGTGGGCTTTGTTCAAGGTGGTTAAATCAACTTTGTTTAAGTAGGCTTTTGGATCTTAATGATGAAATTGGGTTCATGGTATAAATTGGGATTACTTGGAAATTGGAGTTTGGGTGCTACTTTATAAATAATTTATTGCCTGATTTTATTGTATTTTATATTTATATTTCCTGAGAATCTTGGGATATAGATAATATATCTATATCTAATCTATATTTCCTCTATCCTCTATCTCTATCTACATCTACATCTCTATATATACATATCTATCTATCTATCTATCTATCTATCTATCTATCTATCTATCTATCTATCTATCTATCTATCATCTATCATCTATCATCTATCATCTATCATCTATCATCTATCATCTATCATCATCATCTATCTATCTATCTATCTATCTATCTATCTATCTATCTATCTATCTATCTATCTATCTATCTATCTATCTATCTATCATCATCATCTACAGTATATGCTATATAAAATAAAATAAATACCTGTAATAGCAGCATAGAAACAATGAAACAAAAATAGAGATATGACTAATGCAATCTTCATGAAGCAAGTGTGAGAGTTCTTTTCCCCAAAAAGTGTACATACCACAGTGCTGTGAAGTGAAGCACACATAAATAAGTCAGCAGAGGTAAAACCTGGTTATTGCTGAATTCCTATATAAATTGTGACACTCCTTTTTTTCAGGACTCATCAATTGAAACTTTGTAAATTTCAGCTAATACATAATGATAGGAAGGACACCAGAACCAATAAAGTCATTTTTGCCCAAAGGAAAGACTATCATATACACGACTCCTCTTCCTCTTCTGCCTCCTCCTCTCACCACATTTATTCCTTTTCTTTGCATGGAATTTAATAGAAAGGGATATCTGATTATTTTTTCTGTCTTTTGAAGAAAACTCTGTTCTCCTCTTCAAAGGAAGTCCTTTGCTTATTTTGGCTAAAGATCTCAACTCCATTAAATGAACTGCAAGGCAGACTTATAGTTGGTTTTGTATTTTCTTTCAGATTATCCTTTGTGCTTTTGCTTTCAGCTTTGTGCATTCTCTATTTTTCAGATACATTCAGTCTTTATCTGCTGCCCATGCTATTTCTCTGTTTGTCAGTTTCAAAACCTGCTGTGTTTTCTAACTTTTTTTCAGAATGCTATTAGGTTTACTTGGCCAAAGGATCCCTTGAGTTTGAAAAATTGACTCACTTAGGAATTTCCACCAGGGAGCTAACTGAAGTCAAAGAAAGAAAGAAAGAAATATGTATGTAGTGATCCCATAGCCTAATGACAGCTGAATCTATTATATATCTGCTTGAGAAGCCAGAGCAAAGTTATTTTTCTTTTTGTCCCTTTGTCAATTGTGTTTACCTGTTGACATTTACTTTAAATGGATTCATAGTTTTAATAGCATTTAGAATACACTGTGACAGGTGTTTGTAATGCACTTTCACAGTCACATATGCTGTTATCTAGGTATAGGTTCCACACAATTAAATGGAAAACTATTCTAAAGTAATTTGATGTCAGATAACAAGTAATGTTTTGAAAATTTAGCTTTAAAAAGTAGTAAATTTTAAAAAGAAATAAAATAGTACAATGATACAGTAATGTTGTATCTAACACACTGCTGTCAAACTCCCAGCCTGTGGGCTGGTTGCGTCACCCGCTGGCCATGCCCATGCCCAGTTTAGTAAGGAAAAAAAAGTCCCGATCTGTCAAGTGGCACCACCGTGATGACAGAGTTTGAAACCCCTTATTTAATATCTTAACATTATCTTTATATTTTCAGTTGGCAAACTGTGCATATTTTGATATGATCATTTCAGTTTGGAAATGTAAAATGGATGCATTCATTTTCTTTTGAATAAATAAGGATTCATAATATGACAGTAAATAATTGAAGTCAGTGATTTGAGTCTCTAAGTCACTACTTTTGATGGCATGTCTCACCAGTATTTTGGAAATACTTAAGTTAAAAGTTAAGCTTTTCCCTGAATTTCAAATACTTTAGTGGTCTGGTTTATTTGAAATTTGGTTCTGTTTTATGGTTTTTTAAAAATGGTTTAATATACTGTGTGTATTTAATATACAATGATTTATAAGCCATAGTTCATAAGCTAGATTCCTAACTATAGTTTAAAATAGTGGCTTAGTGCAATTTGTGAACTTATTTCAGAGCAGTTCATTTTTAAAATAATGATCAGAATTTCATAATTCTGTGAACTGTAGAATGAGATTTAGAGCTCATGTAAATTAAGTGTATTATAATGCAAAGCTTTAAGTGAGTAAAATAAAATAAGTATCTAGACCGAGACAAACTATAAACAAGTTTAAGCCTCCAGGGGGAGTTGATGACAATGAAGAAAGCTTATTTATCTTGCTGGATGATGCACTTAGCCAAGCTCATTTTCCCAAAAGAGAATAGAGATTCTGCATTCTTGTCATGACAAGATTGTTTCCTTCTTTAGCTTTGTACTAATTTAATATTGGTATATACAGTGATGTAATGACCACAGATAATAAGCTAGGCAGAGAGAAAAACAGCCTTCACCCCAAAGTCAACTAGTAAACTAAATCATTGGCCCCCAACCTTTTGAGCACCAGAGATTGGTTCCATGGAGAGAGTTTTTTCTGTGGCCTGGAGGGTGTGTGTGGTTTCATGTGTTGCCTGCATACCATGGATGGGACTTCACTTGTTTGTGTAGAGCGGTTTCTGGAATGCCATGGACTGATGCCAGACTACAGATTCAGGGTTGGGAACGCTGAACTAAATAGTTAAGTGAGGACATGGACCTAGATTTCACCAATTCAATCCAAGTCCAACAACTTAACTACATGTTGTCTTTATTTATTTATTAGGTTTATAGAGATATCAAACTGACACAGGGTGACTCTTATTAATTTGAATAAAAGTAGAAATATTTATGTTTTACCTTATATTAATGTTGTAAGTAGCTGTTACTTTTAACATACTATTTTTTTCATCAAGCTATTGCCTTCATTGACTTTGGAAGCCATTTTTGGAGAACACAGTTCACTTTCCCATGGTAGCCATATAAGTGTGTTCTGCTCTGCAGAATCTAACTGTTATCTTAAAAATATTGGAGGGTGGGAGAGGATTTATTCTGAACAAACATGTGGCATATTTTTCCAGTAGTTTAAAATGTTTAAAGGTGTATTTTTGAGCATGAGCATAACAGAAAGAGTAAACTAGAACTTATGAATGGAGTTCAACAGGAAGAAGATATAAGAGTGATCAGAAAAGCTTTTGTATTCTAATTGTATGCATGGTTGTAACAGTTAAAATTTCCCTTCCCAGCTGTTCATTTAAAGGGTGCATCACAACGTCTTCCTCTTTTTGTGCTACAACATGATCTAGTGATTGTTTTCTACTGAGAAGCAGAGGTTGTAGGAAGAATACAAGGCAATCAGATTCTAGTCTTAGTGGACAACCAATTAAATATGAGTCAATAATGTGCGGCGACAGCTAAAAAAGTCAACACAATCCTAAATTTCATTAGCAGAGGGTTACAATCAAGATCAAGGGAGGTACTAATACCACTCTAATAAAGTCTTAGTAAGACCATACCTAGAATACTACATCCAGTTTCATACAATGAATGGTTGCAAGTACTCATCATGGCTAGTCTAGTGAAAAGAAGGACCAGGGGAGACATGACAGCTGTGTTCCAATATTTGAGGGGTTGCCACATGAGTGGGGTTCAAGCTATTTTCCAAAGCACTTGAAGGCCATACAAAGAATAATGGATGGAAATTGATCAAGGAGAGATTCAACCTAGAAATAAGGAGAATTTTTTTGACAGTGAAAACAATCAACCAATGAAACAGCTTGCCTTCAGAAGTTCTAGGAGCTTTATCACTGGAAGCTGTCAAAAAGAGACTGGACTCTTCTTGAGTCCATTTGTTAGAAATTGTCTCTTGCTTGGGCAGGAGGTTGGACAAAAGACCTACAAGGTCCTTTGTAACTCTGTTAATCTGTTAAATTTAGAGAACCAACTCCCTGAGTGAGTGAACAGAAGAATAAGCAAGGCTTTTCAATAGGACAATTAAATGGAGAAGTCATAATGAATTTTTATTCTACGTCAATAATGTTACTTGACTAACCTAAGAGCCTGAGAAAAGAAATAATTTTTTCCAGTTGCGATTCTTTAAGAAACAAAAGTGAACATTAAATAGAATCAAAGCTCTAATTTGAACTGAGACAAGGACTTGACTCAGTTGTTTGAACTCCAAGTCTAGAATATACATAGTAAATGTGTGTTACAGGACATTTTTAAAAAAAATAGAGTATAATTATAACCAATGTTGTTAATGTAAAAGAATGACATTTCAGAAATATTGATAAATATTGACAGAACCAGAAAGCAAATTCCTTTGGAAATAGTATTCTTTTAAATTTCAGTAGAATGAGAAATAACTCAGTATCATCTGATTTTCCCTTCTACATAGTCCTTTACTGGTGTGAAGATATTCTGAACTTCAACATGAAATATTTATTTTTAAGCAGAAACAGATTAGAGAGAGAGAATATTAAAAAATAAAAAATGGCACCAAAGTCCACTTAAGGTTTTGCTAATGCTGTTTTATAAACCCATTGAAATTAATTCTCAGGTAAATAGGGTTTTTAAAAATTGAGATATGCAGAAGATGGAGAAACATTTTTGTACTTAGCTCCAAAATGAACATTTTTGCCTATCCTTGATAAAGTTCTTAGCTTCTTCTGCAAACATTCAAAAGAAACTTAATATTTATGTAAAGTGGAATGGGCTAAGTAATCTAATATGCTTAATATTTAATATAGTAACCTTATCTTGACATAGAAAATGAAATTAAATACCAAGGTGCCAGAAAATCTGTTTGCAGAAAAAAAGTCCAAGTGAAAAGTCTGATGTATTTCAAAGGAGCAATATTAAAGTATGAAATAATAGACTACATCTTCCAATTCCCAGCTTTTGATTTTTGCCTAAAAGCCTAATTACATCTGTATGCAATAACTATCCAATATTTTCTTTTTTGTCCTATAACATATTGTGTGCATTGCATTTGCATTTGCATATGTATATGTATGCCGTTTCTGCATATTTCCAACCAATATGGTCCTGAGCTTCCTTTTGCCAACTGGACCCACAATACTTGCTGATGTCATTGATCAATCTTGTTTTAGGTCTCTTTCATGGACACTTTTTATCCAATGGGATCCATTCTATGACTGCCTTGGTCCACCTGCCATCATTTTTTTCTATGTGATCAGCCCATTTATATTTCAATTCTTTTACTCTGTTGATGATACCATATACTTTCATTTGTTCTTTAATTCAGGTGCAGGTCTTTCTATCTTGTCTTATAATGCCAAGCAGGTATCTTTCAATGGCTCTTTGTACCATTCATAGCATTTGCATCAATTGTGAGGTTAGTGTCCATATTTTACTGGCGCACACAGATTGAAAACTTTTCTCTTCAGCAATAGGGGTAGATTGTTCTTGAAAATTATGCTTAGCTTGACAAATGCCTGCCAACCACATTTAATACACCATTCATTTTTTTTATTGAATCTCTTACCATTGGCATCCATTAACCAAGATATATGTAGTGGTTTACTATGTCTAGTTCTTCTCCAGATATATATTCTGAAAGCAGCCACCATGTTTCCAGCAGCTGTATTTAATTCTGGTAGCTGAACACATGACAGAATAAGAGTTGGCGGGACCTTCTAATCCAA
This sequence comes from Thamnophis sirtalis, assembly GCF_051295495.1. Taxonomy (NCBI): domain Eukaryota; kingdom Metazoa; phylum Chordata; class Lepidosauria; order Squamata; family Natricidae; genus Thamnophis; species Thamnophis sirtalis. The sequence continues at coordinate 40,049,467 of NW_028261385.1, read as the reverse complement.
CCCTATGCTCAAGCAGGAGACCCTATATATTTCAGGCAAATGGTTGCCAATTAAAAAGCTCCACTGATGGAGCAATCACTACTTCTGAAGGCAAGCCTTCAGGGCTGCTTCCAAAATTGCACCATGTGGTTGAGCAACATAGTGAGTGTTCTGCTTTGCTAATGGGATCTGTACGGCACTGCTGAAAAGCTCTGAAAGTAGCTGCCATGTTCCCAATTACCAGAACTCAAATTGGTTGTGCACTGAAGTTCCATTTTCCATTTCTGTGCTATGGAAGGTCCCAGAACTCTTCAAAAGGAAAGTAAGAGAAAGTTGTGGAGTCTGGTGGGGTGGGAATTAAACCTAGGACCATGATGACAAACCTATGGCCTCTGGAGAAAGCCTCTGGAGCCTGGGGAAGGCGAAAAACTGGACCATCGTGCACCAAACCTAGGGGGGAAGGTGGGGGTCACGCGCTCATGTGTGTGTGTGGTCTTTGCGTGCACATGCCCATGGGGGTCGCACACATAGGATTATGGGTGTGGCATGCCAGCCCACGACCCCCCTGCGCTCCCCCCACTTTTGGCACGCGATGCCAAAAAGGTTCACCTAGGGTCTGTGGGGCTCTGGTGGTAGGAGGGTCTGTAAGGACACAGCGGGGTAGGGAAAGGCCTGCTGGGATCCAGTGGGTGAGTGAAAGACACCCAAATACACAATTAATGCAGGGTGTACAATAGAACTATTGCTAAAGTGGAGTCAAACCCCAGAAATTAATTATAATACATTTAAAATTATAATTATGTCCATTGCAGAAGCAAACTTACATAGATCAGTAATAAAGCTAAAAGTAAGAAAACTAAAGCTTCCATTATAGTATGCATCCACAATTTAATTTTTTTTAAATTAAGGGGGTTGTTTTTTCTATGAACTTTTCTTAATATCTTGTCAATCTGCTTGAAATAAATACAATACATTGGCATAGGATTATTTCTAAATAGATTTGTAAATTTTAAAATAGTAGCATTTTTTATATTTATTTTCTCCCATAGAAGAATTTTTATCCATCTTTTGTTAATTTTTATTGGAGAGTATTATTATTTTTAAAAAAAGACATCAGCAGTCTTTGTTACAGTTAAATAAGCATTAATTCTCAAGGTAACATTTAAAACAAGCTTCAGAAGAATTATATTTGCTTAAATAATACTAAACAAAAATGAAAGAAGGATCATGGTTTAAGCAACAGGTTTCAATTTCATTTTTCCACTGCAGAATTAGAAAGCCTGCACAAAAGTAGATAACCTATGGAATATATAAAAATATTTAATGTTCATCATATTTATGATGAAAACTTTCTATAACTGTAATAAAAATAGGACAGTGAATGAGATATACTGCTCCCTATATTTTGCTTTTTCTAAAGGTTTTCTCTGCTTCCTAAGCAAAGAAAAATAGAAATTTTTCCTTTAGTCAAAGTGTAAACTGATTGTACTTTTCCCTTCATAGACAACAACCTTTCCCCCCACTTCTGTTTGATAAGCACATTTTTATAGGTGGTAGTTGCAAAGACACAATAATTTTCAAATATAAACATGAAAATCAAGGTTGCAAGGTTCTCTGAGAAAATTAAGAGAAAGTTTGCATTAACTTTTATTCTTCTTCACACCTATTACTTTTTAGAGCCCATTTATTGACTGAACTGTCAAAGTGATTTACTTTGAAAGAGACCAATCCTTTATGGTAGGCTGGATTGCAACGGGAGTTTGTAATTATTTTCAGCATTCTGCTATTTTCTGGCTTCCAAAGTTTTCACACTAGACAGACATTATATTTGAGAATCTGTCCTCCTCTCTCTATAAGTTCCAGAACCACAACTCCCTAATTTGTGCCCATCACTACTGACAACTGCTTTCCAAACTTTTCATCTATTCTTACAATTTAATATATTGACTTTGATTTAAGTGAAGCGTGCTCATGAAGAAGTATCATTCAGTTAGCAGAAACAGCCAACTAAAACTTTAGTATGTGTCATCCATCCTGGGCTGTTCAAACAATGGCACTGAAGTCTTACCTTTTTGCCTGGATTTTGTGGACGTCTGAATGGGTCTCAAACTCATAGCAAAACCAAGTGACTATGGATTTGCCACCTATTTGCAACCAATAATATCAATAATTGACTCTGGTTGGAGTTGGACACATTCCAGTGCAATCAAATGTTCTCAGTTCTTCTGTTGTCATGGAAATAAGGGTATGAAGCCATAATCTCCTTCCTTGCTAACATGAAGGACAGCAGACAAGCAGACAAAAACCTCTGTCCTCATCATCCAACCACAAATCAATCATCCATCTCATCCAACCTCTATGCTTGTGTACTCACAATATTCTAGCACCTAGTCCTTCAATCCCACGAAGCTGGATGCATCATGATTGTGAACATCACTACTGCTGAAGAATCAATGGAGAAGAAATCACTTCTCCATTGATTCTTTCCATCAAAAGAAGGAAATGAAAGTTAGACTTTAAATAAACATGATAAAAAGAGAACTGGCGATGTTGAATTTTGGTGTTGGGAACACTCCTGAGAATATTGTGAGGAAAAAAAACAAACCAATGGATTATTGAACAAATTAACCCAAAGTTCTCAGTTGAAGCACAAATGACCAGGTTCAAATTATGTGGGAGACACAGCTGGAAAAGGCTCAGTGCTGGAAAAGGCTGAAGGAAAGGGAAGATGACCAGCAGCAAGGTGGCCTAGACAGTTTCAGATGCAATGAATGTACTGTTAGGAGACATGAAAACATAGGTTAGGTCATATTTGAGAAAATCTTTTTATGTTGTTATTCGGATTGAAAATGACTTGATGGCACACAATCCAGCAATCACTTAAATTTTATTCACAAAGTTTTCTAATCAGAACATAATTCCTTCCAGTCCAGCCTGCTACCAAACACATGGCCAGATGTCCCACCAGCAATTAGGACACCGCAGCCTCTACTAGCTATAATATTTGAATAAAACTAAACAAAGTATTATATAATGCTGTACATGAGGTTGCTTTTGAACAGCATTTGAAAATTTCAATTGGAGTGAAATGCAATGTTATGTGTGCCCCTAACATGGCACACGTTGCACCTTTATTCTGCAAGCTGCATTGATTGCCTGTTTGCTTCCAGGTCTAATTTAATGTGCTGCTTTTCACTTTTAAAAACATACATGGTATGATTTCAGGTCATTTGAGAGGTAGTCTTTTCATGATACATCAGTGGTGGGTTGCAGGTGGTACGCCCCGGTATGGGCATACCGGAGCCTGCCTAGAGCACTGGGTACCGTTCCGGTATGGTGCTCAGGAGGGCCCACCAGCCCACCCAAGGTCCTTACCTGTCCTTTAAAGTTTTTGGTGCTTCTGCGCATGTGCATGGCACGTACAGCACCTTTTTCTTTTTTTTAGACTTATATACCGCTTCATAGGGCTTTCAGCCCTCTCTAAGCAGTTTACAGAGTCAGCATATTGCCCCCAACAACAATCTGGGTCCTCATTTTACCCACCTCGGAAGGATGGAAGGCTGAGTCAACCTTGAGCCTAGTGGGATTTGAACAGCCGAACTGCTGAACTGCAGTCAGCTAAAGTAGCCTGCAGTGCTGCATTTAACCACTGCACCACCTCGACTCGGCTCCACCTGAGTGACATTCTGCTGAGCAGCTGGAGTGTTGCGGAGGCTTGTGGAGGTGTCTATGGCAGGTACAACGCATGTGCACACCACGCACACTGCACACATCCATGTAGGCAACGCTGGGGCCATTCCAACCATACCAGTTGGGACAGGATCTGGAACCCACCACTGTGATATATTCACCTATCCCATCATGTCAGACAGGAGGGAATGTTAAAGGTGAAGAGTTCCATCTGATGGGAATCAGGATAGGCAACCCTTTTCTACCATATATCCATTTTGAAGAATTATTGGTCTCAAGATGAGACTAGTCATCACACTATTGTATGAGCCGAGGTGGCGCAGTGGTTAGGGTGCAGTACTGCCGGCCACTTCAGCTGACTATTATCTGCAGTTCAGCGGTTCTAATCTCACCGGCTCAAGGTTGACTCAGCCTTCCATCCTTCCGAGGTAGGTGAAATGAGGAGCCAGACTGTGGGGGCGATATGCTGACTCTGTAAACCGCTTAGAGAGGGCTGAAAGCCCTATGAAGCGATATATAAGTCTAACTGCTATTGCTATTGCTATTGTAACCTCCTGAAGTCTTTCAAGCCTGGCCTGAATACTGTTTTCCAAAAAAAGGGTATTTGTTAATATGGAAGAGCAGGCAATAGTTTACTGCCTTCTTTAAGGAATCTTTATGAATATCGGCTCCTTTAATTCTATTTTTCTATTTTCTATTTAAAATTCTTATTCTATTCTTATTATTTTTAGAAATACCCTTTTTATGGTTTGATCACTTTTAATGTTGTAAACTGCCCATAGTCACCACGAGTTGGCTAGTTGGAGTTAGCAAAATGAATAGACTGAAGAAAACATGTGGTAGGTAAGACAGCTATAAGCATCCTGTCTGTTGTCAAGAATCAAAAACAATTTCATATGATTAGATTAGATGGTACACAGGACATTCCAGGATTCAATATGTCTAAAGCAATGTTCATGGCAGCATGAAGATGAGGCTTTTGAGATTTTGAGTGGTCAATTTCAGATTTTCTAGACAGAAGGGAATTAGCTCTTAACTGGCCTAGAATACTCTCCTAAATTACTGTTTAGCAGAGATTGCATATAAGTATTCTTGACATATGGTAAGTGCAATTGTGCTGAATAACATGTCCAGTAGGCCCCAAGTTAAGGTTTTACATTGCTTATATGTTAACCACTTGATGACTGTTTCATTGCCTAGATTTCTTCAGAAATCAGAGGGACAGAATACTTGACAGAAGTTAATTCTATCAATAAGCTTATCACAATATCACAAATATTGGCATATCTTAAAGATCATTCAAATGAAAGATATAAATGAGACTGGAAAAAATGGATTGACTATATACAAAACAAATATGGGACTAAGAAATTCCAGATAGCCTATGCTTAAGATCAGGAATGATTTAAGCTGTTCAAAGTTAAACTGTTCAAAGTTAGTGTAGCAGGAAGAAGCTAAGATCAATGTAGAGATGTTATTAACCTCTTTTTTTAATTTCTTTTTTCTCAATATATTTTAGACTGTGTTTGTTAAAAATCTATACCATGTACGGGCTCTGGGGAGTCGGGGGGGAGGGAGGTGGGGTGTTGGGGAGGAGGGTGGGGGGAGGGAGGGATATATACTATGTGTTAGATTTCAATGTAATGCGACTTCACATGTATACTGTTTCTCTTTAATTTCTCTGTAAAAATAGGACAAGTTGAGTACATTGACATATATGGAAATGCACCAAGGGGAGGAGGAGTGGGATGGAAGAAAGATGAGTAGAGAGGGCGGAAGAGAGGATGGGAGGGAGGGTGAGAAGGGAGGGAGGGAGTGGATCGGGAGAGAGGAGTGGTAGAGGGGGAGGGGAAGTAGGGTAGAGGGGAATGATGGAGGGAAGATAGAAAGTTGGTAGGGGGTGGAAGAAAGAGGTGTATGGAGAGTGGAAGAGGTATATTGGGTTTCTATTTTGGGGGGTATTGTTGACAAGAGCAATTGCTGTGATTATTGTTTAATGTTGTATGGCCCCGGCTATGCACAGTATATATGTGAGTGTATGAAAATGAAAAAATGGAAAATAAAAACATTTTAATAATAAGCTCCAGCACAGCATTAAACAAATTCAACATGTTCCATAAGTTTCTTGAACCAACCCTTAACAAACCTGCAAATATAATAAGAGCAACAGCATCAAATCAAACTTCAGTAGGTAGAGGTCTAACTGTGGTTGCATTCATTACTCTTTTAAAAATGGATAGCATGGGGAAAAGTAACCCAGGAATGTATGATGGGGTGATAAAGACCAAGAGACGTATAAAAGGGAATTGAAATGATTTGCTGGTTGCTAAAGGTCTGCCGGCCTTTTGTGTATCATTTTAATTGAATGAAAATAACAGTGAGATAGAGATAATAGGTCATAGGTCTTCAGGAGCAGGAAGGCAAAAGATGCAAGTAAAGAAAGAATAGCACAAGAGGAATCATTTTCTCTTTCATCTTATATATCAAAAATAAAGTTTCTTTGATTAAGGACTTGTGGTAATATGAGTTATTGGACTTTACATACATAAAATCTGATTGTAACCATAAAAAGCTCAAATAATTATTTTTAAAAATCTGTTTAATTGATAAAGTAACAGCTTCATTGGTGCTTTGAAATAAATGGACCCACTTTTTACTTTTTTCATCAAGGTTAAATTTAAAAGTAGTCTGAAACCATTTACATGGTAATCCTGTTAGCACTGATGAATTGAAATATAATTTTAATTTTTGCAAATGATAACCAGAGGTCAAAAAATGCCAGAAGCATCACAAATGTCTCAAATGCCAGATTTGATTTCTAAGCTGAAAGAGTTTTCTACACTCTCCAAGCGAGATGTAGGCTTCTTCCAGTCTAGATGTAAGCCACAATGTCTAAGATAACACAAGACTAATTTTAAATGTAATTTTCTTGCTGGAAAATTTGAGAAATACTTGGAAACCTGCTGTGACAACCTGCTGTGGGCTAGAACAGGGTCATTACTGATCATGTAGTATTGGAATTAATGTGAATATCAACTGAATTTATGGAATCCATTTTGGTTGCATGGCCTAAAATTGTAGATATTCTTCTTGGAAAATATCCTTCCTTTTTTCATACAACTATGGCATTCAGCAGAAAGATAAAGAGGACTAAAGGTGGTTGAAGTTGAAAAATGCTGGGTTCTTGGGTCAAGCACCTGAACCTCCTTTTCTTAAGAATCCCCATTGGAATTAAATTTAGGATTGAGGTAGGCTATGCTAAGAAACAGTCACCACAGGGATTCTAGACCTGTTACTTTAGTGTTGGATGAGCTTGACCAAACGTGTTAGAGTCATTATTAAGGCCTACCTCATGGTGGTAAAAGTGGTAAAGCTTCAATACTCCTTCATATGAATATTTCTTCACTGTTGTTGCATCTGCAGATTAAACTCTATTCAGGGGGTTGGATAAAAGGGCCCCCGAGATCCTTCTTCAGGATTATGCCAATGATTTTCCATCTGTCAGATAAAATCACTTAGATTCATTCTCACTTGGATTCCAAAATTTGTAAGGGGAGATGGTGAGCTATAGTCTTTCCTTGATATGTGGAAATGGCTTGTCCCATTGGACCTGAAGAAATAGAATAGAATAGAATAACAGAGTTAGAAGGGACCTTGGAGATCTTCTAGTTCAACTCCCTGCTTAAGCAGGAAACCCTACACTACTTCAGTCAAGTAGTTATTCAACCTCTTCTTAATAACTTCCGGTATTAGAGCATTCACAACTTCTGGAGGCAAGTCATTCCATTGATTAATTGTTCTAACTGTCAGGAAATTTCTCCTTAGTTCTGAGTTGCTTCTATCCTTGATTAGTTCCATCCATTGTTTCTTGTCCTCAGGTGCTTTGGAGAATAGCTTGACTCCCACTGTGGAGTAGATGGGGTTCTTATGACTGTAAACCATCTGTTCATTAGAGCCATACCCTTCCTGTCTGGTTAATGCTGCAAGTTACGTGACATATGGGTGGGTTCTGATAGTGGTGAATTCATTCTTGAGGAAGGGTATTATTTCTCTGCCTCTTAAAAAGACAGTTTTGTCCAGTATCTAACTTTCTTTTTTTAGGAAAGATTCTGGAAAAGATGGCTGACCATAAAATTCAGATGAACAAGAAATGGATTATCTAGACATTTTCAAGTCAGGCTTCAGGGCCTGGATAAGGGGCAGGAATGACATTGATTGAACTTTGGCAGGATATCTGGTGGAATTGTGGTTGGGGTAGTGTATCTATTCTTGGTCTATTGGACTCTCAGCAGCTTTCAATACAATTCTCTATGGTGTAATTATGGACCAGCTTTGAAGGCTGGGATTGGGTGGCACAGTATTGCACTGGTTCACTTCCTTTTTCTGAGATGGGTTCCAATTAGTATTGAACATCTTCAGTACTGATAAAATCACAATCAGTCAATTGTATAACCAACTTTACTTGGAACAGTTTACATCCTGTGCGGTATCTTTAATACTATCAAATAGCATCTGCCATTCTCAGGTGCTTGGAAACCACTGGATAACTGAACCAAAATGTCAAATCCTTTCTAAACATCTGGATGATTGTTCAACCAATCATAATAACCTTTGTAGAATATATTAGCCAATATTGAAAGCCTGTCTAAAATCTTCACTGTTCCCTTTTTAATGGCAATAAGGTGAAAGTGGGGCTGTTCTAAATATCTTTGTCATGTTTTCTGCTTTTGAAGATTGAGCAACCATTTTAGCTCTCCCCCCACTTTTCACACCAGTTCTAAAATCTTCTATCTTGAAGTAATTTTCACCAAGTCATTAATGTTCACTTTTTAAGAAAAAGTATATAAGAAGAAATTGTCAGTTTAACATCCAGCATTTGGACATGACTGACTTGTGTGGGAATTCTTTGACCCTGAGAATGAAAATTGATTGTTTCCAAAAGATTTCAGAACATGAACAGATGGACTATTTTTAAAAAAAATCAAATATGCAATTAGTGTTCTGGTCATTAAATCACAACTCCATTTAAAAGAAAGATAAAAGGCAATAGGAAAGTCCTTCCTTTATATACTCAGTGATATATGAGGCCCAAGCTACACAGTTAGTTTGAGAAATTCTGAAATTTAACCTCTTTGTTCACTGCAATAAAGAATTATGCTTTACAGATATTAAGCTATCATAAAGGGCTTGACATGACTGCAGAATATCACAGGAAGTGTTATTTTGTGTGAGAAAAAGAGAAATAGTGATGTGGTGATGAATTCAGAGTCATTTTCTGAAACTTATATTTGGGAGATAAGTTCGGCCTAAATTCATGAGATTATGCTGGAGGGTCACACAATAATTCAGACAATATTTGAAGTAGAATGAATTAATGAGGTGATATTCAGCTCTGATTTCTGTATCAAGTGAGGTTCTGGAATTATTAAACGTATTTATAGAAGTAGTCATGTGTTGGGAGGGAAAAAAGCTTAATACGGGATATTTAAATGGTACTTCTCAGAAGTGCTATTACACCCAGCATTTCAGATGGCATTGGTAGCATGTACAAAGCAGCTCATTCTTTATTATAGCTGTTCTTGTTATGCTCTGATAACACTGTGATCAATTGCAAACATGGGGTTATCCCTGAAGATGACTTACAAGCTTCAAATACTGCAGAATGCTTCTGCAGCCGTCATAAATTTAACCTGTGTAGCTCATTGGGATCATATCACTGAGTTAAATAACGTTAGATTAGCTGCCTTTTTTATTTTCAAACTGAAGGCTACTTTAAGATTAAAAATAGAGTCAAACTTTCTGCAAAAGATTGTAAAAGAATACCTTTCACTGAGTTTCTGCTGTGGAGAAATTATTTTATATTCCTTCCCTTTTAATTTGACAGCAAAATTGTTTAATAGTCAGGCATTTCTGCTTCTTCTTAAATGTACCCTACTATTTTAAAGTTCACTGTGATCTTTATTTGATATTAGTTTATGGCTTTATAGTATCATACTGACAATACAGTATTTTGGTTTGTATCTTTGCTTTATACTAACCCGGTATCTTACAACGAAGTAAGGTTAAATCATTTTTATAACCAAATGCACATGCAATTTTGCAAAACCAAGATGGGTTAAGATTAATAAAGCCAACTTGAAATATATTGAGAGTTCTTGATTTAAAAAAACCAAAAGACAAAAAGAAAGAAAGAAAAAAGGGGCTTTTTGAAGAAAACCAGTGGGATGGATGAAAGAAAAATAAATTATTCCATCATGTCCTTAGTTGTTGAAACATGTGTACATCCATCACAAATAGAAGTAATATTGTTTGTTTTTCAATTATTAAGTCAGCAATTTGTCTGACTTGTGGCCTTTTTCAAAATATTTCTGTTTGATATATTTCAACTTTTTGGGGTCTCATTTGCTTCCATTATGTTTAATTACTTAGAATAGAAAGTTTTATTTGATCAATTTCTAATTGTGTGACCAATTAGACACACAAGGAATTTGTCTCTTATGCAGAAGCTTTCAGTGTACATGCAAAGCATCATAATCACCACCATCCTAATTAGAGGGGATAGAACAGAAAATGAGAAGAAAAAGAAGAATACTACATCCATGGGTAAATATACTTAGACATAAGACAATAATGTGAGGATTAGGTGTTCAGAGAGTGAGGGCACAAGGGAAAAAACTGTCCCTGTGTCTAGTTGTTTTGGCATGCAATGCCCTATAATGGCCTCCTAAGGTGAAAAGTTTACTTACTTTAAATTTACTTAAAACAAAATTTAAGTTTAGTTAAAATAAGATTAAGTTTAAGTTGGCTATAAGTTTAATTACTTATACAATTAATTTAATTTTTTGTTCTAAATCTAAAAATGGGTTAAGCTTCCATCTTAGAATAGTTTAAATTACATTTTTAGATAAGTATGATGGTAGACTTTTCACACGATACACAAATTTATGATTGGCATATGCAATTGGGAAAAAAAAAACCATAATGTTATTTGAATTGCCATAAGTACATAAATTCAAACTAACAAGTGATTCACAATCTGCCTTTCATCCAGTTTGAACATTGTAATGTTATAACTAATAGTAACAATTTAATCTTTACAATATAGCTTTGATGTTAGGACTATTTTAGATAAAGATATAAGAAGGCCAAATTAATATATAAAGGAATATAGCTTTAAAGGTGATACAAAAGTATAGAGAATCTTAAAATATTGACTAATATTGAAGACAGAGCAATTCCTTTATTAAAAACATCAGTTCTGTTTGATGGTTTATTTACACATGATGTTAATTTTTTGTTGTATTTTCCAAGTGTATAAAGTGGTAATACATAGATCATGGAAATTTATCTATTTATGCTTATTTATATTAATTTTAAATAAATAAGAAAATGGAAAAGAGCTATCCAAACATAACTGAAAGAGGATGCATAAAATCATGTTATTAATTTAGGAATATGTTGCAGTTGGAATAAATCAATCTGATTGTCAGATCATGCAGGGGAAAGTCACCAAAAACTGGATTAATTAAGTACAAATCATTTTAGAGCTTGGGAGTGGAAGGAATCTCTTGTTCTGAACCTGAGTACCATGCTTCAGATGACAGCAGAACAAAATACTAGGTAGACTCATATAGGACTCAAATATTTTTTATGCCAATCTTTCTTGTTCTACAGATGTGTTAAATTCAACTCCAGAATATTAGCATGCCCTGCTGGCTTTGAAATTCTAGTCCCCCACCCATCTGAAAATTAGGGAAAGGCTGAGAAAGTCATTTATAGTTTATGAATGGTATTCTGAAACAGTGAAGATCCCTGAAGCTATGGAAACATCAGGATCTTAGAATACATTAGCCTTAGTTTTGCAGATGTGAGGCTAAAAGTTTAATTTAAATTAAAATGTTTAGTACTTGCTTAAACTACAGAGTTGGGATATAACTTGAAATAATGTTTCTGCTCCAAACAGCAATAAACATTAGTTCTGATATCCATACAGTTAGGATATAGGAAATATCAGGATGTGTTCATCATTCTGCACAAGCAATTGATAGTATTGCTTCTGCTTCTCTGAAGCTGCTCCCAAGGTTGCATTTGTTAAAGTTGAGGGCCTACTGAGAAAGATGACAAGGCTGTACTCTCCTTTAATCAACAACCAAGGACAGCCTGTGTTATTATCTTAGGCCTTAAAGGAAGGCTCAGTTGCAGCAGGAAATCATTAGTTTTTTAAAGTCCAGCATCAAAGTCGAAAGTAACTCTCCTTGCCATTTGGAAACGAGAGCACTTAGATAGGGACTACTGCAGAGTTTCCCAGCCTTCTCACTTGATTTTAAATTCCATAATTGTCAACAGTGTTGCCCACTGACATTTACACCCCTGAAAATGCCCTGGATTAAGAAACAATAACTTAATAGAGATTTGAAATGATAAAGTGGCAGTTTTAGTTTATCCCACATAAGCCATTTTATCCATGCTGCAGAAACAATCAACTACTTATATGTATGCATGTTTACAGTTCTTAAAAATACATCTAACTTCAGCTTCAGTTATTGAGAGCTGCTACTATGTTATTTGCTATTCCTTGAATATTGTGTATATTCTGCTAATGTGAAAAGAAGAGACTTAACTTTTCTATGGAAACATTTCTCTTATCCCTAATGAAATGGAAAGAAATAATAATCTGACCAACAATGTCAAACAAACCACACACAAAAAAAGTAAATACCATTTCTTTAGGTACATGCAGGATTTTTTTTTTAATTTTGAGGGAATAAAGCTAAGGAAATGTTCAGGAACAAATGTATTCAAAAGCATATTGTAAATGAGTATCAAGTGACTTTCACAACAACAGTAATAATAACTGAAGTAGACACAAGGAAAAAAGTTCTGCAACAGCCATCAAATGCAATTTGTACCTGGCTGCCTGAATTTAGCAATGGGAAACATGAAAATTCACCCCAAAGAGGGACACATTTAAAAATGACACTATCGGTTGCATACAAGGAGAACCAGTACAAAATGTTTTACAGATGGCACCTGGCACCAGTAAGGTTAGCAAAAATTTCAAAATACCACCCAAAATGTTGGAAATGTGAATCATCACACGAAACATATTATCACGTATGGTGTACGTGTGAGGAGGCTAAAAAATATTGGAAAAGGATTAAAAATTGGCTACAGTCAATAACAGGAGTCAAAATAGAATGGAAAACTGAAGTTTTTCTACTAGGAATAATGACTGTGAAATATAAAAAAGAAATCCAGTATTTGATTTTACATATAATTACGGTGGCGAGGATTGCCTTCGCTCAGAAATGGAAAAATAAATTAATACCAAGCGAAGATGAAATAATAAGAAATGTTATGGACTGTGCAGAAATGGACAAATTAACAAAAGAACTCCAGGGAAAAGAAGAAACAGAATACTACCAGATATGGGATAAATGGTAAAGGTGTATGGAGGAAAGAAACAAGGAACAATAAAAGAAGTCAATAAAGTCCAAAAATAGAAATTAAGGAGAATTAACATACATATATATGTATGCACACAAGAGAGTTTAAATTTATTAGAGGTAATCACTAAATATATCAGATAGATGAATAAAATAAGAGGGTTAAAATGGCAAAACGCAAATGAAATATACTAGAAGGGGAAATAACATAAGGATAATTATATCGATTTGAAATTGCTATTAGAAAGAACAGGAGGTTCCTGTTTGTACTATATTGTGTGTGTGTGTTTTGTATGCCATTTTCCCAATTGCAGGTCTATCCTGACAGTTTCCCCTTTATTGGTGTTCTGAAAGATACTAAATTGAAAAAGACAGAATTGAATGGATAACCGAAAATGATTCAAGTCTTTAATTCAGATAGGCCATGATATTATGGACATGTCAACGCTACCTTCCATGTAACCTTCAAGGAAATGGTCTATAATAAGCATTTTATTTCTATTTCCAAATTTTAAAAAAAGAACAAAGAAAAATTAAATTACTGGATTTAGTTTTGCTAAATATATAGGTTTTTCATCTGACAAGCCTGGATTCAAAATGCTTGTAAAATAGTTGGTAATAATATGGAATAAATGCATGGTATTTGGTTCAGTAATGTTTTGGAACATTCTGCCTGCCCCCAAATAAGGCAATTATTGCCTAATTAAAAATACATTTAGAGATGCAATCAAAGTCTTGTTAAATATAGAAATAAAGTGTTTCATGAAATGAAACTATTCTCTCATCTCAAACCTTGCATATACACACATATATGCTTTTCATGCTCTGATCAGTCAAGATTTAGCATTAAATTACAGCCATACTTGTTACATTGTGGTGCACTTTTATGCCTTTTATAACTTCAGAAAATCTATTAACTTACTCCTACTTTTTTAAGAAATGCAAGTAAGCTGTAATTAAACAAATTTTTCATTTTCTGGAGCCTTATTCGGTGAATACGCGGTTCACAATGATGATTAGGTTTAATTAGTTTAAGAATGATTTCTCAACTAACCATTTGGGCTTTCTTATTCATTTATTCTAGTTTTCATTTTTATCACACAAAAGGAAAAGGGAAATCTTAAAAGTAAGAAAAAAATCCCAATGTATTTCATTTTGTTTCTAATGTTCACATAATTTTCTTCCTTACCCACCTCTATAAAACTGGTTGTGTTTAAAGCTAGGATAGCTTTAGAAGTCAAATAAGTTCTGTCTCACAGTAGCAATCTTTAAACTGTGAAAATCATAGAAAGGCTTTGGGATACTTAAATATCATATCACGCATTGAAAAGCTGTGAGACTTCTGTTATCATCTACAATGTAGAGCTCCAAGCCTTTTGTGTTTATTGATCTTCTTCCAGGCTAAACTGTTGGTCAGAAACTGAATGTTCCAAATTGCCCATGGATACTAACATTTCAGCTAGGGATGCAGTGGCTCAGTGGCTAAGACGCTGAGCTTGTTGATCAGAAAGTTTGGCAGTTCAGCAATTCGAATCCCTAGTGCCACATAACAGAGTATGCTCCTGTTACTTGTCCCAGCTTCTGCCAACCTAGCAGTTTGAAAGCACGTAAAAATGTCAGTAGTAAAATAGGTACCACTATGGTGGGAAGGTAACAACATTCTTTGCGCCTTCAGTGTTTAGTCATGCCGGCCACATGACCACGGTGATGTCTTTGGACAGTGCTGGCTGTTTGGCTTTGAAACAGAGATGAACACCACCTCCTAGAGTTGGGAATGACTAGCATATATGTGCGAGGGGAACCTTTATTTTTACTTTCTTAACATTCCAATGCTATACATAGATAGCAATAGCACTTAGGCTTATATATTGCTTTACAGTGCTTTACAGCCCTCTCTAAGTGGTTTACAGAGTCAGAATATTGCCCTCCAACAATCTGGGTTCTCATTTTACTGATCTCGGAAGGATGGAAGGCTGAGTCAACCTTGAGCCAGGTGAGATTTGAACTGCTGAACTGCTGGCAATAGGCCTTTCATTGCAATTAGCATGCAATATTGTATTCTAACCACTGTACCCCCACAATGTAGAGCTAAATCCAGATCCTCACGTCTAAAAAATAGACAGATTTACTTGTCTTAATATAGAAAGATGGAAGGCTGAGCAACCTTGAACTGGTGAGACCCAAACTGCCAAACTACTGGCAGGCTGTGATCAGTAGAAGTAGCCTGCAGTACTGCATTCTAACCACTATGCCACTGTGGCTCTTCTGTAAACAATGCTACATATACAGGTTAGAGTCAAGTAGTCTCATTCTTAAAGAACAATTCAATCTCAGTTTTTGTATATTGATTGAAAAAGATAAATGGTAATATAGTCAAGACAGGTATTTAGACACATTCTTCTTCTTCACACGATGCAAAAGGGGTGATTGTCTCAACAAAACAAATAATAATTTCTATTTCAGTTTGTGTAGGGTTCTGCAATGTTTCTAGAAGCAAAAACAAAAGTCCATGGGAACATTTTCCATGTTAATCCTGCTATTTCCTGATTTTTTTAAAAATCACACCATACAGAAAATGTAAATAAAAGAAACAAAATATGGTTGCCAGGCAAGAGTAGCAAGATACCGTCCAAATCTTGGTAAGTTAAAAACTGAGGATAGTTTTGGAATAGGTCTGAGTTATAAGGAGGTCACCCTTAGCTCAACGCTTCTAAAAATGGATGCAAGCCCCAAATCACCAGCAGGGCTACAGCTCACAAAGCTGTTCAAAATGGGCTAAGGAGAGAACCTGAGGCAAGAAAGTCATCCTTGCCTAGAAGTAAGCTTTCCCTCTTTGATACTATTCTGAGCTATAAACATGCAGAATTATTCCACTCAAGTTGCTCCTCAACTCAAAACCCACCAGAGCTTATACAACAGCAAGACAATGGTGGACAATTTTCAAACCGGTGTAGCTTTTTGACACTGAAGGAATTTTGGATAATATTATACACATTGAATGCAAAAAATAGAAAAGTCCCATGAGCTTGAACCCAAAATTCTAATAGCCTCCAATCACCTGCAACAAGCACAAGCATCCAATTACTGACTTAGAATTAGAATATCACTGACTGGAAGAACAGAGTAACAGATAGAGATTTGGTGGAGTTCCTCGCTAATTTGACTTCATAGATTCCATGAGACCTAGTTGACTCCAGATGAGGAAAAGATTCATTTACCAGACTTTAAATCCTGGATTATCTCTGCCAGGAAATATAAGACTTAAGGGCAGGTATCAGGACGGCTGATTATACTTGCCAAGCTAGACGTGGGCTGGCAATAACAGAAATTAGTCCTCAAAGATAACTTTTTCTCCACTATGCAATTGCAAAATTTTATAATAAATTTTCTGAAATAGTTTTACTGAACATGTATTTACCACCACACATGACTTCCCATTTCTTTCTTAATATTTGGGTGAATCTACATGTTATAGATTAACTCAAATTACTCTAAAGCTGCTATATTTCTAACAGGAGAGTTGGGGTCTACTTACACCTGGTGTAATTCTTGAGGATTATCATATCTATCCTGTCTCTCTAGAGATCCCAAAAGGTGTGCAGGCTCACAACTGGTCTCCTTGATTTATAAATATAACTTCAATGTTTTAGGAGGTAGAAAATCTAAGTTTATAAATCTTGTTACATAGGAATCAGGAAACTCTTACAGTGCTTTAGCCTACATATGTTATACAAAACAAGACTGAGTCATCAGATTTCTAAGTCCATCTGAAGAAAGATAGCGATCATAAACCTATCACAGTCCATTTCTAAGGGAAATAGGATACTAGATTAATCATGACTCACAACAACAAAAAGCCAGCATCTGCATTTCTTGTGTCAGATGAGGAGGCACATCTTTCTCCTTCTGTCCTGGCCACTTTTTACAGAGGTACAACTAAAAGTGTTTTAACAAACTGTATCACTGTTTGGTTTGGTGGCAGCAGTGCCTCAGATAGAAAGTCCATAAAGAGAGTGGTAAAGACAGCTGAGAAGATTATAGGAAACCACCTTCCTGTTATTCAGGATACTGCTTACAAGGGCTACGTGTTTAAAGCTCAAAACATTGTTAAAGACCTCACACACCCACTTTATGGTTTGTTTCTGTTGCTCCCCTCTGTGAGGAAGTTTTGAAGTATTTATAGCAGGACTACCAGATTCTATAACAGCTTTGTTGCCTATGCCATCACAAGATTTGTTTTTCTCACCATGTACACATCTGAATTAGACTGTGTTGCTTCTCTGTATCATATAATATATGTGGGTATATGCATAATTTTGTATTTATTTATTTAGTCATGTTTATGTTGTATATATTGGAGGTTGTGAACCTTAGAGACATGTATGCAGTGAAATTTCATTTTAATGTATGCCAATTAGTATACATTCAAAGTGACAATAGTTTCAAAGTGACAATATTCCTATTAGTTAAGCTTGAAGTGAAACAAAAAAAACAACAACAACTCAATTGGGCCAAGATTCATACTAGGGCAATATCTACCTATCTGTATTCTGAACAGGCTTAGACTTGGAGAAACACAATTTCCTCCCCTGTCCAAGGTCCAGATAAAATCTTGATCGTTATGTGCTTTTCTCATTGAGAAAATTTGTACCTAATAAATGTTATACCAGCAAGCAACAGCAAATAAGTTCAAATTGCTTTGATTCTGACTGTTTACACACTAGAAAGTTTCTGTTGAGGATTTTTGTGAGCTTGGAAGAACTTAAGGAGTGAAATCAGTGGTGGGTTTCAATTTTTTTTAGAACCTCTTCTGCAGGTGTGGCCTGCTTTGTGGGAGTGGCTTGCGAGCCATGTGACCTGGTGGGCATGGCCAATTTGTGAAATGTGGTGAAACTCACTTAACAATGCTCTTGCTTAGCAACCAAAATGTTGGCTCAGAAACTCTGGCATTTGAAGCACGCAAGTCTTAAAGCTGTCGAGTTACAAGACCTCCCTAACCATCCCTAACCCTAAAACTTGACAGCTTTAAGAC
Organism: Thamnophis sirtalis; assembly: GCF_051295495.1. Taxonomy (NCBI): domain Eukaryota; kingdom Metazoa; phylum Chordata; class Lepidosauria; order Squamata; family Natricidae; genus Thamnophis; species Thamnophis sirtalis. The sequence continues at coordinate 40,031,320 of NW_028261385.1, read as the reverse complement.
TTGTGGACTTCAACTCCCAGAATTCCTTCTGTTGCTCTCCATCTTGATGATGTGCGGACCGACAGGGGGAGGGAGCTGAAACCGGTTCTAAATGGCACTGTAGATCTGTGGAACCTCTTCTAGAGAAGAGTTAGAACTGGCAGGAACCCACCCCTGAGTGAAATGGATTCCTTAAGCCAATTTTCCTCTTACACGTCTCTAAAATAGGAGAAAAACGGCCTGAAAGGTTAAGAATCAAACTTTTAAAGTGCCATTCCAGCCCCTAAAAAATCAATTCTACCTGAAAAAAATGAAAAGTGCAGGAAGATATCTAGTACTCAATAGAAAATTATTTGCCAGGAAGATTTCTGCTATTAGCAATTTGAAAATAATATCACATCAGATTAGATTTTTAGCATTATTAACTACATTTCGTGATACGTAAATTACTGTGCTATGTTACTATAATTTTTTAAAAAATGTTTCAGGGAATGCCTAATGGCAGAGCCTTTATTTTCAAAATCACTATTGTGTTTTTAAAAGTAATTATAAACATAAGTTGTGGAGTTTATTCTATAAAGCCAAATACAACAGATTAAAATGGCTTTGATGGAGTTATTATTTCAATTGTTTTATCTGTACTATAGCTGTCAAAGGAGATTGCATAATGAGGAAGATTGATTTTGACAGACTACAGTAGTGTAACTACTGAATTGCTCTCTTTTAGCTTCAGCTGATATGAGCAAGTCATGTTCATTTGGAGAATAATTAGACTTAATTGACAATGGTAAACATCTGGGACATTTTGTTAACTTCTCACTAACCTCTAAGGCATTTCATTTATTTCCTTCCTTTTCTCCCTCAATACTTTGCTCTGCAGTACCTTGAATTGCCTGCCAATTACGGTTGTTAAGGAGAAGATGCTAAGTGCAGCTGATAGGTCATGATTAATGTTTAAGTTCCAGAGCCAGCCATTACTGGAAGCAATGGGAAAGCTGGCATCAGAGAGGGAAATAATTCTAAGCAAGATATCCATTTTGAAAGTGAATTAATCATATTCTATTTTGCTTGACTTTACTAAAACTTAAGTTTTAGGAGTAGCCAGTGCAGTCTTGTATCTATGGTTTGGCTTAATTTCAAATGCCCTTTGCAATCTTATAATAATCTGAAAAAGAGATGCATACCTTTCCTAAGGGATCTTACTATACAAGAAGGAAAAGAAACTTAGAGAAAAGGAGGTAGCTTGTTTTGGCTCACCCACTCCTGCTGCTAGAAAATTTGGCAGAATGAAGAACCTGGCTGAAGAAAAGTAACTGGGTCTGTCCCAATCTCATGGAATAGGAAGACAGATGGCTCAACATAAGACCTATAATACTTAAAAGTATTTTAAGCAACAGAGAAAATTCTAGAATGCATCTGTAACCAGGAACATGCATGACTTATATGTGGAGTATAAGAAGAATAAAGAAAAGCAAAAAGGGGGGGATTTAATATTTCAGATGGCCCTGGAAGAGTCATTAGAGAGGGCTCACCTGGTTAATTTCAAGTAGAGGAACAACTCAGCTTGCCAAATCCAGACGTTGCAGCTGACCAAGAAGAAACAGTGTGGAAAATTCAGGAATTGGGTGGTGTTATGTGTAGAAGATTCAGATGACCAGTGGAACCTTTTGAATTAATGGCTTGGTTTGGCATTATCATTTCAGGGTCAGTAATTGAGAGGAAGAGTGGGAGAAGAAGTTACAATAAATTAAAAGCAGAAAATGAGACAAAAAGAAACAAGAAAATTAAATTTCATTTCTTATACAATTCTGTACATATGGTACATATTGGTTTTGTAAATAAAATGTTCACCCGTATATCACACTAGTTTATTGGTATAAAAATCATAGTGTCCAGAAGAAGATCTCTCATTAGCTTAATTTTCCCCCTCTCCTACCCCACATGCTGGCAATGCTCTCAAAATTATCCCTGTAGATCAGGAGTGTCAAACCCCATTTCATTGAGGGCCACATCAGGGTTGTGTTTGTCCTCAGGGAGGGAGGAAGTATGGCCAGAGTGGACATGGATGTGTCAGGTATGGCCAGGATGGGCATGGCAAGCTCGATAGCAGGGGCTCGTGGCAGGGGCACTTGTGGTGGTCCAGGTGGAGCTTGAGGAATCCATTGTCTCCAGCAGAGAAAGTTGAGACCAGGGAGACTGTTCCGGCCAAGCTCTGTTTTTGCTGGTAAACGTACCGTGGGCTGGTCCAGGGTGGTCCTGCGGGCCACATCTAACAACCCCAGAGGCTGGATCTGGCCTGTGGGCCTTGAGTTTGACACCTCTGCTGTAGATGATCTAATTTTCTCTCTGGGGGACAAGCATGGAAAAAAAGGCCTAATGTCAACCCTGAAGTTGACCTGACCCAGGCCATTTTAAGGCTTCAGTGTTGCCACACTACAGCTAAGGGATAAGGAGGAGGGAATATATTCTAAGCAGTTTTTTTTGCTGTTAGTCCTTATAGATGTAGGGCTTTATTTTTTTAAAAAATCAGTGACATTTTGACACTTTAAAAATGAATTTTGCAGTGTTCAGTATTCATATTACAATTTTCCCTAAGTGATTATTTCGATAAAGAACATGTCCCAATTTTTCATGTTTGTTGTTTGATGTTGATCATGATGAAGTCAGATCTTTCCAGTATATATATATATATATATATATATATATATATATATATATATATATATATATATATATATATATATATATATATATATATATATATATATATATATATATATATGTGTGTATGTGTGTGTGTGTGTGTGTGTGTGTGTGTGTGTGTGTGTGTGTGTGTGTGTGTGAGATATTTATGCTGATAAATAAATAAAGGGAGACTAGTATAGATCTATTTCAAGCTATTTAGCTCTCATCAGCTAGCCATACCCTTTCTGGGAATCGAACCTGTGCTCTATTGCCTCTCAGGCAGATGTGTTAACCATTGAGCTACAGGGCTCGACTCCTTATCAGCCAGGCCAGGGTGAAAGGTATATATTTAAAGTCACAACCCCTGGTGTGCCCAAATATGGGAGGAAGGTCACACTTCCATTCTCTGTCCTTCGGCTCGTCACAAGAGACCATCCAGACAGAAACCCAATATTTTTTACTGTTGCCTTTTTGTTACATTTGTTATATTTATGCTGATAAATAAATAAAGGGGTATGGCTAGCTGATGAGAGCTAAATAGCTTGAAATAGATCTATACTAGTCTCCCTTTATTTATTTATCAGCATAAATATAACAAATGTAACAAAAAGGCAACAGTAAAAAATATTGGGTTTCTGTCTGGATGGTCTCTTGTGACGAGCCGAAGGACAGAGAATGGAAGTGTGACCTTCCTCCCATATTTGGGCATACCAAGGGATATATATATATATATATATATATATATATATATATATGTGTGTGTGTGTGTGTGTGTGTGTGTGTGTGTGTGTGTGTGTGTGTGTGTGTGTGTGTGTGTGTGTGTGTGTGTGTGTGTATTGATTCATTTTTTTATGTAGCTGTTTTACAAATTGTTTTCATTTTCAGGTTGATCATATACCACCATGCATCTTAATTTAGTTTTTGATCCGTTAATGGTTTGGAATGAACTTTCTTTAAAAACCAGTCTAAAGGTTTGGAATGCTTTCTGACCCATGTATTGAGGAATTTAATTATATAGATATATAAAAACAGTTGAACTGGACTAGAGATGCACATTAAATAATAAAAATCAAACAATTCAGTGGATTTGCTTGCATCTTTGACTTTGCAGAAGAGATTTGATATGTGATTCAAGGTAAAGTTTGTTATATATAAAGCTGTAGATAGCATAGGGTTTTTTGAGGGATTGCCTATTTCTGGTAGCATTTTCCTGGCTGATTTAATATGGCACAGTGGGTGCACTCCAGGTTCCTTCAGTTAAGAAATGCAATCAAAAAAACTTCAGAAATACTCTTTAAAATTTACACTAAAGTATAATTTAAAAGAAAAAAAATATAAGATGATGTCTTGCTGGTATTTAACAGTGGATAAGTTATCCAGAATGCATAAAGGTATTTAAAATGAATGGGGTAAAAATCAAGAAGGAACTTTTTATCATCTATGGTGAACATGTGATGAAGCAAAGAAATTTTGAATTAAGATTCCTATTATAATACAGAAAATTCAGTGGTGAGATTCTCCCAGCTTAACAACCGGTTTGGTAATCACAGGATTTTGGGATACTTAATATTGGGAACTTAACCTAATGAAAACCTGACATGATATAAAGTCATGAAGGGGAAAATAGAAATGAAAAATCAATTGAAGAAAACCAGGTGAAAACATACAGGTTTTCTGGTTTTATAATAATGATACGTTAAGAGACATTGATTTGGCAACCATTTAAATGAATTCTAATACAGCTATTGAGCATGCTAATTAGCAATAGGCCATTTCATCTACAGAGCAATGGCCTGAATCTAGTGCAAACAAGCAGTAAATGGAAATTGTCACCACTTGATAGCTTTTAAGTGAACTCCAGTGAATGAACTTGTAGAATTAGTTCAGTTCATAGTGGTTTGCATAACTGAAAGAAAAAATGTCTCATGACAGTTGGCACTAATTGAAATCTTTACAGGTGGCTTCAGTAGGCAGGGCGATGAATGTGTATCCTCAGAAGTTAAATTAACCTTTGGGGGCAGAGGTTTTCTTCATGCATCTTAATCATTTTGAAATGTTCAGCAATGCATTTGGATATATTTTATCCCATTTTTCAGTAATTGGCCTACAATTTTCATTGTTCTGTAAGTTCAGAAAAGTTTGTTAGCATATGCCATATGAAAAGTTCTGCTTCTATCCTTTGTATCAAGTAAAAAAAATAGTGGCATCATGTTTATAATGAAGCTTTATTCCATGCCAGACCATTGAATATTGTCTACCTTTAACCTAACAAGGCAATCAAATGATAAATTGTTTGTTTCAACATCAAGTGTAAGTCTTCCTCTTGCTTCATGCCTGGACATGCATCATGACATGAAGATGCAGATTTGTTCACTTTGGCAAAATCTCAATTTGCTGGGGAGGAAAGCTATGGAAAATCTAGACAGCATACTAAAAAGCAGAGATATCACCCTGCAAACAAAAGTGTGTATAGTCAAGGCTATGGTTTTTCCAGTTGCAATGTATGGAGGTGAAGTTGGACCATAAGAAAGGCTGAACACCAAACAATTGAGGCATTTGAACTATGGTGTTGGAGAAGACTCCTGCGAAGTACTGCAATGCAATCAAACCGGTCAGTCCTAGAGGAGATCAACCCTGACTGCTCTTTAGAAGTCCAGATCCTAAAGATGAAACTCAAATACTTTGGCCACCTAATGAGAAGGAAGGACTCACTGGAAAAGAGCCTAAATGCTGGAAAAGATTGAGGGTAAAAGAAGAAGGGGACAACAGAGAATGAGGTGGCTGGATGGAGTCACTGAAGCAGTAGGTGTGAGCTTAAATGGACTCCAGAGGATGGTAGAGGACAGGAAGGCCTGGAAGAATGTTGTCCATGGGGTCATGATGGGTTGGGCATAACTTTGCAACTAACAACAATTAGCTATGAATGTTCTTGCTGAATGGAAAGATTTACCAGGCCTTTCAGATGATAGTCTTTCTCAGTCTTATTAGAGATGCCAAGGTGAAATCAAAGCCTAGATCCATAAAATGTAAGCTGTACTTGTGAACTGCAGCCAGAATGACTTTTCTACTAATACTAACAGGATTGGCTATGTGAAGTGTGTTTCACAAAGATATGAGAAGGCACATGAAATGAGATGTGAAGATATGTTTCCATGGAATACAGATTTTTATTAGTGATGATTTGCTGATTTGATTTGTGATATAATAGTGAAAAAGACTGCTTCCTAAGATTAGAATACAACTTGATTTCTGAATTACTTTTCTGAAAATTGAAGGGCTCATTTTAGTTTGGATGATTAATACTCTATGAAGGAAAGAGTTGTCAATGAAGACAAAAACTTCTAGATATGAATTTGGGTGTAATAAATCAAACTGATAAAAAACTGGAAATAGTAGTAGAGTGGTGTATCGGTAGTAATAGCAGCAGTAGTAGTAATAGTAATACTATCTGTGGTTATAACCTTTTTATTAGTATTTGTGGAAAGAGATAAATATTATAAGCTTTATGTTCATAGATGATCCAGAAAGTATGCTGTCTTTTAAAAACCCATTGCATTCTAATATGTATCTCACATGAAATGATTGCTTTTCTCCTTTATATTTTTCTTCTTTTGGCTAAAGGCTCTTTTTGGAAATAAATGACTCTACAAGATCATCCTTGGTGTATTTTGTGGTTAGAATTCCATAATAAAGTATTGTGTAACAGTAGAGAAAAACTGGATGGATACACAAGTGCATGTGCCCTTGGGATTTCTAAAATCTCAACTCTCCCCCACTTTCTCTGAATTGTCCTGGAAAGAATCTGTACTCCTGGCAATGCAATTATTTGTTCAGCAGTTTATGAAATTCTCTAGGCCCATAATCAATTTTCTGCTGCTGACATAACAAAGACAGGAAAAGAAGATACAGTATGTGAGGTGGCTACTGAAGATGAATAAGACTAACAGACTCAAAGATGGATTGGTATTTGGCTTTCCTGTCTGCTCAGCATCTCCAAACATTGAACATCTCAAAAAGGTGCTCCAAACAAAGAAATAGTAGGATATAAATATAATACATAAAAGAAACCCTAAATGAAGATCATGGTTGTAAGAAGGAGAAAATAAAGTATGGATTATCTACTATTTCAAAGTCCTTTCCTCCTCCTCCTCCTCCTCCTCCTCCTCCTCCTCCTCCTCCTCCTCCTCCTCCTCCTCCTCCTCCTCCTCCTCCTCCTCCTCCTCCTCTTCCTCCTCCATATTCTATGTAAGGTAAAGATAAAGTTCCCCTCACACATATGTGCTAGTTGTTCCCGACTCTAGGGGGCGGTGTTCATCTCCATTTCAAAGCCGAAGAGTCAGTGCTGTCCCAAGACATCTCCGTGGTCATTTGGCCGGCATGACTAAATGCCAAAAGTGCACAGAACTCTGTACTCTTCCCACCAAAGGTGGTTCCTATTTTTCTACTTGCATTTTTACATGCTTCGAACTGCTAGGTTGGCAGAAGCTGGGACAAGTAACAGGAGCTCACTCCGTTATGCGGCAGTAGGGATTTGAACCACCAAACTGCCAATCTTTCTGGTCAACAAGCTCAGCATCTTAGCCACTGAGCCACTATGTCCCATATATTCTCTGTATTTACATGCTATAGGGCATTTCATGCCAAACAAGTAGACAGAAATGTTTTTTTTTCCTTGTGCCATCATTCCTGAAGATCTAATTGCCATAGTACTGTGTCACGTCTAAATATATTTACCTACATAGTATGGCTGTATTACTTTTATCCTATTCATCTGTTCCATTACCTTCTCTTATTGGTGATTATTACTCCTTTGATATATCATTATTATTACTTTGTTGTTTTGCATATATCCAGAGAGCTTATGCACTGGAGACAAATTTCTTCTGTGTCTAATCACACATAGCCAATAAAGAATCCTATTCTATTTCTAAACATTCCTGAATCAGATAAAGGAGAAAATGCAATAAAATGATGACTCAATATAAAGGATGATAGTTCCCAAACACCCAGTCTTTCTCTGCTTCTGCACTTTGTCTTTCATAAAAAAAGTTGTCAAAAAAGATTCTCTGATGCATAAATTAATAATGCCAGTAGGAATTGGCTAAGTTTGCGTGATAGAGATACTTAATGTGGAAAAAAAATCAGGGAATGTTGAGAGGTTTTATAAAATGATTGATAGCTACATCCTCTCCAGTTTTGTGTGGCAAATGGATAATTGGACAGGACGTTTCATGAGAAAGAAGAAAGGAAGATCCATGAGAACATTAATATTTGGAAGCATACTGTATATATGCCACTGAAGCAATTACCCATTGTCTAAAGTGTAGCACAGGATAAGCACATCCTAACTGTGGATTACATATTGTGCTAAGTGTCAATATTTTAATTTGATTCATTTATTTTATATTGATGTTTCTGTGGATCCAACTTTTGCATTTTGTAATCATGGTTTCAAACTTACTCTGTTTTGTCCAGACTATTGTGCTCAGCAACAAAAGAATAACCTGCAAAGTCGAAGTTGTAAAGATTGGACATATTTGCTTATTTAATGATGTATTAGGTATCATAAGCATGTCACTGTTTCACGATGCTATCACCTTTTATGCAGCATTCGATGCATAAAAAATAAATTGTAGTGTGTTCTTCCCAATTAGATGACATTTCCTTTGATCTGTAAGCATTTATTATGTTAATAAATAGAGGCAATTTTGAAGTCACAACTAAATGCAACTTATTAGTGGGGACATTTAATCATTAGAACAATTAGAATGATATATGGGGCAGGTGTTACAAAGAGATAGAAATGTGCCATATTATAATTTCTACTTCCAGAATTTAAGAGCCAGTAACTGAATCGTCTACAATATAAAAATGTGCAATCCACAGCTTTGCATGCTAGTAAGGCATTAACACTGTTATTGCAAAATAGCATATTTGTAGTTTTTGTTGTAGGTAAATTCTATTGGATATTTTTGTGTATTTGTCAGCCTCACTTGATGAATCAGATCAGGATTCTGCAAGAAGGGTAAAACTACTTATATTGAAATTGATTATATTAACCTTGCTAAGACCACACTTGGAATAATGCCTGCATACAGGCATTATTTTATTTTATTTTAGTTATCATGATGTAAAAAGATGTTGACTCTAGAAAGAGTGCAGAGAAGAGCAACAAAGATGACTAGGGGACTAGAGGATAAAACATATAAAGAACAGCTACTGGAATTGGATATGTCTAGTTTAATGAAAAGATAGACTAGGGGAGACATGATAGCAGTGTTCCAATATCTCAGGGGTTGTCAAAAGAAGGGGGACTCTACTAGTTTGGACTGGTTTGGCTGAATAGGTAGTAACTTGGCTGCCATGCCCTCAAACTCGTTTTCTTGATGGCTCCATTGGCGTTGTCATCTTGTTTTTGGCTTCTTGCATGCACAAATGCTATTTTTTAGTCCTGTGCATACGTATATAGCGCACATCAAACACACACATGTGCATAGCCTGTGCATGTGCAAGCACATCCCTGAGCAAATCGACAATAGAAGCAGCTGAACCAACCCCTGGAGTCAACCTATTCTCAAAAGCACATGAAGACAGGACAAAAAGTAATGAGTAGAAACTACCATGTTTCCCCAAAAATACAACCTGTCCTGAAACTAAGGCCTTGCCACATTTTTTGTGTGGGCAAAAATATAAGCGCCCATGAAAATAAGCCCCCTGGATAAACCCCGCTCCAGCCAGGGATAGCACTGCTTACCGATCTAGCAGTATTCCAAAGATGCCAAAGGCGCAGGATCCAAGGGGAGGAGAAAGGTGCTCATGTTGCTTGCTGCCTTTGGGATACCACTAGGTTGGAGAGTGGCATTCTGCCTGGCCAGAGGGGGGAGTTGCCAGGCAGCTGCTCCCTTGCAACCAGGCTCCCGAAGAGCTGGGGACAGCCTCAGGGGTGAAGCAGCCATGAGGTGACCACGGTCATGAACAGCTGTCTGGCAAACTGTCTCTCCAGCAGGGCAGAGTGCCATTCACTGACCTAGGGGGTATCCCTAAGGCTCCAAGCCACGTGGCGTTCTGCCTACTTCCCAGCTCCTGCGGCTTTGTACATTCGGGATACCCCCCCCTAGGTCAGTGAATGGCATCTGCCCGGCTGGAGAGGGTGGTTGCACAAGCACCTGTTCCTCCCCCAGCACACATGCCTCCCGGCCTCACCATGTCCTGGCCCAGATCTCCTGCAGGCCAGGGTGCTGCTGCCACTTTCGCCACCGCTGCTGTGCTCTGAGCATAACTTATTTCCTGGCTTCCAAACTCCAGAACCTGGCTTCCGATTCTTCTAGCACTGGCCTCTCTAGGAGTACACTCTATGGTTGTGGGCCCTAAGGCAGCCGGTATACAACCATAGAGAGCACTCCTAGAGCAGAAGTTGCTGGACGAATTGGAAGGCAAGTTCCGGAGTTTGGAAGCCAGAGAAGAAGTTATGCTCAAAGTGCAGCGGCGGCAGTGCCCTGGCCCTACAGGGAGAGCTGCGCCAGGGCATGTTGACGCTGGGAGGCATGCGAGCTGGGGGCGGAACAGGTGCTTGCGCAACCACCCTTTCCAGCGGGCAGAGCTCCATGCACTGACCTAGGGGTATCTCGAATGTGCCAAGCCACGGGAGCTGGGGAGTGGGCAGAACACCACGTGGTTTGGCGCCTTAGGTATACCCCCTAGGTCAGTGAATAGTGCTCTGCCCAGCTGGAGAGGGAGTTTGCCAGGCAGCTGCTCGTGAGCGTGGTCACCTCATGGTTGTTTAAACCCTGAGGCTGTGCCCGGCCCTTCGGGAGCCGGCTCGCAAGGAGGGAGCAGCCGCCCAGCAGCCTCAAAACAATAAGCCCTCCCCTGATAATAAGGCCCAAGCCATATTTTGTGGGTCAAAAGAAAATAAGACCCTGTCTTATTTTTGGGAAACACGGTAATCAAGGAGAGAAGCAACCTAAAACTAAGGATAAATTTCCTGACAGTTACAACAATTAATCAGTGGAACAACTTGCCCCCAGAAGTTGTGAATGTTCCAAGGCTGGAAAGTTTTAAGAAGAAATTGGGCCATCATTTGTCTGAAATGTTATGGGGTCCTAAGGTCCCTTCCAACTCTGTTATTCTGTTAAATTTTTTTGAAAGTATGGACTTCCTCCTTCTCTTCTTATAGTTCCGTGAATTAGGAGGCGTTTGTCTGAGCTACTTGCTAATGTTATCTTGCTGTTTTGGATTTACAAAATGCTTCAGCCCCTTTTGCCTAGGCAACAGTTCCTCTGTATTTCTATCAAGGTCAACTGCCTTACTCTCTATAGTATTATTCCCCTAACTATATTGAATTATTTATTTATATTATACTTTAGTTACAACAGTTTGCAACAGTCTACAACTTTCAATGTCACTTTTGAAAATACTTAAGCAATGCTGATTCAGAAAGAAAAATTTGGAGTAGATATGTTAACCAAAGAGTGTTCAGGTTTTTTAATGGTGCATTTTGGTCTGACCAAACCAGAGTCAGTTGGAGACAGGCAGTATTTAAGTAAGTAAGTAAGTAAGTAAGTAAGTAAGTAAGTAAGTAAGTAAGTAGCAGGTCTGTAGGCTGGCCTGAGAAATTAAAATATAGTCACCATAAACAGCTTGAGAGATATTTTAGATTTTAAAGAAAGAAGGTCTGAAAGAAGGCAAGGGACTTTTTTGGTTAGATTTCTAACTTTTGTCTCATACCAGTCTTAGCCACTGAGCCACCGAGTCCCTCTTATTATAGTAAAACAATATTGTTTTAGCCTCCTAATAACTCCTCCCCCTCCAAGACACTGTGATCTTCTCTGACGTTTAGCAAAACCCTACACAATGGTGAGGCCCATAGATTGCAGTGGGGCTTAGTTCTGATACTATGAGATGGCAGGTTTAAAGTGATCTGTTACTTTCTGGCAGGATAGGTTAAAGCTCCTCAACGGTTCAGAATATTTGTTTGTTGCTGACAGTATTATCTCCAGCCAATTTATTTCAGCCTTGAAATGAGAATGTTTCATTCCGATCAATAGAAAGACACTTGGAAGAAGCAATTTATGCCTTCTTTGAATCTTATCCTTGTAATTGCTCAAGCGCCAGCCTTCAAAACAGAGCAAAATAGTAGCCTGGTGACTGGGGGAAAAAAAGGAGTGTATACACTTGGTTTACTATGGTTCCAAGCATACATCATATGACAACAGCTTACATTGGAAATCATTCACCAAGTTAAAACTACTTTATTTGGAGAAAAAGGCAGGCTAAAAGAAAAACATCCAAGATCAACACCCTGGTCATTGATGAAAAAGCTTTTTTCCAAAATTTACCCCAGGGCATTTGAATTTCTTAATGTATTCTTCACCATTTCAGTGAAAATAGAAAAGTCTGTATCAATAATAAAATTGAGGACTTGAATAAGTGATGGATAGGTCAATCTCTTATTGCCTTTCCCCTTATAATTGTATTTATATTTAAATTTCATTAAAACATTACCATAAATGCATAAAATTAAATTAGTTTTACACAAAGAACTTTTAGAACTTCTTAATTATTCAACTCATTTTGCCTGAAAATAACATCTTCTGCTACTGCAGTACAATCCTTTATAATAGCATCCTAATATATCTCATCAAATATTCTTGCAACAGCAACAAGGAATTATTTTGTATATTTTAAATGTGGGTTTGTTTTCATTCAAAAGTCCTTAATTCATCACTTCATTTGTGAAAAGCTAAATAATATTTGTTTATTTCCAAGCATTTTGGAATTTCTGACTCTCAAAGCTATTTTGATAGAGAAAGGAACACAGAAAACATTCGAAATAATAATAATAATAATATATATATAAAAGGCAGAGGTGGTGTTCAGCCAGTTCTGACAGGTTCCGGAGAACCGGTAGCAAACATTTTGAGTAGTTTGGAGAACCGGCAAATAGGCTGGCCCCACCCTCCTCTGCCTCCCAGTTGATCTTCTTTTGTTTCCTGAACAGGGAAACGGACCTGGAAAGCAGGTTAGTGGGGTGGAGAGGGAATGGGTATTTTACAGTATCCTTCCCTTGCCACACCCACAAAACCACACCCACCAAGCCATGCCACGCCCACCAAATCACTCCAGGGAACCAGTAGAAATTTTTTTTGAATCCCACCACTGATAAAAGGATGTGATGGGACTTGCTCTGTAGTAACATTAGGCACTTATCTATGGAACACTGGTGAAATAGTCACAAATAAGAGAACATTATTTAAAATCCATATTTTAAAACAAGTTCAAAATTTAGAAAAACAATAAGGTCTAATGTAATCTACCTATCTCTCAACTCTTCATATTTGCTGCCGCTATTCTTGATGCTGGAGTACAACTCACAAAACTCACCATGGAATATATTAGCGAGTGTTAAGGCCCAGAAGGAAGAGGCTGAAGGGAGCTCTGAACATTTGAAAATTCAAGAAAAAGGTTTTTTTTAATATAGATTTACTGGGGTTGGGGGCTAGCAGATTGAAGTAGGTAGTTATCCAGAGAAAAGGAGGTAGCTTATGGATTATAATAATGAGAAAGAAATCTATGACATTTTGGAGAAAGTGACTGAGATCTAGAAAGAATGGGTCAGGTGATAAAATCCAAATTATCTTTTAGGAACACTTGAAGATGTTTTTACTTGGCTACTAGGTGTTTTTTTATATTTGTTAAAAATAATTGCTTATTTTTTTCCTTGAGGTTTTTATATATTGTATGTATTTCATGTATTTTATGTGTTGTGGCTGTTTCTGCTCATTATTTTAAAATAATAAGATTAAAATAATTTATTAGTTATTTTTATTTGGAAAATGTATATTTCTGCCTACATGCCCATGGTGACTCAAGGTGGCTTACTGGAAATAAAAACACAAAATAAAAGAAATAAAAATATCAATAATAATAATAATAAAATAAAGAAAGAAAATAAGTAGAAATATTCTAACAAAAATAGTTTCTGCATGGTGTTTCATAGGTCAGGCAGTTACAGCATTGCTTTTTAAGCACAACAATTTTAAATGTATTCACTAATTCTAAAAGAATGGCTCGTCCAGTCTTTTCATTATGCACTTTGATTGCTATGCTTCTATTTAGGAAAGTCTTTTTTAAAAAACACTTTTTTCATTTTGTTCCATAATTTTATGTCTTTTTGACAATCGCAAATATACGTCAGCAAATTTGAAGAATTATAATGGTCTGAAACTGCTAATAATATAATAATAGCCTGAAACTGTTAATTTCTATATTACGACAACTAAATCTATTTTCTAGACATGAAGATCTGGATTTAGCTCTCCATTGTGGGAGTACAGTGGTTAGAATATAATATTTCAGGCTAATTACTGCTGTCTGCCTATTGCCAGCAGTTCAGCAGTTCGAATCTTACCAGGCTCAAGGTTGACTCAGCCTTCCATCCTTCCGAGGTCAGTAAAATGAGAACCTAGATTGTTGGGGACAATAAGCAGATTCTGTAAACTGCTTAGAGAGGGCTGCAAAGCACTGTGAAGTGGTATATAAGTCTAAGTGTTATTGCTATTGCTAAGTCACTGTTTTACAGAATTTTATGCCAATCAATAAAATAGTACGATTTAAATCTTCAAGAGATAGATCAATTTTATTAGATTGCTGATATATTATTCAAAAATGTGAGAGGAAGTGAGGCACTAAGATGTGCGAATCAGTGTCAGTTATTTTCTTGTGGTAGTATGTTTCAAATAACACAAAAACCACAATTATGCATCAAAGACGATACAGATGTAATCTGAATAATGATACAGTTTTACATTTTGCAAGTTGCAATCATCTGAATTTAAAGCATGATCTTTAGCCCATGGATTGTAGTCTTTATGTGGCTTGCACAGCACTTCCAAACCCATTACCCACATTGGGTGGTCCCAAGCTTTCTCCCTGTTTTTGTGCTTGTTTTGCAGAGCAGAGGGATAACAAAATTGTTGCTATAAGCTTTGCAGAAGACCAATGCTTTGACAGTTTTTTTAACTGGGAAGAGGGCTAAGGACCCATCCATTCTGAGATGTCAATATGTACATGATTTTCTTCTGCATCTTTTTTAGAGATTCTCTGTTTTCTCAATGATTCTTTTAATCTACTTCATAAGTAGATAAATCCAAATGTTCACACTCTGTTGACAACACCTGTGTCCAGCTTGAGATTTATTTGATTAAGTCAGGCTTGATCAGTGGTCAAATCTGCTTGCTGGGAGAAAAAAAAAGATGAGAGAGCTGGTCAGATTGCGCATATCCATTCACTGAGTATTGGAGGGATGTGTGGGATGTAATAGATAGCAACAGCACTTAGACTTATATACCACTTCACAGTGCATTTACAGCCCTCTCTAAGCAGTTTACAGAGTCAGCATATTGATCCCAACAATTTGGATCCTTATTTTACTGACCTCAGAAGGATGGAAGGCTGAGTCAACCTTGAGCCGGTGGGATTTAAACTGCCAAATTGCAGGCAGCTGGCAGACAGCAGAAGCAGCCTTTGGTACTTAATTCTAAGCACTGCACCACTGCAACTCTTTACAAATGGAAGAAGGAGCAGAATGTGTGGGATGAGAAGGAGAAGGAGGAGAAAGATAAGGATAGAATGGGGTGGTCAGGAAGAGAGCAATGATAATGTTAAGCTGATGTGACAGCTGATCTTGTGGTAGTAACTGCTGAGTCAGCTAAGGATTCATTTTACCTCTATTTTTTTTCCAGAGGTCCTCATATGTCCAGATTGGTTGTATGTACCCAGAAGTGGTATTCAGCCAGTTTGGACCAGTTCTGGCATACTTGTAGTGGAAATTTTGAGTAATTCGAAGAACCAGCAAATACCACCTCTGGCTGGCCCTGCCCTAATGCCCCCACACTTCCCTGTCCTATATTCCCTTGTTTTTTTAGCTCAGCTGATTCACGTGACAGAGCAGATTGCTACCCTTCAGCTGAGCTGAAAAACATCTCAGCCCACCAGTGCCAACACCAAGGGTGGTTTTTGAGTGCTGCATGTGCAAAGCACATGTTAGGCTCATGTGTGCATAAAGTGCATTCTCATAGAACTGGTAGGAAAAGAGTATAGTCTTTATTGTCATTGTACAAAGTAAATACAAGAAAATTACTACTGACATACTCCAATCATATCATTTTTAGTCATTTTAGTCATTTATTAAGATTTATAGGCTGCCCTTTTCCCTGAGGGGACTCAGGGCGGCTTACAATCACGGGGAAGGGGGTGCAATATCAAAAAACAAACAAAATGTGAACAAAAGAAAAATAATAAAACACAACTTTCATTCAACAGTCAACACTCGGGCGGGTAAATTGGGAACCTATCCCCAGGCCTGATGGGAGAGCCAGGTCTTGAGGGCTGCGCGAAAGGTCTGGATG
The DNA here is from genome assembly GCF_051295495.1 of Thamnophis sirtalis. Lineage (NCBI taxonomy): Eukaryota > Metazoa > Chordata > Lepidosauria > Squamata > Natricidae > Thamnophis > Thamnophis sirtalis. The sequence goes on along the minus strand of NW_028261385.1, from coordinate 40,015,247 downwards.
GTGGTGAGGGTGCGGATCTCGACGGGGAGATCGTTCCACAGGGTTGGAGCTGCAAGAGAAAAGGCTCTCCTCCTTGTAGTCGCCAGTCGACATTGACTGGCGGATGGGATTCGGAGGAGGCCCAGTCTGTGCGATCTAATCGGTCGGAGGGAGGTAATCGGCAGAAGGCGGTCTCTCAAGTACCCAGATCCACTACCATGGAGTGCTTTAAAGGTGGTCATCAGTACCCTGAAGCGCACCCGGAGACCGACAGGTAGCCAGTGCAGCTCGCGGAGGATAGGTGTAACGTGGGCGAACTGCAGTGCGCCCACTATCACTCGCGCGGCTGCATTCTGGACTAACTGCAGTCGCCGGATGCACTTCAAGGGCAACCCCATGTAGAGCCCATTGCAGTATTCCAGCCTAGAGATCACAAGGGCTCGAGTGACTGTTGCGAGAGCCTCCCGGTTTAGGTAGGGCCGCAACTGGCGGACCAGGCGAACCTGGGCAAATGACCCCCTAGTCACAGCTGACAACTGGTGGTCAAAAGTCAGCTGTGGATCCAGGAGGACTCCTAAGTTGCGGACCCTATCTGAGGGGTATAAAATTTGACCCCCCAGCCTAAGTGTTGGAACATTAACCAAACTGTTGGGAGGGAAACACAACAGCCACTCGGTCTTGTCCGGGTTGAGTACCAGTTTGTTAGCGCTCATCCAGTTCTTAACGGCCTCAAGACCCCGGTTCATCACGTCCACCGCTTCATTGAGTTGGCACGGGGCGGACAGATACAGTTGCGTATCGTCCGCATATTGGTGGTATTTTATCCCGTGCCTCCGAATGATCTTGCCCAGCGGTTTCATGTATATGTTAAATAGTAGGGGGGATAAGACCGAACCCTGCGGCACCCCACATGTTAGGGGCCTCAGGGACGATCTCTGCCCCCTGACCAACACCGACTGCGACCTGTCCGAGAGGTAGGAGGAGAACCACTGCAAAACAGTGCCTCCCACCCCCACCTCCCGCAGTCGTCGCAGAAGGATACCATGGTTGATGGTATCGAAAGCCGCTGAGAGGTCAAGGAGAACCAGGATGGACGCATAGCCTCCATCTCTGGCCCTCCAGAGATCATCGGTCAATGCGACCAAAGCGGTTTCTGTGCTGTAACCATGTCTGAAGCCGGACTGGAAGGGGTCAAGATAACTAGCTTCCTCCAAGGCCCGTTGAAGCTGGAAGGCCACCACCTTCTCCACAACCTTCCCAATAAAGGGGAGGTTGGAGACAGGACGAAAGTTGTTTAAAATGGCTGGATCCAAGGATGGTTTCTTCAGGAGGGGTCTCACCACCGCCGTTTTGAGTACGGCGGGGAAGTGCCCCTCCCGAAGGGAGGCGGTCACGACCGCCTGGATCCAGCCATGTGTCACCTCCCTGCTGTTGGCAACCAGCCAGGAGGGACATGGGTCCAGAATGCAGGTGGAGGCACTTACAGCTCGAATGGCCTTGTCCACATCCCCAGAGGCAACATCCTGGAACTCAACCCAGAGATGATTTGCCAAGTAATCCTCCTGTGTCTCGGCTGGATCTACTGCGGTGGAGTCCAAGTCCGACCGAAACCGAGCTACTTTGTATCATGTCATTGCTGGCTATGTTTCCTGGGGTCTTCAAAAGACATTTTTTGAAGAGCAATCCTAGTTCTAAGAAAATTATGTATGGTCCTTGGTGTTCTCTGAGTTTGGTTGTTTTCTTTCAGATATTTCATTATCCAAATAGGAAACAAAAGTGCTCAAAATTATGTATCCTTTATAATAAATAAAAATGTTTTAGTTCATCAACACAATCTGATTTAAAAAATAAAATAAAAGGCCATGAGAAGTTATTGTTCCATTTCCATGCTATTCTCTTGAACTGGAACAGGTCATTGTGCACCAAAATAGCTCAGCCATATATTCACTATATTGCGTAATTGAGCTTACAAAAACAATTTAATCTTTCCAATCTTAAACCAGGTCTTTATCTCACTGCAATGAAATCATATGTTTCTGAAGCAAAAGCAAAAGTTCAACTTTATAGGAAGCAAAGACAGGTAAAGAAGTTAAGAACTAGACTGGGAATGGAATTTAATGCAGATACCACTGGGATCTCTGGACTCTCATTAATGGGCCACGTCTTCAAATAAGTAGGCACAGATGGATAAACAGCAAGAGGTTTCTGCAAAACCCCAACAGCGGTGGCAGCAGCAGCTCATAGAAACAGCAAGCCAAGATATCTATTAAAAAGATATCTTTCTTCCATCCTGCTGTCTGGGACTCATTTAAAGAAAGTGAAGCTGATTATATTACTTTCATCGAAGTCTGATGTTAGGTTCTTCAGAAACAGATAATATTCAATATAGGCATGTCAAATGTGGAAACATGGGGCCCAAAGGAGCAATTGTCACTACCATAAAGTCTCAAATATTTGGCTTAATTCTGATAAGAAGTTTTGCCTGAAGGAATGGCTTTGCTCACATTACCAAGAGGGATTAAATTTTATCTCTCTTTTCCTTTAACCACTTCTCTGTTGTGTATGAGGTTTCTGTTTTAAAAACAATGTTTTCTTCTTGAGATCAATCTTGATCTGCATTGGGCACCTATTGGTATTGACCCACATAGAATGTGCGAACCAAGCAATGAATGATTCAGCAGCTGCCATAACCCATCTATGCTCATAGGAGCACTTTCTTTTTAGTATGATTTATAATAAGTTGCTCTGTAAACGCAGTGCTGTGATTGCTTACTTGTCATGTTTCTTGTTCATTGAATGGCTGTTCTGTCATTCTGCTAAGAGTGCTCCAGGAAGCTTACAAGAAAATAAATGAATGATTAAATAAAGCAAAACAGTATAAAACAATAAGAGAATTTGAATTTGAATTGTTTAAAAAAACTCAAAAACAAATTAAGAACAGAGGAATTGGCAGATATTTTTAAAGAAGTGTAAGGGAGAGAACACCCACAATTAATATACTACTTATGGCATAATTTATATCCATGTCACAAAAAGAAGTGTACACAAGGATTATTTATCTTTAAATTATGCCTATGAAAGATGTTGAAGAACTACACATCTGAAACTAATGTTGACTGAATCTTTGATCAAAGATCAAATTGTTTTGAGGATAAAAATGCAAGAAGGCTTACCTGGAGAAGTGTTTGTCCCTAGAAAATACTAAATATAATTCTGAAATATTGTGAAGAAAATTGTAGGGTTTTCAAGCAATTGTCAGGAGTCAAAATTGATTCAAAGGCACAAAAAATGATGGTAGAAAGTGCCTCATGGATTACAGTATTTTCACTAACTACCTTCACATAATTGGAAGTGTGTCATAGCGTTTGCAGCATAACTACTATTAGGAGACAACCCAAAAGCAAAACACAGCACACAGTGACTTAGATGTTTTAACAGTGGTTTATATACAACATATACAGAACTAGATGGGATAGCAAATACCTAACAAGTAATCAATCTTCTTATTAATGCTACGTGGAGAACTTAACAATGAATACCAGACACAAGGAGAGAGAAATACACCTTCTCCTGGCTGCCTTATCTAAACACCTCCTAAAGTGGTAAAGACTTTTGTGGACCTCTTCATCGTCTTCAATTGGCTATACCAGTGGCATGCAGTCAGGGGAGGCAGGGAAGGCAGGGCCTCACCACTGTCATCATGAAAAGAAAAAAAAAATTAAAAGGAAAAATGCTGAGGTAGTTGCTGCCAGAGTCACAGTGGATGACTCTGCTTGGTGCTTAACTATTTAAAAAAGCCTCTAAAAAGTGCCCTCTACAGGAGGAGGTGGGAGAACCACGCGCCTCATTTAGTCTATTTTTATTATCACTGCTCATCATTTTTATGAGCAGAGTTAAGCAAGGGTTAAAAGCCGAAAAATTCCTTATGTAGATGAGGCACATGGTTCTCTTGCCTCCTCCTGTAGAGGGCGTTTTTTTAGAGGCTTTTTTAAACAGTTAAGCAGAGTCTGGCAGCAGCTAACCCAGCCTGACCTCAGTAGCTCTTGCCTTTTTCCTTTTATATTTTTACATTTTCATCATGGCAGACAAAAGCAGAGTTAAAATCCTCTGTGAAACAGCTGGAAAAGGTATGTGGGTCGGAGGGAGGGGGAGGAATTCAAAATTAATGTAATTTGTAAGTAATTGTATTATTGTAAGTAATTTGTGTGTGTGTGTGGCACACGGGCTGGCACTTTTTTAATATTGGAAATAGCAGCAGGGCTTTTGGACATATCAGCAGGGCTTTTGGACATAGCGGCAGGGCTTTTGGACATAGCAGCTCGGCTTTTGGACGCCCCGGTGCTGTGTCCGCCATAGAGGTGGGACACTTCTATGTTGGACATAGCGCCGGGGCAGCAGGGTGTCTTTTGCCTCTTAAAAGCATCCCGCCTCTATGGTGGACATTGCACCGGGGCAGACATAGCAACAGGGCAGCAGGGCGGCTTTTGCCTCTTAAAAGTGTCCCGCCTCTATGGCGGACATTGCACCGGGGCAGACATAGCACCAGGGCAGCAGGGCGGCTTTTGCCTCTTAAAAGTGTCCCGCCTCTATGGCGGACATAGCGCTGGGGCAGCAGAGTGGCTGTTGCCTCTTGAAAGCGGGCAAAAGCTGCCCTGCCACCCAGGCGCTCTGTCCGCCATAGAGGCGGGACACCTCTATGTCAGACACAGCAGCAGGGCTTTTGGATGCCCTGGCACTGTGTCCGCAGGGCGGCAGGGCAGCTTTTGCCTCTTGAAAGCTCTTGAAAGCTCTGCTGCAGGCGAAAGAAAGCGCTTTAATCAATGGTGCCGGGGGAGAGGAGAGAATGCTCAGGCATTCTCTCCTCTCCTCCGGCATCCCACTGACTAAAGCACTTTCTTTCACCCGCCTGAGCTCTGCTGTGGGCGAAAGAAAGCACTTTAATCAATGGGGTGCCCGGGGAGAGGACTGCCTCACCAGCCATAAACCTCATCGCACGTCACTGGGCTATATCAATGCTGATTTATCTTCATTGCATCAGCCTTACATTTCATCAGCTTTACAGTTGCATCAGCTTTACAGCTGATAAGCTCTTCAGTCTCAATACCTTAACAAAGTGGGTTGATCCACTTAACATTCCAGCCAATTTGTGATAAGATAAACCCTTTCTCCATGATTATAATTTATTGTGAACCATGGCATTCTGTCAAATAGCACAGTATTGACATCTGTATTACAGTGAAATAAAACAAATTTAAAACATGTGGAAAAAGATTAACTTTAGTTGCCTTTCAACAAGACCATTGTTATTTTTCAGGCAGAATACCTTTTTCCCTGACAACAAATCTCCTCTTATTTAGTATGCCTGGTTAAACAAAGATTAGGTCATTAAAGTATGAGTCTGTTCCTCCTAAGTTATTCAATTCCTATTTGATTTTACACATTAATGTTAGAGGTTAACCATTCTGCTCTATTTAAAAAAACTGTCTGGATTCACTTAATGCAATGATGCATAACTTTAATTAAAATAAGCTCAAAAGATATGGTAGAAAATTAACATCTAAAGATGTTTGGCAAATAAGCCTAAAACAAGAAAATAATGGCCTTTAACAGTGATAATGACCAACTTAGCTTAGAAAACTTCGCTACAAAAAGGAGAAAAAAACTATTACTCATTGGTCACTTTTTGACACATAAAACTGCAATAGATTATAATATACATTTTTCTGGGTGAAAGCTGAGAACATATTAATCTCAAATGTAGTGATATCATCTAAGAACAATAAGCTGAATATTAATGAAAGGAATAATTCAAAAGAACTATGTTATATCATTCTGAATATGCATAGTGGTCTTGGGAATCTAGACTTCAGAGTCTAGACTCTAGAAGGATATCAAACCTGTTTTTGGTCTAGAAATAAAATTAGCAAGAATCAATGTAATTTAGGTAACACCATAACAATGTTAATTTGATTGTGCTTAAGTTAACATATTTGCAAAGTAGACTGTTGAGGCCCATATGCCCTTCCTTCCTTCCTTTTTGCCTGCCTGCCTGCCTTCCTGACAATTATTTAAATGCAACACTGATTGGATGTGGTCAGTTAATATCACCATTATATTTTTCTTGTATGGCTAAATTCTCCCCTCATATAGGTAGTTTAGTATGCACAATAGCACAGCAGCACTATGCAAAAAGCATCCAAATCTAGTGTCTGGAATAGGGTATGTTACCTGTGCCCATAAAGTTGCTATTTTCTATGGCGGAAAATACAGGTGAAACTCGAAAAATTAGAATATCGTGCAAAAGTTCATTTATTTCTGTAATGCAACTTAAAAGGTGAAACTCATATATGAGATAGACTCATTACATGCAAAGCAAGATAGTTCAAGCCATGATTTGCCATAATTGTAATGATTATGGCTTACAGCTCATGAAAACCCCAAATCCACCATCTCAGAAAATTAGAATATTACATGCAATCAATAAAACAAGGATTGTACATAGAACAATATCGGACCTCTGAAAAGTCTAAGCATGCATATGTACTCAGTACTTGGTTTGGGCCCCTTTTGCAGCAATTACTGCCTCAATGCTGCATGGCATGGAAGCTATCAGCCTGCGGCACTTCTGAGGTATTATGAAAGACCAGGATGCTTCAATAGTGGCCTTCAGCTCTTCTGTATTGTTCGGTCTTATGTCTCTCATCTTTCTCTTGGCAATGCCCCATAGATTCTCTATGGGGTTCAGGTCAGGCGAGTTTGCTGGCCAGTCAAGCACAGTAATCCCATGGTCATTGAGCCAGGTTTTTGTGCTTTTGGCAGTGTGGGCAGGTGCCACATCCTGCTGGAAAATGAAATCAGCATCCCCATAAAGGTCATCTGCAGAAGGAAGCATGAAGTGCTCCAAAATCTCCTGGTAGACGGCTGCGTTGACCCTGGACTTAATGAAGCACAGTGGACCAACACCAGCAGATGACATGGCTCCCCAAATCAACACAGACTGTGGAAACTTCACACTGGACTTCAAGCATCTTGCAGTGTGTGCCTCTCCATTCTTCCTCCATATTCTGGGTCCTTGGTTTCCAAATGAGATCCAAAACTTGCTCTCATCAGAAAAGAGGTCCTTGGACCACTGAGCAACAGACCAGGCCTGTTTTTCTTTAGCCCAGGTAAGACACTTTTGATGTTGTTTGTTGTTCAGAAGCTGATTGACCAGAGGAATACGACATTTGAAGCACATGTCCAGGATCCGTCTGTGTGTGGTGGCTCTTGATGCACTGACTCCAGCCTCAGTCCACTCCTTGTGTAAGTCCCCAACACTTTTGAATGGCTTTTTCCTGACAATCCTCTCCAGGCTGCAGTCATCCCTGCTGCTTGTGCACCTTTTTCTTCCACACTTTTCCCTTCTACACAACTTTCTATTAATGCGCTTTGATACAGCACTTTGGGAACATCCAATGTCTTTTGCCTTTTGAGGCTTTCCCTCCTTATGGAGGGTGTCAATCATGGTTTTCTGCACAACTGTCAGGTCAGCAGTCTTTCCCATGATTGTGATTCCTACTGAACCAGACTACTGAACCATTTAAAGGCTCAGGAACCCTTTGCAGGTATTATGGCTTAATTAGCTGATTAGAGTGGGACACTTTGAGCCTAGAATATTGCACCTTTTCACAATATTCTAATTTTCTGAGATTGTGGATTTGGGGTTTTCATGAGCTGTAAGCCATACTCATCACAATTATGACAAATCACAGCTTGAATTATCCTGCTTTGCATGTAATGAGTCTATCTCATACATTAGTTTCACCTTTTAAGTTGCATTTCTGAACTTTTTCAGGATAGTCTAATTTGTCGAGTTTCACCTGTAGAGGTATATAGGAACAAAATATATAAATTTATAAAAATAAAATAAAATCTGAATCAAATTTATTTTTTACCTAGGCCCCACTGCCCTGGTTCTATTCACTTTTACAAGTTCATCATTTGGCAACCAGTGAAAAACTAAGTGTAACTTTCAGGGTTTAAAATGCTAGGATTTCAAAATTGACATATATATTAATAAATAAATTGTCATGTTCTGGGCTGCCATTCGGGAGGAGCCCTGCCCACTCGGTGATGCTTACATGCCACCAACACTGCCACGTTGATGTTGACTCTCTAATGTTGGCGGAGCCTGGAGCTGCATGTGGCTCTGCAATACTTCCAGAATCAATTAAGGTGTCATATGTCTGACGCCTCTGAGCAGTGAGGATAACAGGCACCCATAAGGGTTTTATTGGCCTACTCACCATAGGGTAATTTTCACCCTCTTCATCGGTTTCACACCCTTCTGCTGGAGGACTTGAATAGGCTAGCTCTCGAGAGTCATCAACCCCCACTGTAGAGTCTTCAGTGGCAGCTTGCTGAATACCCCGAATTTCTCCTGTGTTTTCCTCATGGTTTTCTGGGTTGTACTAGGTGGAACCGGATTCGCCTGGACTGGCTTAGGCCATGCGGCTGGGGTCATAATGTTGCAGTCTGCTACTCTGTGCCTGGATTTTCCACACTGGAACTATATAATTGGAGATCTGATTATTATTGTCTTTTCCATTGACCTCACCCAGATGTCAAGGATCCTTGAGGATGGCTCATGGTACAGTTGAGGAAACAGCATGGTCTAGCATTTCCCTCATCTCTGGGTCTAAGGTCCCTTAACTCAGCTTCTAGCTCCATAGTAGCTTGATACCACAACCACAGGCAGGGTTGTAGGCCTCGATATACACATGTCTGCCGGATTGATCTATCTAAGCTGGTCTTAAACTGATATACTAACAGTCTCTCTGACCAGCCTCTTAGTTTTCCCAACAACTGCCGGAAATCCTGTATATAATCAGCAACCAGCCGGTCCTTCTGGAGCAATTCCATCAACTCCCCTTCAACCATTTGTACCTGGGTTGGATCCTCATACCGTTCTCGGAGAGCATCCAAAAAGAGACCACAATGCCACAAATCTGGACTGTGTTCACTGTAGAGGTCCATGGCCCAATCTGCGGCCTCTCCCTCCAAGACCCCCACAATGGCCATCACTATGGCCCATTGTGAAGTGTACAAATGGCCAAATCAGTCCATATGCTCTATTACGTGACCCAAGGAAATGGCTACTTTGTCTGGATTACCATTGAAAGAGACCTTCAAGGAGGGAGGCTCCCAAGGACCACCATCCTGGCCTTGTCCACTTCCAGCTAGCCAAGTATAGACTGTATGGGCACTAGATATCACCCTTGGCAGCCAACGTTGACTTATGTCGCCACTTAGCGGATTCCTTTGCTGTTGGGGTCGAAACCTTGAAGGCAACTATGCTCCCCACCACTGGCCTGGGTATATTCCTAGGATACACCCAACCTCAACTTTGGACTGGTTAGATGGAAGCGAGGGATAGGCTGGGAAGGGGCCATGATGTATTCCTGCTACCTGACTGGCCATCCCCTCTGTTCTCTTGATAACAAGAACCACTGTCACAGAAGCTGGCCTCCCCAAACCACCCCCTTGGACAATCCATCATGTGGCTACCCAAGGAAGTGGAGTAGCTCCAATCCCTCTTCATATTCAGTCACCCTCCTTTCTCTCCACTGAGTGCAGTGACCCCCCTGGGGAGAAGGCACAGGTAGTTCTGAGCTGGTTGTTAATCCCATACATTTCCACCACTCATTCACTGGCACCACCAGTTGAGATGTAGGAATAGCCCCAGTGGTAGAGATCTGGTGTACCATGGACCTCTCCTTACATCTTACAGCTACCTGTTTCCTCCTCCTGTGTGGAATGACCAAAGGTGCTCAGGTAGGACCATTGCTGCTGCCTCGGCTTCTTCAGACATCATTCAGACCAAACAGGAACTATGCGAAGTGAAGTATTGATGGTAGAGAACTGACTTTCTGTCACTTTCCGGCATTCATGTTGAATGCAAATAGAGAGTCAGTTTGTTTGGTGAAAAACTTTATCTCTAATATTACGTGATAACCAGCACTAAATGACAATGATACAAAGGTAAGCAAATCCAAGTCAGTTCTAACCAAGTTAACACCAACACACACACACACACACACACACACACACACACACACACACACACACACACACACACAGGCTCTTATCCGTTATCAGCGAAGCCAGGGTGAAAGGTATCTATTAGATTTTTACAACCCCTGGTAAGCCCCAATTATGGGAGGAAGCTAACTGCTTCCATCATCTGTCAATCGGCTCGTCACAAGAGTCCATCACGACAGAAACCCAACATTGGGTTTCTGTCGTGATGGACTCTTGTGATGAGCCGATTGACAGATGATGGAAGCAGTTAGCTTCCTCCCATAATTGGGGCTTACCAGGGGCTAAGAAGTCTGCCTATATGTAAAAATGCCCAGGTTCAAATCCCAGTAAGGGTATGGCTAGCTTATGAGACCTAAATAGCTTGAAATAGATCTATACTAGTCTCCCTTTATTTATTTATCAGCACAAATAAAAAAAACACAAATATAACAAAGGCAACAGTAAAAAACATTGGGTTTCTGTCGTGATGGACTCTTGTGACGAGCCGATTGACAGATGATGGAAGCAGTTAGCTTCCTCCCATAATTGGGGCTTACCAGGGGTTGTAAAAATCTAATATATATATATATATATATATATATATATATATATATGTATGTATGTATGTATGTATGTATGTATGTATGTATGTATGTATGTATATATGTATATATGTATATATGTATATATGTATATATGTATATATGTATATATGTATATATGTATATATGTATATATGTATATATGTATATATGTATATATGTATATATGTATATATGTATATATGTATATATGTATATATGTATATATGTATATATGTATATATGTATATATGTATATATATGTATATATATATACACACACACACACATATACCATTACCCCACCCAGATGACATCCACCCAGCATCACCAATCACCATGACCCACACCCTCAGCCACACCCCCACTCAGTGTCATCATAGCCTCTTTCCTGGTTATCCACATCGAAGCAGAAGAGTTACGTCAAAGTAGGCAGTTGCACCCGAGTAGAAGAGTTACTCTGCAGAGCGGTGAGGAAAGCCTTACAGAGCCACATGCACTAGAGGCTCTCCCAACATCAGAGAGTCAATATCGACGTGGCAGCATTGGTGGCATGTAAGCATGGCTGAGCGGACATGGCAATGGATGGGCTCGCCCCTGAATGGCAGCCCGAGGGCTGACATAAATTACCTGACCAAGAAGATATGTGAAGCTTAATTTCAAATGGGTATATCATTGTTGGAGTGTATTTTTCTTCAAAACCAAAACAAAACGAAGACAAAAATCTTTAACACCTTACATTTTAAAAACTATTTAAAGCAAAGTTTATATTTTTGCTGAGTAAAAAGTCCTTCCTTCACTTCATCAGAAAAATGTGGCCCTTAGCCACAAAAATCTCTCCACCTAAAACATTTTAATTAAAACTGCTCTACAAAGACGTGGAATAGATAATTATATAGAATTAACAATGTAAAATAGAATTTACTGATCATAAAGAGCATATAATTTAAATAACGTGATCAGGAGACAATATAGGTGGGAAGTTTGAGCAGTGTATATGTTTACAGAGATCATACTGTAAACATTGTGAAAGTTTTGCTGGTTACTTCTGTTTAGTAAACATGCTATCATTGCAATGTCCATGTGCTACAATCTACCAGTCTAGAACTGTTAAATTGTAAATAACAGACAAAATGTAATGTTGATCCTTTTGGATCGTAACACTACTTTTGATTATATTAATTGAGAAAATCTTTAGGACAGATAGCATTCAACTGGAAAATTAAATATTCTAGCATATTTTCCCAATAGTAATTCAAAGTAAAATTAAACTGTACACATGGCTAAATTCTATGTGGTTTGTGTAATAATATAGAAATAAAGAAAATGATATAATAACAATAATTATCAGTATCCTTTCAATCAGAAAACAAGAGGAAGGCAGAGAAGCAGGAAACTTATATTCAGTTATATGCCACAAAGGAAAGTTGTCAGTTTTGGAACTGGATAATTGGTTGTGTCTATAGGGATGGTTAATGAATTAATTTAATTATTTACCACTTTAAAAATCCCATGAGTTTAGAATTAGATATTACTTTTAAATTTTAGACCCATATTTTCCATGTTTCTCTAGGACATTTGAACTTCTCTAGATTTTCCAAGAACAGACAGTAATACAGAACAATTTTCCATGGGAACAATACACCAAGTAGTAACAGGGTAAACAATAGGGAATGGAAAATTTTCCAATTGTTCTCATTTCTAATTTCTGTCACCATACTGATATTGTACATTATGGATAGATATGTCCCAAAAGTATTGTTTATTGAGTAGTATATCTGGAAGGTGAGGAAATAATTTGCCTACGACTATAGACCATATCTCTGAATTATATACAGTTTTAACTCAGCTTTCCCTAAACCTGTTATCTTTCTAATCTGTTGGACTTTACCTTTTACAATTCCCTGCATATACAAGGCAATAGAAAGACTCATTTATTCTATCTCAGTAATTATACTATCCAAGATACATAGTAACAAGCACTGGTGATGTTACATAGTCAAGGTAATGAAATGTTTACAAGATAACAAGCAATTTCAGAGAGCACCAAGGACACCTCATTTCAACCCTGAGTTACAAATCTTCTCCTTTATTGGTACATAGTAATATGGCCTAATATGGCTTGCATACGAGAACTAAACCCTGTGGAGATATTTAAAAGTTGTCTTCTCTTGAGTTAGATTATTGTGCATTGAACCAGAGTAGGAATCTGGGACTGTCCAGATTTTTGGACTACAAATTCATAAGCCCTAGGCACATCGTAAGTCATAAAAGTCTGGTTGGGGTTGTGGAGCACAGATTATGGCTAGGAAATCAGGCTCATGGTCCTATGTTTATCCAGATAGTTCCTGGTGTCACGCACACTTCCATTGTGGGGGACAGAGTGTTCTATGAAATGCTAGAATGGTGGAGATATTGAACATGTACAATATCTGTTCCAGCGTTTGTGGTATTACCTAGTTTGGTAATGAAATGTCTGCAAAAAAAACAACCAAGCTATACATAATTATAATGAGTGGAAAGTATTGTACACATTGAAGGTGTATGAACTGGATATAATGGTATCATGGGTATGATGTTCAAAGTTAATTTTATTGTATATAGTGTGAAGGATTTTGCATTCGGAGATTTAAGAAATATTGTGGCTGACAGAGTATTTATTATTAGGATGTTGGTGAATTCTGCCAGGAACTGTACTGACTGATAGCAGTTCTCCAGGGCACCAAAGACACATCTTTCTTAGCTCTGTCTAGAAATATTCAGAGTCCAAAGTATGGCAACACATACATTGTGTTGCTTGATCATTCTGGTCTGGGACTTATTCCAGACCAGTCTGATTTCCCAACATCCCTTCTGCACTGAGTAATTTTTTTTAGTTTAACCTCCATTTCTGCTATACTCTTTCTAAATATTACCTACATTTCCCTTCTTCATTCCATTCTACCCACATACTTTCCATTGACTAGTGGAATGTGCTTTTTCAAGCAAAATCTGTAAAGAATTAGATAAAGCAGATGCCATTTCTGAAAGGAATGAACACATTCTTCAAAATGCAACTGTTTTCCATAGACCAAAGTCTTTTGCTTATTGTATATATAGCACAAACATAAATTATTGGGACAATTATTCCCATACATGGCTCTGAGAAATGAAGCAGAACACATTGTTCTTTTGAATGCTGCTGCACACAATTTAGAATGATGCCAGCGTTGCTTTTGACAAATTATGTGAGGGAAGTGCTAGTTTCGAGCATTTAGAGACATTCATTATGAGCCAACAGCAGCATTATACTGAAAGAATACTATGCTTTTGTTAAAACAGGGCGAATGTAGCCACCCTACCTCATAATGATAAGTTGGCTGTTTCTATTGTGACATATTTTAAGACTGCAGGGAAGATGGGCCTGTATCTGAAATTCAAATATGGAACATAGATAACTGAAAAACCAAATATAAAAACTTAAAAGATCATTTGTCCTTTTCTTTTTCTATACCAGGACTATTTCATTTAGATATTCTTTTGCTTTATTTGATAGTGTTAAATATGAACCATGAACTTTAGATCTGGAGGAAGCATCCATAGCTCTCTATATTGAAAGGTAATTGCTCAAATAAGAGCCAAAGATGTCCATGTGAAAATGAGAATTTTCTGTCAGCTGGCAGTTTTCTGCTTCAAGGTTTTGAATCAACAAACCAGTGTGTGGTTGCCTTTGGCTTGATCCCAGGAAATAGATTTTTATGCAATACAGTAGTATAGAAGGCATGCTTTCTGATTCCAATTAGATGGCATTGCTTAATAGAAATGATACAAAACATAAACATGTCAGGTGCTATTGGACTGCTGATACAATGGAAGACAAGAAGTCCTATAAATTCTAAGGCTCTATAGATGACTATCAACACTTTGAATTACTCACAGAGTAAGCTTGCATGGCAGTGATGCTACATGGTCTACTTTATGACATCACATTCTAGACCAACTAGGTCCAACATCTTCCATGTACTTCAATATCTGCATGCCCATACTGCTTTATTACCTGAAGTCAGTGTATATACCTATCTATGACTGGTGTATTGATAAATTTTCCAACACCTTTGGGTCCAATAGTGATTTGTGCAGAGGGTGGACCACTACCTCTTCTAATGTAAGTGGAATCAAGGAAGAAATTATCACCACCTTGACCCAATTAGATACCATGTGTCAGGAGGCCTTAACCAACAGGGATACATGTGAATCATAATATAAATGCGATCCTAGAGACATCCCAGGCAGTTTTCAGGAACTAGAAAAAAAACTGAAATAATTTAGCGTAGTTTCAATTTTGGTAAGAAACATTTTAGCAACAGCAATAGCAGTTAGACTTATATACCGCTTTATAGGGCTTTCAGCCCTCTCTAAGCAGTTTACAGAGTCAGCATATTGCCCCCAACAATCTGGGTCCTCATTTTACCCACCTCGGAAGGATGGAAGGCTGAGTCAACCCTCAGCCGGTGAGATTTGAACAGCTGAACTGCTGAACTGCAATCAGCTGAAGTAGCCTGCAGTGCTGCATTTAACCACTGTGCCATCTCCTGTATGCATTGTGGCTTACACTTTCCTTGACTACATGGAAGGAAGATGAACACCCAGTCCACTTGGTTCAAAAATGTGAAAAATAAGTAAATAAGTCCAACTCAAACAAGGTGACCTGCAGCAAAACCCACCAATAAAACAAAAACAAAAAGCAAACCACAATGCATTAAAAAGTTAACCAATATATAACATATAAAAGGACAATCAATTCAATAACTAGAAACCAGATTTCACTCAGCTGGATCCAGATGTTTGGAGATATACCTGATCTTACCGCCACATAGCAGTAAAAAATATTTGCTTGATTTTTCAGAGTTATCTAAAACGTTTTAAAAAAATATTTGAATATTGCTACCCAACCTTTAGGGACGCGGTGGTTCATTGGCTAAGATGCTGAGCTTGTCAATCAGAAGGTTGGCAGTTCAGCAGTTCAAATCCCTAGTGCCGCATAATGGGGTGAGCGCCCGTTACTTGTCCCAGCTTCTGCCAGCCTCGTAGTTCAAAAGCAGGTAAAAACGCTGGCTTTGAAATGGGGATGAGCACCACCCCCAAGAGTTGGCAACAACTAGAACATATGTTCAAGGGGAACCTTTACCTTTATCCAACCTTTAATGTTAAAAATGATTTCTAAATAGTAGGATTTTTCAGTGTTACATCATTACAATTCCTGTATTCAGAGGTAAAGCTATGTAGTACAATTGTCTAATGCAAATACTAGAATGCTCATACTTCTTTCTTAGTTTTCTTTTTGTTCATAGACCTGTTGTCCTTTGTTGACTTTTGACTTAGGGATTGGTTTGTATGCCAATTTTCTCAATATTTCATTTTCTAAAATAAAAACCAACTATAGGGGAAATTCATTTATTTCTTCAGAATTCCCAGAATGTTTATAACCGTGATTCTGTTTTAAAAACCTGATTGCCCTAACTAAATCAGGAGGAGTGTGAACAAAATGTACTGTAAACTGCAGGTAATACTGCCTTATAAAACAGATTCTTGGAACAATTAGGGTTGTAGTAATATAAACAAGAGATGGATGAAAAGTTCTTTCTCCCTTGAGATAAGAGCTCAGTGTGAAAAATGGTTTCTGCTCCATGCATAAAATCAATGACATCAATAATGGTTCTAAGGACATTAATTTGTACTCTTGATACTCCAGTGTAAGAGACAGCATTAAACTAAAAATAATGTAAAGTAGTTAATTTGTCTCTGAATCCAAACTGATTAGAACAACAAAAGGGACCAGTGCCCAGGGCACTTTTGATGAGAACATAATGATTGATTAGCTTGCCTTAGGCAGTTGGCACTCTCAGCTAGTCATTAATTCCAGGAAATACTGTGAGCTTTGATTGTTATTGTTTAATTTAACAAAATGTCAGCATTAGATGTGATGGTATAGAAGAGTATCACAATGATCCTATGCAAATCATTAAAATATTTTGATATTTCTAATACAGAACTGTAATATCATACTGACATCAATCCACCAACTGCATTTAGAAACCAACAGCTCAGCTTATGTAATGTAGCTTGAAACAATTCAATGTTCTTAATGTAATAAAACCCCAAATCCACCATCTCAGAAAACTAGAATATTACATGCAATCAATAAAACAAGGATTGTACATAGAACAATATCAGAGCTCTGAAAAGTCTAAACTTTCATATGTACTCAGTACTTGGTTTGGGCCCCTTTTTCAGCAATTACTACCTCAATGCGGTGTGGCATAGAAGCTATCAGCCTCTGGCACTGCTGAGGTGTTATGCTCAGCAGTGCTTCAATGGCGGCCTTAAGCTCTTCTGCATTGTTCAATCTCATGTTTCTCATCTTTCTCTTGGCAATGCCCCATAGATTCTCTATGGGGTTCAGGTCAGGCGAGTTTGCTGGCCAATCAAGCACAATAATTCCCATAAAGCTCATCTGCGTAAGGAAGCATGAAGTGTTCCAAAATCTCCTGGTAGACGGTTGCATTGACCCTGGACTTAATGAAGCACAGTGGACCAACACCAGCAGATGACATGGCTCCCCAAATCAACACAGACTGTGGAAACTTCACACTGGACTTTAAGCATCTTGCAGTGTGTGCCTCTCCATTCTTCCTCCATACTTTGGGTCCTTGGTTTCCAAATGAGATCCAAAAGTTGCTCTCATCAGAAAAGAGGACTTTGGACCACTGAGCAACAGTCCAGGTCTGTTTTTCTTTAGCCCAGGTAAGAGGTTTCTGATGTTGTTTGTTATTCAAGAGTGGCTTGTCAAGAGGAATACAACATTTGAAGCCCGGGCTTCCTGTGGGAGGAGCCTGTCGCCGAGGAGCTCAACGAAGCCCCTCTTAAAGATCTGGTCTGTATATCTAATTAAGATCAATAGATATCATCCCTTTCTGGCAGAAAGGGACAGGCAGAAGCTCAGGTGTTAGGATTTATTCGTAGTTCACAGCCCTCTTCTTTTTTTTTTTGGGCTGCGAACAGAGAATGGATCCAACGTAGCTGAGCTTTCATCTCCAGCCATTTCTTTACAGCTGCCTTTTTGCAGCCCTAGACAGCCTCCCCCGCACTCAGGACAATGACAAATTGCTTTTAAGATAATACGAGCGGGTCACACCTCTGTGATGTGTGTGTGTTTTTTTTTAACTATCTAAACACCAGCCTTGTTTTTCCTTTGAACTTCTCTGCGCAATTGGGACACAAAATGGCGTTTTTACTGTGTTGGTGATTGATGACGTAATTAACTGGCTTTATTTCCCCGGAGACCGCTACTCATTAATGAGCAAAGTCCACAAATAATTTATTGAGAACTGGCCAGCTGAAGACACAGTTTATCTGTCTATTCTCAGATTTTATCTATAATGCCTCCCAAGTCTAAACAGGCAAAAAAACCCTCCCCCCTTGTGCCTAAAGAACTTGCTACCAAATCGCTGCCTTTGTCTCCTACGCCATCTACTGGAGATTTCTTGACACAGGAGCTTCTCTCCCAAATAATTAATGACTTTAGAAAAGAAATTCAAGAATTTGTGTTGGATTTATGCGATAAAATACATGCCAAAATTGCCCAGATGAATGCGAATGTGTTTGAAGTCACGTCTACTTTAACAGATTATGTTGAAGAAATGGAGACGAAATTGGAATCTTTGGAGAGGGCTAATCTTGATTTGTCTTCTAATATTCAAGCTTTACAACAAGAGATTATTAATAATCAAACACAACTTACAATGATAAATTATAATACAAAGGCGTTTGCAATACGAGTTAGAGGATTGCCTGAAAGGAAAGGAGAGAGTTTGAAACAGACTTTTGTAGAAGCTTTCAGCCAACTGGTGGGAGGCCCAGGACTTAATTTTGATTGGAATATTCGAAAAATCTATCGCCAGAATTCGCATGTGGCGGAGCAACGACAGCTTCCAAGAGACATAATTATATATTTTTTCACAAGAGAATCTAGAAATGCGATTTTACAAAAGTTTTATAAAAGCAGGCTCCGAATTGAGAACCACGATTTGTTCGTCTTTAAAGATATTCCGCTTCAGATGCTCCATGCAAGGAGAAGTTATACTTTTTTAACCCAAGAACTCAGAAATCGTCAAATAAAGTATAAATGGGAGGCTCCAGTTGGAATTACAGTTACATTTGAAAAGCAAAGATTTCGTATTAATTCTGTTTCGGAAGCTCGGGACTTTTATTATAAAACTCTGAAGGCGGGGCTTCCTGACTCACCCGGAAATGCGGAAGAACAAGGTGAAGGAAAGACAAGCAGCAACTCATTTGACTACAAGAAGGAGGGAGTTGCTCTCCCCCTACTGGAGAGGCAGAAGAGCGGAAACTGAGGATTCAGTTATATCTTCAAAGCAGCGGGACACGTGGTTATAAGGCAGAGGGTTGCCTTTTCTTTCCGGAAGGACAGAAGAGTAAAGAATACAGACCCAGCGATGTTTTTAAAATACTTTCTAAGCTTTTGGACTGATTAAAACTTTAGGATTTCTGTTTGGTATGAAATGGTAAAGCTGTGTATTGATACGGGACTTTTACAAGATTTATTTGAGTTTAAATCCGAACTGCGCACGAAGTGTTTTCTGTGAGGAAAGCGGGGACTAAGATTTATTTGAATTGCGGTTTGGGGTGAATGGAGTGTGGAGCAGAAAGGAAGGTGGAGTAAGATATTGATGAAGGAATCTTGGGATTGAACGAACTGGTATGAATTTTGGGCATATGTTTTATGAATCTACAAGTCTGAAGTATAATATAAAAAGCTCAGGATTTTAAAGTGAAGAGCGAGATCCTAATCTTATGCAATCTGGGCTTGGGAGGAATGGAGATGTGAAACGAAGGATAGGAAGATGAGCAGCGAAAATATGAAGACAAATTGATTTTTGTATAAACTAATATTTGAATATAAGCTTAAGAAAGACTATCTGGAGATTCTACAGGAAGATGGGGGTAAATATCAAAGAACTAAGAGACGAGGACAAAATATAAATGGAATGATTTATACTGTTTAAAATTTGAAGAACGATGGGAGGCTGAGCATAATGCAAAAGAGTTTTTAATTTTACTTTATTTACTTTTTTGTTTTTGTTTT
Source organism: Thamnophis sirtalis (assembly GCF_051295495.1). NCBI lineage: Eukaryota > Metazoa > Chordata > Lepidosauria > Squamata > Natricidae > Thamnophis > Thamnophis sirtalis. Next base: position 39,995,483 of record NW_028261385.1, on the reverse strand, counting down.
CTTTTTCGGAGTGTTCTTTTTATTTTATTTTCATTATTATTGTTAATAAGATACTTTGAAGGTGAATGGTACTGAACTGTGCCGGGCGTGTGACCTGGGAAGTCGGAGGGGGTTAGGGAGGGGGGTTCATTGGGGGTGGGTGGGTGGGTGGAGATATAGCTTCAATATATAGAAGAATACACTTGTATACTGCTGTTCCTTATCTTTTCTTTTTATTTTTCTCTTTTTTTTTTCTTATTGCTTTTTTCTTTCCCTTTTTTTTCTGGGTGTAAGGAATAGAGAAATAGTGAGAAGTAGAGGAAAAGAAGAGGGAGAAGTAAGGAGGGAGGAAGAGGGGAATGTAAGGAGGATGAGAGGGGAAGGAGGGTGAGAAAGGCGAGAAAGGAAGATAGGAGGGGAAAGGGAAGTAGGAGGGGTGATTGTTGAAGGGAGAAAGGAAAGTTGGAGGGGGAGAAGAAGGGATGTGTGAAAGTGATAGGTGGGGTTTATGAGTTGCGTTTCGGTTGGGGGTGTTTTTTTTTTTGTTTGTTTGTTTGTTTTTTGTTTTTCTTACGATTATAATATTATTATTACCAATATCCAGTATATAAGTGAATGTACAAAATTGAAAATGAAAATGAATAAAACATTTACAATAAAAAACATTTGAAGCCCATGTCCAGGATCCGTCTCTGTGTGGTGGCTCTTGATGCACTGACTCCAGCCTCAGCCCACTTCTTGTGAAAGTCCCCAACACTTTTAAATGGCATTTTCCTGAAAATCCTCTCCAGGCTACGGTCATCCCTGCTGCTTGTGCACCTTTTTCTTTCACACTTTCCCTTCCACATAACTTTCTATTAATGTGCTTAGCTACAGCACTTTGAGAACATCCAACTTCTTTTGCAATTACCTTTTAAGGCTTTCCCTCCTTATTGAGGGTGTCAATGCAGTTACCTGAGGTTTATGGCTGATGAGGCAGCAAATTTTTTAGACTTGTGGACTTCAATTCCCAGAATTCCATAGCCAGGCATGCTCAGTTCCAATTTAAAGCGACAACATTTGTTTTTCTCCTTTGCTAAATAAGTTTCCTTTTTGCTTTTTCTTCTCCCTTCCCCTCCTTCCTCCCTCTCACCCTCCCTCTTCCTCTCTCAAACACACACACACACACACACACACACACACACACAAAGTTGTACCAGAATTCAGAAAATTTAGGTTTTCCTTCTCAGCCCATGTTAGCAAAACCATTAGCAGCATTTTGGCTGGAGTGTAGCTTGTATACATTGAGTTTTGCAAAATTTATGATAGGTATTATAGTTCTGTAGAAGGACCATCAGAAGGATCATCATAATTAAGTCCATCAGAATGTGCATTCAAAAGAGTTCTGGAGTAAATGAACTGAATTGTTTTAGAAAGAAATATCTTCCCTTTTTATGAAAACATCTATAGAGAAACTTCATAACCTAAGGTATATTGTAGGATCCAATCTGGATCGATCACTGGAACCAGAATTTAACTGATTCAGATTGGATCCTGCAACATTAAGTAAGTAAGTAAATACCCCCTTTAATCACTCTTATTAGTAAAATTTCAGGAAAAATAACACAAGATTTTATAAAATCAAGAGTGATCTCTTCCCACTTGGTTAGCTTTGTAGGTGCTTCTGACACAAATACAGACAGACTTAAGTTTTTATTTTCAGCTATGTTTGCATCTTCATGATAAATAAAGCTGAGCTACTGCAAAGCTTCTGGGATTTTTGTTTTAAGAGATGCAGACCATGATATAGTGAGAAGGTACTGAACTATCTCTATATTCTGCCTTTCAGGCACTGATGTTACATTCATTACCTTGCTACTCGGAGAGCTCCCAGGCTTTACAATTAACTTTCATGGGATAATGGATATTGAAAGTGGATACTCATCCACTGGATCTAGAAGCAGTAGCTACTTAACTACCATTCAACATAAAAGAGGGACAAAGAAAAATAATAAGAGTTCAAATTTTCAACACAAGAGGCCTTCTATTCATTATTTATAGAACAATATTTTCTGATTAGTGTAGCTCCTCATTGTGAAAAAAGGATTGCTTTGTTCACCATTTCAGCTGAACTATTTGTCGCCGGCTCATTATGCTTTCTATTTCTAGTTGAATTATTATGAAAGCAATTCTTGTGGTCTTGCACTATATTTGTAAACATACAAAGGACAATCTAATTGTTGCTTTCAAATGTCACAAAATAATTAATGCATTTGCTATGCATTCATTGCATAATTAATTTATTTAGAATGATTTTCTTATGTGTGAGGCTGCCATATTAACAATAAAAATATCAATTCCTCTGTCATCTTAAAGCCAACTATAAGGTATATTACCTATTTCTTATAATGAAATTCTATTTTCTTTTTTAGAATAGGTTAGTTTTAATTTATTACACACACACGCACACACACACACACACACACACACACAATGTTAAACAAAAACAAAAATGTAAACAAAAATTTAATACATTGGTAACGTTGTCTGAATCAAAAATAAAATACAAATCAGAGCTTTGGAAAAGTAAGAAATTATTAGTTATTGTCTATTGCAAATTAATTGGTAGGATATTACATTAAAGACAAAGTATGTGTGAAAGCCTCCTGTTTGGAAATGCTGATTGACCTTAGCTGATCAAAGTTTAACCTAGTTAATAGTTTAGTTTTGTCTAGTGGTTAGCACTGACTAGGAGTGGGGAAAAAATTTTTAGTCATATCTTTGGTACTTTTGAGACAGTCCTTCTCTTTCAGCTCTAGAAAGATAGCAGTGATAAACCACTTCAAAAATGTTGCCAAGGAACTGGCATCAAGAGTCAAAGGTGTAAAACAAAAACAATAGAAAACACAAAGACCCCCTTGGGTGGAATACCACGTCTAGACTGGAATAAAGCAGAAGTGGAAATCCAGTTCTGTATTGTGGGTAAGAAACTTCATAGACATGTTTATGATGTTATCAGACTTGAACTTGACTTATTAGAGATTTATTCTTAGAGGGTTCTTTTGAAAAAAACCTTTGCTACAACCATATGACAATAGCAAATTATAGTCTGAACTTTCAAAAGTTTTCTAAATGAATGTTTTGCTATATGAAGAATAGCAAAACAAAGATTCCCTGCAATGAAGGGATATAGTTATCCTCCCATAAATGACTTGGATGCAGTAATTTTGAACTAATACATTAATGACCTGGGTAAGAAGACCCTGTAGAAATCCACTCTTTACCACTCTCAGCTGATATGGACCCATTTATGAGTCTTCTATTTATGTGATTATTCAGCCAATTATGAATCTATCTAATAGATGTATCATCTAGACCAGCGATGGTGAATCTTTTTTGGCTCATGTGCCATGGGGGGAATGGAGGGGGGATCGTGCGTGGATGTGCCACACCCAAAATGCAATGTGTGACCCCCCCGCAGTGCGCATACATGCATGAGAGGCACTCCTCCATTTTTCCATGCTTTTTTCGCCCTCCCTAGACTCCAGTGACTTTATAGGAGCCTCGGGAGGACAAAAACAGCCTCCACTGCCCCCCGGAGGACCTCTGGAGGCTTCAGGGACCTTCAGGAGGCTTCCCTGAAGCCTCCAAAGAGCAAAAAAAGACTGTCTGAGCAAACCAGAAGTCACTTCTGGTTTGCTCGGAGCGTCGATTTAAGCCTGCTGGAGACTTCAGGGACCTTCTGGATTGCTTGGAGGTTGGTTTTTAGTCCTACGGAGCTTTCAGGAAAGCCTCTGGAGGGCTTAAACTGACCCTACGAGCAAACCGGAAATCCATTCCCGAACTTCCTGTTTGCCCATGGGGCCATTTTTTTTGCATTCTGGAAACTTCATGGAAACTCCTGAAGCCTCTGGAGGGCCTCTGGGGGTTTGTGGTAGGGAGGCTCTTTTTGCCTCCCCAGGCTCCTGGGGAGGGCGAAAAATGGCTTTATAAAAGGCTGGCCAGTGCGCGCTTGCCATAGGTTTGCCTTTCCGGATCTAGACCATATTTTATCACTTTATCAATGAGAGACTTTTTGAATGTTTTGCAGTTGTCATGGTAGACTAAAACCATGACATTCTCCCAGTTTTGTATCGATTGATTAAATGATCTATCCACATTGAAATTTAACTGCAAGTTTCAAAATGATTTTATAGAAAGTATGGAGCACCTGCAGAGTGCTCCATAGATCAATATATATATGGAGTCAAATTAGCCAAATTAATACAAAAAGAATATGGCTATTTAGAAACAACATCACTTTTAAAAGTGCTCACAATTGTCCTGTATTGTACGTTTTTAATTTTCTGATCTTTATGTCAAATGCAAACTAAGAATTTACATGTCTCTTACATAAATAGAAAAGAGTTGCTACCAATCATATTATAAATTACACACTATCAGTTTGTGCTGTAGTCACTTCTCAATAGCAAAATAATAGCCATATATCTAAACTGACAGATATTAAAAAGTGGAAAAATGATTTTTTGTGGTTTTCTCCATGTATACTTACTTTTACAATTTTTGCTATATTACACAATAAATAATTGCATTGTTTTCTCAAACCTGTGTCCAGACACTTAATATGCATGAAATTTTCGGATCTTCTATATAAAAGAAAGAATATAAATATAATTTGGAATGGACTATCTGCTGAGGCTGTTATTGGTCATAAATGAAGTACTGTAGTTTTTAATATATATTTCTTTAAAAGTTTGTGTTTAATTACGTGTCTCTTCAGATATGTGTTTTTGTGTATGTATACATGGATGTATCTGCCAAATGTTGTAGTGATTAAATATACAGACATATCTAGAGGTAGAAAAATTATTTGCATTTAGAAGTTTTAGATTCAGGCCAGGGTAGGTTCTTGCCAGTTCTAGCCTCTTCTGTAGAAGAGGTTCCACAAATCTACAGTGCCGTTTAGAACCAGTTTCAGCTCCCTCTCCCTGCCCATCCGAAAACCATCAAGATGAAGAGGAGGAATTCTGGGAGTTGAAGTCCACAAGTCTTAAAGCTGTCAAGTTTGAACACACCCGGGTTTTTTTTTCTAAAGGGTTTGGGGTGCAACGGTGTTATAATTTGACAGCTTTAAGACTTGCACACTTCAATGCCAGAGTTCCTAAACCAACATAACTGGAGGAGGAATTCTGAGAGTTGAAGTCCACAAGTCTTAAAGCTGTCAAGTTTGAACACCCCTGGGGTTTTTTTTTCTAAAAAGTTCGGAATGCAAGGGTCTTGTAATTTGACAGTTTTAAGACTTGCGTGCTTCAAATGCCAGAGTTTCAACATTTTGGTTGCTAAGCAGGAGTGCTGTTAAGTGAGTTTCACCACATTTTACAAGTTGGCCACGCCTAGTCACATGGCTGGCAAGCCACTCCCACCCAGTCAAATGGCCAGCAAGCCACTCCCATCCAGTCACATGGCTTGAAAGCCACTTTCACAAAGCAGGCCACACCTACAGAAGAGGTTCTAAAAAATGTTGAAACCCACCACTGGTTCAGACCTTGGCATCTCCATATAAGCATCAAAATAGAAATCACATGACAATACTCTAAAATAGCAATAGCAGCTAGACTTATATACCGCTTCATAGGGCTTTCAGCCCTCTCTAAGCAGTTTACAGAGTTAGCATATCATCCCCAACAATCTGGGTCCTCATTTTACCCACCTCAGAAGGATGGAAAGCTGAGTCAACCCTGAGCCGGTGAGATTTGAACCGCCGAACTGCAGCTAACAGTCAGCTGAAGTAGTCTGCAGTGCTGCACTCTAACCACTGCGCCACCTCGGCTCTAAAATATTGTAGAGTTTCTGCCAGGAGTGAAATCAACTTACCTTTGCTACCGGCTCAGTAGCAATGTGAGTGCGCACAACTTTGGTGTATGACTGTGACTGAAGAGATACTTTTTTGTTGATGGTAGTTTTAGGTTTTTTTTATGTCTTTGACACAACATTGATTCCTGGTGACCGTCCACACAAATCTCTGCATTTTTCTTGGAAAGTTTCAGAAGTGGTTTGCCATTGCCTTTTTCCTGGGACTGAGAAAACATAAGTGGCCCTAAGACCATACACCTTGCTTTGTGCATAAATTAGGACTAGAATTCACAGTCTCCCGTTTCTAGACTGACCCTTTAATCACCATACCAAACTGGGTCTAAGTTTGATTTATAATTTCATTCAAATGCTTAAACAATTTGTGCATATTTTATCATTTCTGTCATCAGATTAAAATTGTGTTTCACATACAGCTCATGTAAATTGCTCTTATATTTGTTGAAAAAGATACTTTTTTCATTTTAAATTTCTATGTTCATTTCATTCCCTTCAGCTGAGAGAGGTTATGTGTTTAGAGTAATATGCACTTTTATCTGCAATTGTGTAAGAAAACATGTTATAATTTGTGACCTCTGTGTCTCAGAAGATTTCTGAGATAGAACAAATATATTATAATAATGCAACCAAACACTCTTGTTTCTCTTCAGGAACTTTCAGGTCAGTGCATTCAAGTGTGCTCAGGAGATGCTGTAGTACAAGGAGGTACATTTGAGGTTGCCAATTAAGCATTCATTTAATTATGAACTGTCAGTCCATTCAGTTCTTTATAGCTTAAGTTCATTCTGTCCTGTTAATTAAAAAAAGGCTCAAATGATCAATTGGCTATTTATAGATTCTCTTTTATGAAATTAATGAAACAAAATTCTGATGTATTTATACTCGAATGTCACCCAGATGATGTTGTGGTGTATTCTTGCTTACTCTTAGTCAGATTGAGGATATGTTCGAATATGTCATTCTAAAGAAAGTTTCATTTGCAAATTATAGATAACCATCACAGTTTGAACAAATGAGCGAAACTGATTAATTTTTAATATTTTAAAGTAAAAGTTCCTTTCCCATGTTTGATCTTTTACACTGGAATCTTCATTAAATCTCAATGAGCTATGGTTGAAATTGGTGCAGTGACAATTTTGGCTAAGGTAGAAACTACAGGACTATTGGATCCCCAATATGACCTGCAGATACTCCACTATAGTCAGTCAGGTGTTTTTCTGTGATATTGGGCTTATGTTAAAATGGACTTGTCCAGTTGCTTGCGGTAGATTTAAATATGTTCTCCCCTTGAATGAAGCAACCATTTGTACTGAACTTTAGATCAGACTTAATAGCAATAGCAGTTAGATTTATATACCGCTTCATAGGGCTTTCAGCCCTCTCTAAGTGGTTTACAGAGTCAGCATATTGCCCCCAACAACAATCCGGGTCCTCATTTTACCCGCCTTGGAAGGATGGAAGGCTGAGTCAACCCTGAGCCAGTGCAGAACTGCAGTCAGCTGAAGTAGCCTGCAGTGCTGCATTTAACCACTGCGCCACCTCGGCTCTATGTTAATTTTGTACAGCTGTTTGTAAATAACCTAATATCTTACTGCCAGCTTTATAGACCATTATTAAATCTTTTGGAGGAAAATTGGTATCCATATGGGACAGGAGGAAAGAAAATAAGGAATTTATTACCACCAGATTCCAGTATGAGTCCTGGCTAATAGAAGACATATCTATGAACAACAACTGTGAAGAACAAAAGACCAGAGAGTAGACTAGTCCTTCAAATCTCTCCTGCAAAGAAGGGAATGGGAGATCACCCATCAGAGCTCTGTTCTTTATAACATGACCATAGAATCAAATCCAATTGAATCAAATAGAATAGAATAGAATAGAATAGAATAGTTTATTGGCCAAGGGTGATTGGACACACAAGGAATTTGTGTTTGGTGCATATGCTCTCAGTATATATAAGGAGAATAAAATACACACATCAAGAATAAAAAGATACAACCCTTAGTGGGTTACTAATAAACTATCAAATCATACTACTAAACAAATAAAACAAAATAAATTGAAAGATACAAGCAACATGGTTATAGTCATAAGTGGAAGAGATAGATACTAGGAAGAAAGAGAAGAATAATAGTAATACGTACTTAGTAAATTATTTGACAGTGATGTGGGAATTAGTTGTTAAGCAGAGTGATGACATTTGGAAAAGTCCTTGTGTCTAGTTGTTCTGGTGTACAGTACCCTATAGCGTCATTTTGAGGGTAGAAGTTGAAACAATTTATGTCCAGGATGTGAGGGGTCATAGTCCTCTTTTTGACTCGTGCAGTATACAGGTCCTCAAAGGAAGGCAGATTGGTAGCAATTTTTTTTTCCTGTAGTCTCCTGTGGAATTGAGCACCAGAAACTGAGGGAGATGACATTTTTGTCTCAGTAGCAGTGAAGATAATAATAAGGACACTAAGCCAGCAAAAATCACTTTCTAATTACATTTGGAAATGCTCAATTTAATCACTTTATGGATATTACAGATCTTCAAAATAGCAATAGCAGTAGACTTATATACCGCTTCATAGGCCTATCAGGCCTCTCTAAGCGGTTTACAGAGAGTCAGCATATTGCCCCCAACAATCTGGGTCCTCATTTTACCCACCTCGGAAGGATGGAAGGCTGAGTCAACCCTGAGCCGGTGAGATTTGAACCGCTGACCTGCTGATCTAGCAGTAGCCTGCAGTGCTGCTCTTTAACCACTGCGCCACCTTTAAAATGGCAAGCTTTATTTGATACTTAGGGAGTTTTACCTTCTTTGGATTTAAGAGTTTTACCTTCTTTGGATTTAAGAGAAAAGCATAACAATTTAAAGTATACAGTTACATAAAGCTAAAATAAAAAAGATTTTTTTTAAAAAAAATAAACAGAATGAGAGACCACACAGATTTAGAATATTGATTATTTTTGTGTAAGATTTGAAAACTCTCATGAGAAACAACTGAAACAAAACTAAAGCTGCTTTGTGAGTGAGATGGACAGTCTTCAAATTTTATAAATAAATAAAGCCATATTAGGAATTGAGGATTAATGAAGGTTGCAGAAAGATACTAGTGGGAACTGAAGAACTAGGCAGAAAAGATTTAAAATGGCTAAGTCGGCTCTAACTTTTTCTACTGTTAAATTTTTTTTACTGGACTGAGGTAGTAATAACTAATATTTAATATGAGCCAGCAATGTACAGCAGCTGCCAAAAAAGCCAACATAGTTCTAGGCTACATAAATAGAGGGATAGAATCAAGATCACGTGAAGTGTTAATACCACTTTATAATGCATTGGTAAGGCCACACTTGGGATACTGCATTCAATTTTGGTCACCACGATGTAGAAAAGATGTGGAGACTCTAGAAAGAGTGCAGAGAAGAGCAACAAAGATGATTAGGGGCCTGGAGACTAAAACATATGAAGAACGGTTGCAGGAACTGGGTATGTCTAGTTTAATGAAAAGAAGGACTAGGGGAGACATAAGAGCAGTGTTCCAGTATCTCAGGGGTTGCCACAAAGAAGAGAGAGTTAAACTATTCTCCAAGGCACCTGAGGGTAGAACAAGAAGCAATGGGTGGAAACTAATCAAGGAGAGAAGCAACATAGAACTGAGGAAAAATTTCCTGACAGTTAGAACAATTAATCAGTGGAACAGCTTGCCTCCAGAAGTTGTGAATGCCCCAACACTGGAAGTCTTTAAGAAGATGTTGGATACCATTTGTCTGGAACGGTATAGGGTTTCCTGCCTAGGCAGGAGTTTGGAATAGAAGACTTCCAAGGCCCCTTCCAACTCTGCTATTGTATTGTATTGTATTGTAATATCTCATAAAGGATGCGGATTTCAATCGATAAACTTTTAGAAGATGATGACAAAATCTTAAAAAAACTTTTATCTGAAATAGACATTATAGAATTTAGACACATAGAAGACAACACAATTGAAATTATCAAAATGGGATGATAGAAAACAAATCAAGACAAGGATCTGGATGTGAAAAAGCTGCCAAAATAAGTTTTAGATGATTACCTCTTATTGGATTTACAAAGTAGATGCTTGAAAGCTTTGAAGACTCATCTTGAATACCAAGGATTGATGAAATATCCAATTTTGTGGTAGTATTGGAATAATTTAAAGGTCAAGATTGTAAAAAGCAAGCAGAAGGAATATAAAATTGGACTATCTGATCAGAATGAAGCTTGCTGATATTTCTAGTAACTACTAATATATTTTTTGCTGAACCAGGTCTAAAAATATGATGATTTCTAAATTGTGTGTAGATAAAGGTTACACTATGGGAAGGTGTTTAAAATATATATAAAAACCTTAAAAGAATGAGAAAAGGTACTATATTATATTATTCCTCAGAGTGAGAAAGTTGAAATCCACTTCTTTATTATTATCTTTTTCCCTGCTGCTCCTTCTGAACTTTTATCTCTTTTTTCTGGTTTAGTTCATACTAGTTTTTATTATGTTTATTAAAACTCCAATAAAATTATTTTTTAAAAAAACCTCCCATCACAAATGCACTAAATAAATTATATCTTAAATTATATCTTGTCTTATTTTATATCTTTTATGTCATATGTATATTATATTTTATATCTAATCTTACCTCATTTCATCTTTTATTCTGTAGCCAGAATATCCTGTATGTCACAGTATTTACAAAGGTTTTCTACAAGAGACAAATATCATGTTAGTAACATTGGCATGAGTAGGACTTACGAGTCATATTCATATATGAGAATATTGAATTGAGCTATACTATTTTCTTGGTTTTTGTTTAGTATAGTTTATTGCTAGAATTATGGCTATTCCAACTAATTAAACCGTGGTTAAAATAAATAATAGATGAGAACAATTTATGAATATAACCATTGAATGAATCCAATAGGCACATTATTCACTTGTAAAATACATAGACTTATATGCAAAGTACAAAAGCATATTAGAACATTTAAATTAAATACAATTTGAGTTCTTAATATAAGACATTTCCCAATATGCAAATCTGGTTTATATTGTATACTTTGAGATAATTGTTTCATCCATCTTACTGTTTAAGGAAATTGTTAAGTGGATAAATAGCAAAGTAGGCTGAAGATATTATACGGCATTCTTAAATGAGGCTGATGACTTTCTTCAGTACAATATCTTTAATTTGATGATAGATTTTTATGAGATGAAATATAAAGGAAAAGAAAGAATATGACTAGAACTGCTGTTATTAAAATTGTACATTTATCTGAAATGGAAATTGAAGCTTGAGACTATTTAACTTTATATGAGACAATGATTTTTACAAATGAAATTTTGAAGAATTAATTCAGTGAAAACAAAAGTTCTTCCTCTAAAAAAAAGGAAATGCAAAAACATGAGATAAAAACAATAAGTTTGCCCAAGTCTAGGTAGTTATGTGAAGATGGGGTTTGAAGATATAACAAACAAATTATTATCATTATCACTTAATATATATGCCACCTTTGTTGCCATAGAATATGGAGGTAGTATAAAGCAATTAAACCAAAACATAAAGTGCAATGCACAATAAACTAGATTATAATTCAAGGACCAGTTACTGAAAAATTGTATTTAACTTAATTGAAGAAAAATATTTATTTATTTATTTATTTATTTATTTATTTATTTATTTATTTATTTATTTATTTATTTATTTATTAGTTTGTCAAACATGTACAAGATAGCAGGTATAAGTATGAACATGGACATGAACAAAGGAAATGAATGCAAATAAAAGGGGATAGCAGGACAGGGACGGTAGGCATGTTGGTGCACGCCCCCTTTACAGACCTCTTAGGAAGGTCCATGGTAGACAGTTTAAGGTTGAAGCTGTGAGGGTTTTGAGAATGTAATAATTCAGTCAGTTAGAGCATTCCAGGCATTGACCACTTTGTTGCTGAAGTCGTATTTTTTGCAATCGAGTTTGGAGTTGGCTTACCTTGAGTTTGTATTGATTGTTTGCCTGTATATTATTGTGATTGAAGCTGAAATAATCGTTGACAGGTAGGACATTGTAGCAGACAATTTTGTGGACTATGATTAGGTCTGACAGCAGGCGGCGCAGTTCCAAATTGTCCAAGCCCAAAAATTTTAGCCTGGTGGCATAAGGGATTCTATTGTAAGCAGAGGAGTAGAGTACTCTTCTCGTGAAATAACTCTCAACCCGCTCGATCATATTAATAGCCAGAGCAGAGAGAAATTGCCAGGTTCAAAATTTGTCTCTTCCAACCATTATATTTGTTTCAATTGAGGTGCCCTTCACAATATATATTTCATGGCCTTCCCAGCCAGCACTGATCCTTTATTAGCTAACCTGTTTTCTAAGAAGTAGGACAAACTAAGTTAAATCAAGTGGCAAAAAAAGCATTATTTTTCTGGTTACCAGTGTCTGACTATTTTCAGGACTGCATATTCCAAATTGATTTTGGATGCCCCACAAGATCTGACATAATCTGGGTCTGCCAATATAGTCTGTCAGGAGACAGGAAATATAATTTCTCCTTTAGTGGTACTTACCCTATTGAACAGTTTCCCCCTCTCCTAAACTTCCCAAAAACCTTGAAGACATACCCCCCAGTGAATATTGGATCAGAGTGGTGGATAAACTGTCTGAAACAACTTCATATGGAATGACTGTGAGTTTACCTTTATTGCATTATATATTTGGGCATGTTGCTTATTGTATCATTTTAGTCCTCTGTTAAAAACTTTGAGTTTCACACATAAACACTAAGCTGTCATTTTTTATTTCTTTGTATTTGTTCTATCTATTATGGCTGGGAGGACTGTTCAAATTAATTTTTTTTGCTCAAATTAATGTAATAATAAATTAATAATTTATCATTAAAGTAATTTGTAATTGAAACATTATCCAATTAAAACCATGAAAGCAGGTTAAACTACTTGGGAACAATTATTTTCTGTAACTGAAAAAAAAAAGACTCTTTTTAAATCTATATTTTATTTTCTCAGAATTATTTTTTTGGTCTTATTTTATCTTTTCTCGAGTCAAGAATGTCAACTCAATATATAACCACTTTGTTGTTTCAGACACTTGTATCTAAGTAGTGACCAGTATATTTGTTTTTTTTTCCCTTCACTGCAAGAATAAGCAAATATTTGACATCAGGAGATAAAACTGACTTTTCTTATCGTCTGTTGTTCTGACTGTAAGACTTTTTAATGGTGTTGTGAAATAATATGCCCTTAGATGTTATACACAAGAGTTACTGCATCCTAAATGAGTTTCTGTGAAGAAATGAAAACTTTACTGTGGAAGATAATATTTGGGGATGTTAAGGTTTGAAAAAAAAAGTGCTGGAAAAATAGTGTAACTCTATATCTATCTATCTATCTATCTATCTATCTATCTGTCTGTCTGTCTGTCTGTCTGTCTGTCTGTCTGTCTGTCTGTCTTTCTGTCTTTCTGTCTTTCTGTCTGTCTGTCTTCTTTTATCATGTTGGATCAATAACAAATGTTTGTTTTCAGTCCATGAACTGCCTTTTTACTGAATAATGGAAAGATTGATAACACTTTCTTTTGGGCAGTCAGGATTTAATTTCATATTTAAAACTAGATAGAAGATCTTTATAGCAAATATAAATATTGTTTGAGGCAATAATTATTTTGTACTGAATATTTCTTTATTTTTATTTTTGGCATATTAAAACCAGAAAAAAAGCACTGGCATAGGTTCATGCCTGTCTAGCTATAAGAGATTACACAGATGGCCTTAAAGATGATATTATACACCAGCTTAGCTGTGAAATATGTGGGGTGTGGGTGGTAAAAAGTTGAGGAGAAAACTGAAGATATCCTTCCCTTGATTCTCTTGATATGGGAAGAAAGAAATACATTTCTATCAGGCAGTCAAAAATCTGTTCCTTTACCCTGTATCAATTAAGTAGAATTAGAGCACTTGGCTATTCTGTGAGTTGATCTGGTCTGACACTAAAGGGACTTTGGGCAATTCATGGAGCATCTTAGCCATTATCTTCATCCCAACAGAATTGAACCACTTGCATGTATAGTTTATCTGAGTTCAGTTACTCAAAGTCTGTTTCCCATTAAAAGACCCAGACCTTCTAGATAAAACAGAATAACAGAGTTGGAATGGACTTTGGAGATCTTCTAATCTAACCACCTGCTTCGTCAGAAACCCTATACCCATGATGGTGGTGAACCCATATCATGCGTGCTTAAAGCGGCATGTGGAGCCATGTTGCTTGGCACACACAGCGTCTCCTGTTCCTCTTCTGGGTTTCTGGTGCACATACACATGCAATTATTAACTGGCCTTCGTGCATGCGGCAGTGCCAGAAACTTGAAGAGCTGGTCTTCTCTACCTCATTGTCACATGTGCATGTGTGCCAGTAACTGGTTGGTAGCTCAACAGCTCGAGACCTAACCAAGAACCTAGGAACTGTTAAGGTAACGTCGGAGGACATAAGCTGTTCCAAGTAGGGTGGTTTTTGTAGAATCAGAATGTTCAAGTCTGATAAATTTAAAATTTCCAGATAGCGAGGTATTGCTCCCAGGACTCCAATTACAATCGGGACAATACATGATTTCTTTTTCCACAGTCGCTCAACTTCAATTTGCAAGTCCTAGTACTTTATGATTTTTTTCTTGCTGTTTATCTTCGATTCGTGCATCTCCAGCTATTGCAATGTCAATGAACCATACTTTTTTCTTTCCAACTATTGTTATGTCAGGTGTGTTGTGGGCCGAGTGCCTGTCAGTCTGAATTCTGAAGTCCCAGAAGCTCTTGACTTTCTCATTCTTTAAAATCTTCTCAACCTGATGGTCCCAGTGGTTTTTGCTGTACTCAAATCCAAACTTTTGGCACAATTTCCAATGAATCATCTTAGCAACGTGGTCATGTCATTGTAGGTAGTCAGTTTGTGAAATTTTGCTGCACCCACTGATCAAGTGGTCAACCGTCTTGTCTTTCTCATTACAGAGGCGACATTTGCTGTTGGTGATAACATGTTGAATTTTTGTCTTCATGCAGTTTGTGGCTAAGGCTTGTTCTTCAGCTGCCAAAATAAAGCCTTCTGTTTCTTTTTTAAGTGCTCCTGATCTTAACCAGTTCCAAGTTAGCTTTTGGTCAGCTTTGCCTTCAATACTTTTCAAATATTGGCTATGCATAGCTTTGTTTTTCCAATTTTCAGCTCGCTTCTCAATTACTTCTTTCTTATTTTCAGCTTTTGATTTGTTGCCTTTAAAAGGCCTCCTTTATTTACTTCCTATATTATTGGTCAACCCTTAATCATTGGTCCTTCACTTTTCTGGATGTAATCATTCAAGCTGTGCTTTTCTTCCACAGTCTGTTTTACTTGTAGGAGTCCTCTACCACCCTCTGCTCTGGGTAGATATAATAAGTCAACATCACTTTTAGGGTGCGAAGCATGATTCATTGTCATAAGTTTCCTTGTTTTTCTGTCCAAATTGTCCAACTCCATCTGGGTCCAGTCAATTATTCCTGCAGAATATCGAATCACAGGTATAGCCCAAGTATTTATGGCTTTTATGATGTTTTCTCCATTCAATTTGGACTTTAATATCTTGCAAATTTGTCAAATGCATTTGGTTGAGGTTAATTCTTTGACTTTATTATGCATTAAGTCAGAGGCCTGTAAAATCCCCAAGTACTTGTAGCCTTCTTCTGGTTTTATTGCCTTTATCATTTCTTCATTCTCAAGTTGTATTTCATCATCTTCTAGGATGCCTTGGCTGCCTTGGTTACCATTGTTGCACATTTGTCAATTCCAAACTGTATATCAATGTCTTGGCTAAATTAATTTGTGCTTTCAATTAATAAATTCAGTTCAGCTTTTGTTTTACCAAACAACTTCAAATCATCCATGTACACCAAGTGTGAAATTTTCAGTCCTTTCTTTGCAAGTTCGTATCCATAGTTCATCTTCTTCAAAATGATTTTCAGTGGTAGCATTGAGAGTATAAAAAGTAGGAGTGAAAGGGAATCGCCCTGGGAAATGCATCGTTTAATTTCAACTTCACCCAGTTCTTTTTCATTAGCTATAAGCTTCATTTTCCAGAGGTTCATTGAAGTTTCCATTATTTTTTGTATGTTGCTGCTGATGCCAAAGATTTTCAGGCATTTCTTGATCCAGCTATGGGGAACTGAATCAAATGCTTTCTTATAGTTTATCCAAGCCATGAACAGGTTGGTTTGTCTTTCCTTTCAATTCTTTATGATTAGCTTGTCAATCAGCAATTGGTCCTTTGTTCCTCTTGAATTTTTGCAGCATCCTTTCTGTTCTACAGGAAGCAAGTTATTTCTTCCCAAGTATCCATAAGTTTGCAATGATACCAGTAAGGAGCTTGTATGTTGTTGGCAAACAGATGATTGGCCTATAGTTTCTAGGGTCCTTTTCCTTTTCTTTATCTTTTTGGATCAAAAATGTCCTCCCAGTTGATAATCCATTCATCATTTTCAGGTGTTTTTAAGATCTGGTTCATTTGGGCTGCCAATCTTTTGTGCACACTTGTAAAGTGCCTTTAACCAGAAACCATGTAACTCATCTGGTCCAGATGCACTCCAGTTCTTCTCTTTTCTTGACTCTCTTTGTACCATTTCTTTTGTTATTTTCACCTTATTTGAATGGGTTGTGGAGCAAATTTTGTCTTTCCCTTCACCTAAGACCTGTCTGATATGGTTGCACCTGTTCAGCATATCCTTTAGATCAGTGGTTCCCAAACTTGGCAACTTTAAGACTTGTGGACTTCAACTCCCAGAGTTCTCCAGCCAGAAGAGCTAGCTGGAGAATTCTGGGAGTTGAAGTCCACAAGTCTTAAAGTTGCCAAGTTTGGGAACCACTGCTTTAGATCATTAGAGCGCGCAAGCCTCTCCACCACAATAAGGTAAAGCTCCTCGGAGTGATGATGATGATGATGATTATTATTATTATCATCATCATCTTCAGGGTTTTTAATACATATTACATGGTTTTATATATTACATACTGCAATTGTTGAGATCCTCTGGTAGAAAAGAGTTAATTCTGTCCTCCTGGCTTTTGAATGGCAGAAGAAGCTTTTTTTGCAAGATATATTGGATATTGTTAAGAAACTAGTCTCCTGCAGCATTAGACCTAGAGACCATCTGCAGTCCTTCAGAAAAATGGGATGTTATACATTATTACTACATAAGAACAAACTGTATAAGTAAGTGAAGGCCATTCTCTTTAGGGCTATACTAAAGGTGGAAAGTAAAATGACAGCTGCTAAGAAGGAAATTGTATCTTTTCTAACAGGCTTCAAAGCAATGCAGCAAGAAGAGAATATTCTATGGCCGTTACTAAGAAAGACGTCCAAGCAGAAAGCTGGATGTTACGGGTATTGGTTAGCATGAATTCTAGGAGAAGCGAAATGGTTACTGTTTTGGATGAACTCATAAGAAAAACAAATATGTCTCAGAAAATCTGCATCCAAGACGTTTTTGAAGATAACATTATTACCCAATCAATGTTAAATAAATAAAATAAAACCATGAGCTGAGTATTGTTAGGAAAATTGCCAGATCTATCAGCATTTCAGATGGATTTCTAGGGGGATGAGTTACATTTACTGCAGACTTTCAAAAATGCTTATAATGTACATTTGGAAACAGTAACTATAATTGCAAACAATATAAAATGAGATAGAGCAGTACGGTCTGATATTTGCTTTTGCTAAGCTACTACAGGCAGTCTTTCCTGAGAGGCTCATTTTGATGGCTGGCATTTTAGTGCCTGAGAAAAAGGAGGTTTAAGTGGCATTTCTAAATAATTTACCATTTGCTGCCTTTTAGGCAACTCAACATCCAAATTAACCACCACAGGTGGCCTGTAATCACTGTAGCTGATTGTGACAATGCTTTCATTGTGAGCCATCTCATCTTGTTTAATGGCAGGGCTGGCCCACGGACTTTCAGTTATTGCCTTAGCATTCACTTTGTGATACATCCATTTTCAAGTTACATTTTTGTTTGCTGCCCTAGCTTATCTCAGTCTCAACCTATGGAATAATTGCAGCAGTGTAAGAAAACAGATAAGAACAGATATATAACCAGTTCTCTAATTTAATGTTCATCTGCTGCAGCTGAGGAAAATAGTGCTTTGACCTCAATTTTTGGTTATCTAGCTCCCTTCCAAAGTCAAGCCTCCAAGTCTTATTTGTTACTGGTATTCATACGTCAAAGTGCTATCAAACCACTATCTTGGTTACAAAACGGTTCTTAGTGTTTTGGCTATTTGCATCATATCACTGTCAAATTTAAATTATTAATGATCTCCAAATTTCCAGATGACTGCTAATGTCATATCAACACAGTTTGATTTTTTTCAAAAAAAAAACAACCTGTAATTTAATATATATATTTATATATTTGTGGTATAATGATAGGAAATGCATTTATCACTGAAAAATTGTTTTATATTAGATAAAAACAAATTGAGATAATTCAGAACCACTATGAATAATTCAATTTGGCAAGGCTTCTGCATAACAGTCTCACAGCAGGATTGCTCATGAGGTAGCGGTTGTTGTTATTGTTGCTTTTCTAATGACAATGTACTCTTTTATCTTTACATGACACCCCAGGAGGAGGCCTGTCATAATAACTGAATGCATAATTGGAAACAAATACTATACAACAACAGTCAGAATGGGATAGCAAAGGCAAGTTATCCTAACGTGCTTCCCTCACTGGTAATGTTCAGTTGTCTCTGTTGAATTAAATATTCCAGAATTTATCTGTGCCTCCCCCTAACCCACAAGGGAATGACTGCAAGCATCAAAATCTAGATCCAAAGGTCCTTTTTCAAAAGGCAATTAGACTTTGTTTTTCCTTGAAGATGCTTCTTCAGTTCTGACTGTCAGAAAAAGTATCTGGGTGACTGAGAATCTGAATAGACATTGAAATCTAAGTAGGAAAAAATGATTAACGGATAATTGGTATCACCTCTAATTAGAAGCAAGGATAGGATGAATTACTATATCTTGATGTCATAAAACTACAAGCTGTACAGTTGATTCTATCATTAGGCAGAATGAGTAGCTCCAAAGTTGTCTGGCCATTTCTGTCTTCCTGAAAGTATACATCAATAACAATGATGCTTCTCAATTCTTGCTCTATGCTGATCTCTGTTTCACCAATGGTTCTTGTCAATACATTTAAGGAAAACAATCATATTTCTATTGTATTTTGGAACATTTACTTGGAGTACTACATCCAAAACATCATTACAAAGTTATTGAGTAACTTGATGATGTCCAAATATGATATGGATTCTGTTGACCACATATTAAGAACATTGGATATATTTAATATAGACTAAAATGTTTGTGCAATTCTATGAGGAGAGAGGGAACATAATGGAAACAGATGCTCTATCAGGAAACTCACACCTGACCTAACCAAATACAACAAGACTGAAATACCAAAAATCATGAACCTTCTCAAATTTTGCTTAATTATATATTTTCAGTTCAATTGATAAACATATCAATAAATTAAATAAATGTCATTGATTTAATAGCAGAGACTGTAATGCAAAGTATGGATCTGGTACGTAGATAACACCTTTGTTATATATAAAAAGGACTAACTAGAACACATACACACACACACAACACACACAACACACACACACAGACACACACACAAACAACCATCACCAACATCATGAAAGGAATAAATTCCACCAGGGAAGAAGAAAACATCAGTAAGCTACCCTTCCTAGATATCTTCATTAGTAGAGACAGTGTTGTCAAATTAGAAACACAAGCCTACCATTAAACAACCCATATCAAACAAGTGCCCAACTACTAAAGCAACAAATCAACATTCTACAAAAGAAGCTATTTCACACTGCAGAAACATCAGAAAATGAAAACACATCAGTTATACAGCATCTATAAACAAGATGGATACCTATGCAACTTCCTCAAAAAATGCCTAATCATTCAACTCAGTATAGCACAACCAATCCAAACTATGAAAAAGATAATAACATTGTCATTCATCAATAACATTTCAGAAACTATAACATCATTACAACCACATTATATCAGCATAGCATACAAACCAACTAAAGCCCTACAAAAATCCTATGTAAGGATACTGTAAAATCTCCATTCCCTCCCCACCACACTAACCTGCCTTTCAGCTCCATTCCCCTGTGCAAGACAACAGAATAAGACTCACGAGGCAGCAAATAGATTGAGATGGAACCATCCAGAGGTGGTATTAGCCGGTTCTCTGAACTACTCAAAATTTCCTCTACCGGTTCACCAGAACCAGTCAGAACTGGCTGAATACCACCTCTGATGCACATCAACTAGTAATCAGAAGACATTATGAAAACTCCTTAATTTCACAACACCTGGACCCACTTAACCATAGTTTTAACTGGAAAACTTAACATCATCGACCAAGCCTAGTCCACAAATGAGAGAAAATTCCTGGATGCCTGGCACTCAGACAAATCATCCATCAACAGACACATGGTGATAAACAACATCTACATACCATTCAAAAGAGACAATAAAAAAGCCAAAACCAAAAAAGACCAAAATGCCTCCTCACTAGCAATCAACATCTTATTGAGCATCTTGAGCAGAGATTAACACCAAGATTAACATTCCAGCAATAATCAAGAAGCAAACAATACCTCAATCAAGGAACTACCAACTCAGACAAACAAATTAACCATAAACAATTATTCAATCAAGGAACACTATTCCCACAAACACTAAATACCCATTAGAATATAACCCCTCCCTACTAGCATTGATGATGTTTCCTAATATGGTAATTAAGTGTCTGCAAGAACAACCTCAGAGAGCATGAAAACCCCTGCAATCCAATCCTCAGCTAATATATTATATTCTATTGAATTCATTTCTATATATCTTGTTCTGCTAGCTTGATACATTTCCCCTTTGCTACTGTACTATAGTATTTATTTGAAAAGACAATGAATATCTGTCATTGAAAGCAGAAAGTAAGAATGTGTTAAAGGAAAAACAAAGCTGTGATTACCACTTTGCCTGATGTATGATCTCTAAAATTCTTTGCTGTCATAATATGTATGCTACCTTGTCTTCAAAACCAAATGAAGGTCAAAATTATCTGTTGTATTAACCATGATTTTAAATAAGGATGATTAATTAACGAGTACTGGTGGTGAAATGCTTAGAATGTAGTATTACAGGCTAATTCTGCCCACAGTCTCGAGTTTGATCTTGACAGGCTCAAGGTTAACTCAGCTTGCCATCTTTTCAAAGCCAGGAAAATGAGGACTCAGATTGTTGGGAGCAATGTGTTGACATTGTAAACAGTTCAAAGATTGCTGTAAAGCACTATGGAGTGTATTATAAGTATAAGTGTTAATTCTATTGATTTGATCACATTTATTTGAAGAAAAAATCTTGTGGCCCTAATTTGGAATCTATTTTCAAACTAGATCTTGCTTCCATACTCTTCGAAAGAGTCATCCAGTCATCATCTCAGTCATCCAGGTCATGGTTGTCCCAAAGGTGCTCCCCTAATCCTTAGGACGCAACTGCACTTTCTTGTTTTTTCTTTGAGGGCATTTAGCTTCTCATCCAAGAAGCTTCTTCAGTTCTAACAGGATAGTGGGGAATGGAAGGAAGATTTGAAAGCAGAAAACAATGCTTTCTGGTCGCAATTTGCTTCCAAAATTTGTTTTTAAACATAATCTTTGAGAACACTTTGTACGCTTTGTGAATATTTGCCTGCAGAAGATACAAAAGTTGCTGTTTTGTTTTTGCTTTTAAAGTATCATTTAGACATGCATTTGTTCTCCAAATAATAATTCAGACTATTAAAAATATTCCCCAATAGAACAAGATCATTAATAAACAACTCTTGCTAGGTCATTTGAGAGAAGCTATAACATAGAATAGTTAACAATCATTGGGAGTTGGCTGTATAGGTTGTCTTTGGTTAACAACCACTTGTTCAGCAACTGTTTAAACTTAGGACAGTGCTTGAACAAGTGATACTTACAATCATTCCTTGAAATTCCAGTCACAGTAACCTGTTGGTTACAAAATTGCTACCTTCCCGAGCAATTTCCCACAAGTCAGTGGGGAAGCCAGTAGGAAATCAAAAGTCACTGTCATATGACTCATTGCTTATGATTTGCAGTGTGACAGGCAGTGATTTGCTTAGTAATGGTAACTCAGGACTGCCAGAACTGCCATCATTAAGTGGTATGGCGATGTGACATTTCTCTTTACAACTGCACTGTTTAGTGATAAAAATTCCAGTATTAAATATTATCATCAAATAAACACTACCTATATGTTAAACAATGACAAATATTTATTTACTGTATTGCTTTTATATTTCGAGCTTTTAACCAATAAATAACTTCTTGCTACTATTGCTGATATAGTATATTTTCTGCCTTCATATTTATGATCCAGTTATCATAGTGCCATACTTAAAACAGTAGTCTATCAATTATTAAGAACTAAGTGCCTGACTTGGTAGCTATGAATTACAAATGCACCCAAAATTAACTTCTTAGGAAGTAGATGTTTAGATCTTGCTTTATTTCCAAGCTTGGGAAGCTTACAGAATTCATTTGGGAACTCAGCAGAAATTACCAGAAATTTAATTTCATGAGTTTAGATTTTCTGGATGAAGGTATAAAGCATATATAGCTTCACAGAATTATTATGTGGTGTGATGAAAGCATAAAAGCTGCAGGGCTGGTTCCAATATTATTTCCTTTGCAATGCATCTTTATCTTTATTCAATTTACTAAACATAAGAGCTAAGTTGCTATAGGCTTCATCTGCAAACAAGTCATGTTTCCTTATCCACTATATATTACTTTATTACATGCCATTGTTTCCTCTGGTGTATACGGAAGAGGAAAAATGCCGCAGTTATATTTGTGTTCAGGATAATGCTCTGTAATTTTAGGCATATTATTGGGTCTTGCCTATTATTTTTTATCCTTTTTTTTACAGCCAGCCACTGATGTACTGATATACTGCATTCTTGGAATGCCGAAAATATGAAGAGATTGCAGCTGTTTTTGTTATGAAATGTTTCATTTTGGGAACTTGTTTAGTTTAAAACCAATAAAAATAAAGACAAATAGGATCCTTCGGGGCGAGAGCAGTCATATCATTTCAGTCTGTGTATAGCCTCTGAAATTCCATATTCAAATTTTTCTTGCTGTGTCAGTGAGATGGGCAGCATAGAAATGTAATAATAAATGAATAAATAGAATTTCTTTTTTTGAGTTCTGAAAAATATGAGATAGACTCATATGGAATGCAGAGATCAAGTTGTTGATTCTGTAATGTGAAATTCCAGTATAGAATTTATGAAACTGATTAGGAGAGTTTATGACTGTTCAGAAAGAAGTGGTTTTTTTTCCCAGATGGATGGATGAGTTCATTAGAATAATATACCAGTTTTCATTCAGTATATTGCTATGTACAGGGAAGTGCACATAGTATTCTAGTATAACTATTTTGAAACAGGTACGGTCTACCCAAATAAAGGGTCTTGATAAAAACAGATAGTTCTTGATTTAAATTAAGACTGGAATTTTGATTGCTAAGTGAAGCAGTTGTTAAGCAAGTCATCAAATGATGATCCAATTTCATAATCATTTTTACTGCAATTAATAAGTGAATCTGGCTTCCCTCATTGTTAGCAACTGGCTTTGGAAGTTTCAAATAACAATCATGTCACCACAAAATACTGTAATCGTCTTAAATGTCAATTACTCAAATCATGATCATATGACTGTGGAGGTAAAGTGAGAGATCATCGCTCACAAGGGCAGGTTGTTTCTTTTTTTTTAGTCATCATACGTTTAAACCACTGTTAACCAAACAATTGTAAGTAGAGAATTACTGTAACTAGACTAGGTGAAGTTAGATTCCATAAAAATGCAATCCTTATGCTCTGCAATTGGAGGACAGTATGGGAAAAAGGATCAAAAGTTTTTTATTAAACTTTCCATCCCATAGTTTTCTGAAGAAATGTTTTCACTGATACTAGAGATTTAGCATATTTTAATCCTAATATTGTCCATCAAATCAAATGTTATATATATGAATAGTTATCCAAATTGAAAATTTTACATTGATTGTTGGTTTGTAGCAGGGGTGGGCTGCTGGGGTTTCACACAGGTTCAACCTGGCTGGTTTCGGCCACCCTGCCCTGCTTCAACCCACCCCTCCTATCCTGCCCCTCCCAGGAGTCTCCACGCCACCTCTTTATCATGCAAGGTAAGTGCAGGGCCCATGGGGAGGGCAAAAAACAAGCCTACTGGAGGTTCAGGAAGTCCAGAAAGAGGCCTGATTCTGGCCTTCAGAGGGGCTCCGGAGCCTGGTGAAAGTAGTTTTTGTCCTCCTGGAGGCTCAAGGAAAGCCTCTAGAGCATTTTTGCCTCGAGGGCAAAAATGGAATTACTGGAGGTTCTGGAAGTCTGGAAATGGGCCATTCCCTGCCTCCAGAGGACCTCCAGAGCCCGGGGAAGCCATTTTCACCTCCCAGAGGCTTGAGGAAAGCCTGCAGAGCCTGGGGAGGGTAAAAAATGCTCCCAAACCACCATAGTGCATGAAGCCGACCAGGCCACATCTACCATGGCCACACCCATCCAGCAATGGGGCAGCAAATCCATTGTGGAACTTTTGAAGCCCACCCCTAGTTTCTAGTATTTAATACTTTAATACTTGTCGATAGATAAGCATGTGTCAATAGATAAGCATGTGGGTAAATCAAAAAAGTCCAGGCAGTTCTAATGAGTATAAAGATTTATTGCAAGCTTATGGTCTCTACAAGAATCTGAACTACTAATGATCAAAGCAAATAGGCAGAAGATAATCAATGGAATTTAAGGTGGAATGGAGTTTGATCACTTGTGGCATGAAGTACTTGAGATTGATTATCATTTCCTGGTCATTTCCTACAGCATGATTACATAGCTTCAAATTCTAAATTCTCCCTCACTAATTGGTAATTGCATATTCTGCAAATCTATTATTGGAATCAAAGAATCTCATATAAATTTTCTAAACAAATAATTTATTTTTTAGAAAATATTTTCTAGATATACAGTACAAATTGAAATTTCTCTTTGAAATAATATGGGGTTAATATTTGAGAATATTAACGTTTGTCCAAAGGATTTAGTTTAATGACTCAATATTTTTTAAAAAGACATCTATCTATATCTGAAGAAACCTCTTAATAGTGTGTGTGTGTGTGTATGTGTGTGTGTGTGTAATTGATATTCCTTAAATGGATGGATAGCCCAATTTTCACATATAGGTATAAATTTCAATTTGGAGAAATCTTCATACACTACTAAAGACATCCATCTTTTATATCAACACTGAGATTTGGACATAAGTTTTAGAAATAAATAACAGAATGACATTTTCATTACATAATATTTTTATTTTAACAAGCTATTGAAATTTCAATTAAATCTAAAAGTTCAACATCTGGCTTAATCTCAACAGTGCTGCTGTCTGCCGAGCCAAGCAAGATGGTGGAGGAAGATTATTTGATTGCTCTGTTAAAAGAGATCGTGGTTCAGGTACAAATCTTAAAGCTGATCGAATGAGACCTAACAGATCTCAAAAATAATCTAAAACAGATACAAGAAAAATGGCGCACTGTGATGAATGATTGGCTACCAGGCAAATACTCAGCCCAGTCTGTAATGTTTTAGATGAACATTTTTTACAGTCAAAATTGAACAGGAATGATTGGCATTAATAGCCTTCTAAATCAATCAAACCTGGAAAGTCAGTTGATGGAATATTTTTTTTGACAAATATAGGAATTTTCCCCCTATATTTGGGGATGGATTTTCCAGTCAAGATTGAACCTGTCATTAAAATTCCTTTAATAAGAAAGAGTTGAAGTAGTTCCAGCATTATTCAGTTTCTTTAACAATCACTTACTGGTTTATTTTAATGCATGTGATCAGGTTTTTTTTAAGTATATTCAATATACAACTTGAATATTACATTCAGTCTTTTTGGAGATTCTATATCTATGAGCAACACTAAAATATATTAAATATTTAAAGATATAAAAGTTAATTAGATATTTCTTAAATGATAAAGATCATAAAATGAACTGGTATCAGGAGAATATATATAAGTGGGCCAAAATAAAATTTATTGATGAACTTAATCAGGCTTAATGTAAAAGGGTAGTGAGAATTCAAAAAGTAAAATGTAATTTTAGGATATTTAAAATTGTTAAGGACAGATATTGCTTATCTACAGGAGATTCATTTAATGAAACATTTCTATTGAGATTTATCATTAATAAATCTCAATATAAATGTTTCATTAAGTGGATCTCCTGTAGATAAGCAATATCTGCCCTTAATAAATCTCTATTAATGAAGGATTCGATAGGGCAGGCTTACCTCACACACAGTTTGACAAAATGAATATGGCCATTTTGATTCAAAAGGATTCCCAGTCAACAGAAAACAGATTATTACTTATATAAATGGGCATTATTTAATTTTACGTGCTAAAATATCAGAAACTGTAATAGTTGTAGTTAATTATGTCTTACAGACATAATTTAGATTCTCATATTATGATATATGAAATGCTTTCAGTATTTGAATTAGTACAGTTATGATGAAGTGAAAAAGTGAAATTTCATGAAATATCAGCTTGATAGAAATACAGTGACATAAAAATAGCAATGGTTTAGTACGTACACTTACTAAGCCACATTATGACTTATATACCACCCCATAGTGCTTTACAGCACTCTGGGTGTTTTGTAGTGTCTGTATATTTGCCCCTAACAATCCGCATTCTACTGACCTCAGAAGGATGGAAGGCTGAGTCAACCATATAAGGTTATGGAAGCTTACATTAATAGTATCTGACTCCAATAAATGATAAAAGAGAAAATGTTGTTTTTCTATTGGGTTGAGTTCAGCCCCCTTCCCCATCGACTTGCATAGATTTTGACAGCTGTCTAATGTTTGAAATAATTCAGTTCCCCATGAACTTGCTAATATACATAAAAAATAAGTATTTTATGATAAACTAACCATAAGAAACCTTATGTCTTGTTCAGGGGAAAAAAAATCCCACATCATCAATGCTAATATAAAATTACCATTTCACACTGAGAAAAAGACTACAACGGACTGAACTTTATTTCAAATTCTGAAACCTTGCTGTGGAAAAAACATTTTTCTTAGTTAGAAAAGTTACTATGTATACATTGCATTTCCATTAAAAAGGAATTTAATTTTAACTGAATACAACTCCATAGTTGAATTCTTTATGAATTTGCTTTTTGTGCATATTTACAATTAAAGTGATTCTTTGTAGTCAGTGAATTTAAATACACACACACACATACACACACTCACTCACTCACACACATAGAGTTTTATAGATAGTCTGATTGATAGCACTTCAAATAAGCTGCCCATAAAAATTCACTCTATGTTTTACCAATTTAACACACCAAAGAAAGGAAACTCTTGACTTATCACCTTCTAGACTTTCATGTGATATCATCATTTTGTAAAAGTAGTCCCATATACTATCTTGGGGTCATCTGGTAACTATTCCATACAAAATATGCCCAAGCACACAGTGGCTCAGTGACTAAGATGCTGAGCTTGTCAATCAGAAAGGTTGGCAGTTTGGAAGTTTGAATCCCTAGCGCCGCATAACGGAGTGAGCTTCCATTACTTGTCCCAGCTTCTGCCAACCTAGCAATCTGAAACCATGTAAAAATGCAAGTAGAAAAATAGGAACCCCCTTTGGTGGGAAGGTAACAGCATTCTGTGCATCTTCAGCCAACCGCATGACCATGGAGACATCTTCGGACAGCGTTGGCACTTTGGCTTTGAAAGGGAGATGAGCACCACCCTTGAGTTGGAAATGACTAGCATATATGTGCGAGGGGAATCTTTACCTTTACCTTATAAATAGAAGATGTTTTGCAATACAAATGTGTTCCAAGTATAAGAGAAGAAATGGAAGTCAGAGTCAGCCTCTCCCATTTATTCCTTGTCAATATATCTAAAAGAAATAAGGCAGATTGTTTAACTGAAAACCACAAAAAGGGCTCTGGGCATGAAGGATCTCCATCAATGATGTTGAATATGTTTGAGGGAAAGACGCAGGAGCCATGGAATCAGAGAGTAAGATGTTTATTGCGATATGACTGCAATTCAAAACGTCCCTGCAACTGTCAGGGTATTTATACTCGAGCCCAAAGCAACTGTCAAATGACCAGCCAATCAGAGAGCTGGTAACAGGGAACATTTGCATATATAACACTCCTTCCCCCAAGTTATTTGCATACTCAACACTCCTCTAACATTTGCATATATAACACTCCTCCCCCCCCCAGTTATTTGCTTTGTGTGCAAAGAAAGTCCAAGCCTGTCGGTAACTTTGGTTTTTTTGAAGGCAGGTTGGTGTCCTCGTGCTTCAGCTTCCCGTCCAGCGCCAGGCCTCGCTTCTCCCTTCTTGGTCAGCTTCTCTTCTTCTTGGTCAGCAGTGGAGTCAGCGTGTAAACCTTGCAGAAAGTGGAGCTGGGAGGCAGGCAGCTTTGTAAGGCAGGTGGCCTTGGGAGGTAGGCAGCTTTGTAAGGCAGGTGGCCTTGGGAGGTAGGCAGCTTTGTAATGCAGGTGGAGCAGCGGAGGCTCCAGGCAGCAGCAGCTGCAGACAGTTTGTATTATGCAGATAGAAAGCCGTGAGGAGACGGATGGCAGCAGCGGCTGCAGAAAGGCAGGCAGTTCCAGCCGAGGTTGGCCTTCACGGTCTTTGGCTCATCCTTGGAGTTGGCGTGGCTCGTCCTTCAAGTTGGCGTAGATGGCTTGTCCTTGGAGTTGGCGTGGCTCGTCCTTCAAGTTGACGTAGATGGAAGGCTTCACGGTGGCTACTGCTGCTGCTGAGTGCATGCTGGCCATTGGTTCTCTGTTGTGGCTTTTGTGTCTGATTTTCGTGGGGCCGCGACTGGCTTATTCTTTGTTGTTGTTTTCCAGGCTCTGTGGGAATCGCATATCCCATCCTCATCGCCAGTGTTGAATATGTTTGAGGGAAAGACGCAGGAGCCATGGAATCAGAGAGTAAGATGTTTATTGCGAGATGACTGCGATTCAAAACGTCCCTGCAACTGTCAGGGTATTTATACTCGAGCCCAAAGCAACTGTCAAATGACAGCCAATCGGAGAGCTGGTAACAGGGAACATTTGCATATGTAACAAATGACATATATCCTGGAATCAGGATCCTGGAATCATTTATAAATCTCATTTCAATAGAACAATAAATTCAGCCACAGGCCAATAATTCCATTCCATGAATGTTAAAACATTGATTGGGTTAAACTGAAGCAATTCTTAGAACAGAAATATGATTCAGAAAGTAAGTGAATAAGATTAGTACAAAGACAAAGAATAGAAATGAAAGCAGAATTCTATTATTTTTCAACCTCTCTGCCTGAAATACTAAAAATCAAACCTTTTACCTGTTTCAAGTGCTGTCATAGTTATCAAAATTATTGTTCTGAATTTATATGTGTTATATTCAATTATTTGCTATAAGTTAACATAATATAAGCACTTTTTATACTAGACATTTAAAAGACATAAGATACTATTATGGGACAGTGAGGTACACTAGTATCTACCTATATGTATAAACTTTACTGCTCCTGACAGAAAGGATTACTTGTCTCAAAATTCAAGTTCAGAATAATATGAAAAGAAGTTTTTTTCTAGGTTGTGGCATTCTTAACTATATCTACATGCCATAAATTAAAGTAATAAGGGCAGAGGAATTTAAACATGGGCTAAATAAGCATTTCAACTATCACTAGAAGACACATAAACATCAGAGATGTGAAGATTTGGGGGAGAAGTTTGATGTGGTTGGGCACTGCTGGGTAAAGTTACTGAGTTTCACAGCAGAGGGGAAATTGGTTCAAACATTTCTACTTTGTGATACCAGAGGGGAGCTCTTCTTATCATAGTTCTTTCAAATCCAGTATTTGTATTATCACTGGAATTATGCTTCCTGCTGAATGATATCAGCCTGTTTTACAATACAATATAATACAATAGCAGGCTTCCAGTGTTGGGGCATTCACAACTTCTGGAGGCAAGCTGTTCCACTGATTAATTGTTCTACCTGTCAGAAAATTTCTCCTCAGTTCTAAGTTGCTTCTCTCCTTGATTATTTTCTACCCATTGCTTCTTGTTCTACCCTCAGTTGCCTTGGAGAATAATTTGACTCCTTCTTCTTTGTGGCAACCCCTGAGATACTGGAACACTCCTATCATCTCTCCCCTAGTCCTTCTTCCCATTAAACTAGACATACCCAGTTCCTGCAACCGTTCTTCACATGTTTTAGTCTCCAGTCCCCTAATCATCTTTGTTGCTCTTCTCTGCACTCTTTCTAGAGTATCCACAACTTTTCTACATCGTGGCAACCAAAACTGAATGCAGTTTTCATAGAGTGTAAAGAATAAAAATTGAAAGAATGATTCTTTCTTATTGTAACCAGTTTTAAATTAATTATTTTCCCTTATAAATGACTTATACTGTAGCTATATTTTTGATATTGCTAAAAGTGCAAAGAATATATGGTATGGGCATAGGAACGTCATTTATTTTTGGATTTATCTGTCTATGGATACATTTGAGGTAAGATTTAGTTTTTTAAAAAAATATCATGGAATTTTGGATAATTGTGGTTGTTAAGGAAAAGCTGTAGTAGAGAATTTGTCATCATAAGACTAGACTGCTAGTTCTAAAGAATTATTTGTCCCAGACTAATTCTTTTTTCACTTATAATGATATGAAAGCAATCTTCTTACTAGGTCTTCTGCTGCCTTGGTGATGGAGCTTATGTAATTTTAAACCACTTCAATAGAGCAATGTTATAATGAGGTCATCAGCAGTCAGGATTCTAAATCACATCTCTTACACTGCTTGCAACACCAAACACTTCACAGAATAATTCAGTCACTATAGTCTAATCACATATGCCAAGTGGGAAAAAGAACAGAGAAAAGTAATCAAGGGGATGTGGAAGAAGGGGAGTTCAATGTAGCCTTTAGCAAAAACTGAAAGCATTTACACTTTAATATTCAAACCATGCATAGGAAAAATACTCCCAGTTGAGAACGAACAGTACTAAGGTACAAGAAATATTTGCCTTTTCATTATGAGGCAATAGAGAATCAAATGAACCTGCCCAATGTGGAAAAGATAGAATAATAAGCAATAGCAGAATAATAGTGTGTGGCACAGTGAGCTGACTAATAGAATTGCTGCTGGCTTCAACCAGGAGGTGTGGAAATAAACCATATAACAATGCATGCAGAATGAGAAAGGAGTAAGAGAAGAAGAATAAAACAGACCTCCTGAGTAGCAGTTTCTAAGCATTATTAATGAAGTACAGCAGATGTTGGTTGTAGAATTCAGAGACAAGTTCTTTTCTCACTCACTTGTTTCTTTGCTTTGATCTCCAGTTATCCTCTGCAACTATCAGAGACACACATTTGCAGATAGAGAGATAGTGGCTAGCCTTGAAGATTATAGTATGCTTTATGCAAACAATTATTTCTAATGACTCTGTATTAATTAAATACATTGAATTAATAATTAAATTATTTAATCAATTAATTAACAATTAATTAAGTAAATATCAACAAATTGACATACCTTACAGAATGAAAGTGGCCAAGATATTCTTGACTAAAACAAAATTATACTCTAAAAAGGGACACACAGAAGCCAATAGTACTAGTAATTTATTTCCACAATAGTGAGGGGCATGTCCTTCATTGCACCAGATTTAGCTGTGTAGTTACTTGGCCCAGGAATGTTCAAGAAGAACAGACAAGGAGAAGTGATACTGATGCTTTGCCAGTATTCACCATTTGACGTGAATGTCTCACTTTGCCCAATGAAAAGATCACTTCTGAACATATCAGTTCTATGCCAATTTTACTTCATTTCAATTGCATCAAAATCTTTTCTGCATACATATACTTTCTTGTATGTTGGCAGAGCTCTGCATCAAATGTCTTTCAACATTTTATTAATATGATAATAAGTAGAAAAATTTGGCACCGTTTTATCAAACACAACAATATTCAAGTCAACATTACAAAGGCATATACCATTAACAACATTGTTATTAAAGTAAAAATGTAAGGTTAGAAGGGGTTGTTCCAAATTCCTAAAACAAAATGATTTGATGCAAATTTGTTTCATGGCCATTATTTGGGATCAAATAAAGGTAAAGGTAAAGGTTCCCCTCGCACATATGTGCCAGTCATTCCTGACTCTAGGGGCTGGTACTCATCTCCGTTTCAAAGCCAAAGAGCCAGTGCTGTCCGAAGATGTCTGCATGGTCATGTGGCCAGCATGATGAAACACTGAAGCGCATGGAATGCTGTTACCTTCCCACCAAATGTGGTCCCTATTTTTCTACTTGCATTTTTTACATGCTTTTGAACTGCTTTGTTGGGGAAGCTGGGACAGGTAACGGGAGCTCACTCTGTTATGCGGGGCTAGGGATTAGAACCGCCGAACTGCCGATCTTTCTGATTGACGAGCTCAGCTTCTTAGCCACAGCATCCCTTTTGGAATCAAATTATATTTGGTATATGAAAAAAGTATCACAGATGCATATCTTCATGAAGCTCTCCTATAGCTCTCCTTTAAGTCAAACATTATTGAAACTTCCAAAATTGTACAATTTCTATCTTTAATTAAAACATATGTATCATGAAAAACTAAGAGCCAAGGTGGCGCAGTGGTTAAATGCAGCACTGCAGGCTACTGCTAGATCAGCAGTTCAGCGGTTCAAATCCCACCGGCTCAGGGTTGACTCAGCCTTCCATCTTTCCGAGGTGGGTAAAATGAGGACCCAGATTGTTGGGGGCAATATGCTGACTCTCTGTAAACCGCTTTGAGAGGGCTGAAAGCCCTATGAAGCGGTATATAAGTCTACTGCTATTGCTATTGCTATGTTCTCTGCCTCTGGATGGTGGAGAGAATTAAAAAGAAATGATATTCTGGTACTTAATAAAGAAATGGGATTTAGCATCAATATTTTTTTTATGCCTGCATTGGCATGACTATGTGGGGTAGAATGAGAATGGAAGTGCACATCTGGCTGCAGACTTTATCTATGTGGCTTGTAACAAATCCATCTGTTATATGGTTTTTCCTGTAAGACACATTATCTTTCCTCTAAGGGCAGCTGTGAAATACTTCTAGCTATCTTACATTGCAATTTTGCAAGCAATAGATTGGGAACAGACACTTTATGAATGTTTAATAGTGGTAAAATAAAATTGCTTTCTGGAAAGGAGATGTAGGCATCAGTCTGGGTTGAGCCAAAAGCTACAAAGCAGAAACCACGAGACAGATGAAATATTAAAAGGTGACGTATAATGAAAGCCTAAACCAGAATGGAAGATTAAGAAGCAAACCAGAAATCAAGTCCCAGAAGAAATTAGTTTATGAATAAACAAGAAGGCAGAACTTTGGAGCAAGCCAATAATGCTGGAGAACAAACAAGTGTTCAAGAAAATCACAGTTCAGAAAGATCTAGAGCAGGGGTGTCAAACTGGCAGCCTACAGGCTGGATGTATCATGCACAGGCACATGGACCCCAGTTCTATGAAGGGAAAAAGTCACAAAAGCCATGTGATAGCAACATGGCACTGCAAATTTGGCACCCATGATCTAGAGGTATAGTCATGATTCATCTAACAGATGAAGACTATTAACAAGGAGGAAAGCAGTTGGGGACTTAAATTATGATAATATTTCACACAAAAGTATTAAATTATGCCCTGATAATATTTCATTCAAAGCTTTTATATTGTAGGGTGCAATGTACACATCATAATCTGTACTTGGATCCAATAGTTACTGTCTCAGCAGACAGTTATTCACTATTCTACTGAAAAAGAAATTTAAACCATTTTGGTTTATCCCATACTAGAATATGAATGAACAAAATGGAGTTTCTTTTCAAATTTTGCTCAGTTTCTGGGCATTAAGATTAACATTGAGTAATGTTGTCTTACATATTGTTAGAGGTGATCAGATTATTTCTAAACTCTGCTGATCACAAATGCAAAACTTACATGAGTGATGTGGAAGCTCATTTGTGAATAATTTTCATTCTAAAATGGTAACATTTGATGAGACCAGACTTTGCCTGACACGCACAAAAATAAGTTTAAAAATAAGGCAATTATAAAACAGAATTGCTAATAAAAGGTTATGGGTAGCTTAAATCTAAAGATAATGATTAGCTTTCGTAGCTTTTTCAAAAAGCTGCTAATATTTTACTTCCATTTTCTTTTTATTTAAAAAATAAAACTATAATAGGACATAAATTTTAGTACTTGCTTAACAGTTCTAAAACTTTAATAGTATTCATACCACAGCTTCTATTGCTATTTTGGCAAATTAAGCATTAAATTCTGATTGACTTTGACAGGCAGGTGACTCTGTTCTGAGATTAAAAATTAGTTGCAGTTTTTTATTATTATTATGCATTACTATTCACAAGGTCATTCAACAGAGTGCATGTCTTGCATGATGAAAGTCCTGGGTTCATTTCCCAGTATAAAATTGGTAGCAGCATTAGAATAAGCTAATGACAGGTAGACTAAATCACTGTAGTTGATACTTTATAAGGCATTTTGATATATTAATCCCACAAGCACAATCCTTCATCTTTTCTTTTATGAATAAGAATTGCATTGTCATCATAACAATAACAGTAGCAGCCTTAGTAGCATCTTAGTCAGGGGACAAATAAGAAGCTATTGTCCTTCAGACTTCCCATTGTAAGTTGGAAAGCTGATGCTTTAGGTTTCAATCAATTCCTGTAAACTTTTATTATGTCTTGACAAATGTAATTTACTCCTGAATAAACATTAACAGGGCGGACTCAATAGTCTCTTTCCTTTTTAAAGTCAGTATTCCTTGAAATCAGTAAGGAAAAATAAACTTTATCTGAATATATGTGATTATTTGTATATTTCCTTGGTCATGTTTTTTTCCTGATCCAGAAAGCAAACTGGCTTTCTAAAGCTGTATTTAAAATACATCTGTCATTTAAAACACTCAGCTGAATGTGGAAAGTGGATGTTTTAAATCATAGCATATGTGAAATCTTAATTTCCATATACCAAAATGAAAAAGTAAAACTTGATCGCTTCCTCTTATTGTAAAGTGCTGAAAATTCACCAGGCCTATAATAAAGGGACAACTATTAAGGATAATTTAAGCCCAATTTGGTCTGAAGGGAGTTCCCAACTGTTATAATTTCCTTCCACACACTTTATCCCTCTGGTTGCAACTTCTGTTTCTGAAAGGAATTGAAAAAACATTTCACGGAAAGACATTGCTATTCTCCCTCAAATGTTCAACCTATATTGAAAAGTTGCCTCCTTCATGCTGCTGCAGATATTTCAAAAGGATCTCTATTAGCACTATTAAACGTCCTTTAAAAGGTGTGATGCAGCAGGCTGACCATTTGTGAAGAAAAGTGTCTCTGCTAGACAGGAAAAGAAAAACCATCCTATCACCCAATGTGACAACCCCAGCTTGTTATTACTTTCTCTTTAAAAGCATCCCTTCACAGTGATTTTTATAAAAGTGTCTTTTTATAAATGTTGATTGTACTGCCAAGTTAAGGCTTCAAGAAGTTCTGAGGAAAAAAAGGAATAAATTTTCCTTTTCTAAGAAGTACTTGCTGGGGCGGACGGGTGGGAGGAAGGAAGAAGAAGAGACAGCCTCCCAGAAATTGAAAAATATGTATGAAAATACACAAATACCATGTTTTACTGAAAATAAAACAGGGTTTTATTTTCTTTTGACCCCTGGCCTTATTTTCGGAGCGATCTTATTATTTTTGAGGTGCAGGAGGTGGCAAGTGTGGTCACGTCTTGGTTGCTGCTGTGTTGCAATATTTTGGGGGAGGGCTTATTTTCAGGGAAGGGCTTATTTTAGGGAAGGGTTTATTTTCAGGGGAGGGCTTATTTTAGCTCATGCATTCAAAAGCCCTATTGGGCTTATTACCCAAGGTGGTCTTATTTTCAGGTAAACAGGTTAGAAAAATTAATAAGACTTTGGAAATATGAATGTGAGTTCTCATATGCAGAGCATGTTAATTTACCCCATTACCAGAATATTTTATGGAATTGTATCCCTATTCAGTTCTAGCTTGTACTATTCCCAATGTATTAATATGAAAAAATATAAAGTGTCAAGTGAAGAAACATTTGCCTAAATGTCACCAGGTAGCAAGACATGTGGCTGCTATTCATAAATAATAAGTACTGCTTACAGACATTTCTTCTTAATTGTGATGGCTTCCCTGGACGCCAGCTCAGATGAGCGACAAAGCACCATCTCCAAGACTTTGGTATGGAAGTGCTCCAAGAAGTTGCTGAGGGCTCCAAGTCAGGAGTGGAGAGTCCAGGTTCAGTGCAATGGCCACAAGAAGGGCAAACCGGATGAATAGTCTGCTGAGGAGGAAAAGGAGATGTACAATTGCAACTGGAGGAAACATGAGCTCCAGGGAAATAATGGGAGGGAGGTGCACTGCTGACCAGCAGGGATGAGGAAGAATTGCCTCCTTCACCTAATCCACAAATGTGCTGGGCTGAGAGGAAGAGGGCACAATGGAAACATACAATATACAGATAGTCTGCACTTACCAACTGTTTGTTCAGCCATCCTTTAAAGATAAGACAGAGCTGAATAAGGAGATTTATGATGGGTCCTACAAATTGCAGTAGTCATAGTATTTTCACATGATCACAAATCAGGTGCCTTAAAATGGGTTCTGTTTACCACAGTTATTGCACTTGGTGTGTACGCATGATAACGATTTGCAAATTTTACAGCCAGCTTCTTACAAGCAAAATCAATGGGGATGCCAGCAGGAAGTCGCAAGTCATAGTCACAAACTGTCACATTTAGCCCTACGTGATTCACTTAATGACAGCATTGTAAATTGGTGTTTGTTACATCACACTTAATGACCACGCGGATTGGTAACAGGGTCATCATCTTATATGCAATCAGTAAGTGAGGACCATCTTTTTAAGATCCCAACTTTGAAAAAGGAACAACATTTGTAACCAGCTGGGTGGAGATTTCCATCCTTTATCCAACCCCTTGATCACGGCAGACCCTATATCAACTCAGACAAGTGACTGTCCAGTCTCTTCTTAAAGTACTCAGTACAACTCTTCAATCAAATCCATTTTTATATTGTATATCTTTCTTTCAACAGTCATTACTATTTAAAATACTCAACTGTAATTGAGTTATTTTAGTTTTTTTCTTTCTGGGTGAAGAATATCATGAATCCGCCCAGCTTATCTTATAGTCATAAATGCAGTTGGTGTTTCAAACATATATAAGCAATTACCAGGAAGGCAATGTCCAAAAGGAACAGCCGACAGAAGAAAATAACTAAGACAAATTTCAAGGAAGAAGAAATTTTATTAACCTGTGCTATGTTGATTATGCTATCTGATAGTAAAAAATGCAAACAAAAATCTACAAAGCATAGTCAAAGAGCATGATGAAAAAATGGGACTAAAATTAAATGTAAGCAAGACCAAACTAATGATAAGTGATATAGCAATCTGCCTTAGAATTGACAATGAAGATTTTGAAGTACTGGATAGCTTGCTTTTTAGGAGCCACCAATAATAGTGAAGAAAATAGTAGTCAACAAATATTCTAGAAACTATCACTCAATATAACAGCATGAAGACTTTGGAAAAGATATTCAAATGTCATGATGTATCTATAACTATACATCAGATCAGGTCACAACAATGCAAACCATGATATCCCTGTGACACTATATAGAACTGAATATTAGACTTTAAAGAAGCAGACGAGAAAGAGTATTCATACTTTTGGATGTTATGTTGGAGGGAACTCTAAAAATACTTTAGATAGCAAAGAATTTTTTTTAAAAAAGTGAATTATTGAAAAAAAATCAACTCACAGTTCTCATTCCATCATTCACTAACACTGGGAAGAATGAAAGACAAGAACAGGATAACCAGAAACAAGATGAATGGATTCAGTTACAGTGGAAATGGGTGCACAGTTGAGAAACAACTGGTTAGGGATAGAAAATTTGTTTATTAGGTCACTAGGAATCAAAAACAACTTAATGACCCATAATCCATAAGTTTATGAAGTCAAATTCCAAGAAAGTATTTGCAACATCGACTTTCAAGGACCAGCAACAATGTTAATAAGTCCAAGTTGCTTCCTAAATATTGTGTTTCCCCAAAATAAGCCCTAACCCTAAATAAGTCCTAGCCCGTTTTTAAAGTGTGCACCTAATATAAGCCCTATCCCTATCCCTAGTGAAGGAGGAGCTTCCTTTAAGAAGTTTATAGCCTCTTGAAATAGCCACTAAATAGTGAAAATAGCCACAAAGTGGTTATCTACTCTTGCTGATCTGGAACATTGTTCCTCCTTAGATTTTTTAAAAACAATATATATATATTCATTTGGCATTTGCATATTATTATGTTCTATAAAGTGAATCAATATTTCCCTGTTGGGTATGAAACTGTCCATCCCTGTTAGAAGTGCAGTAAGATAAAAATGCTTGATTCAGTAACAGGGAAAGATGCGTTGTGGAAAATAAAGTCACTGTATCTTCATGTTCTTTATAAATGTTTTCTTTATTCATGGTATGAATTCAAGAAAATATCACACAGATCATACTAGTCAAATCTTCAAGAACAAAGAAAACAACATAAACAAGCAATATGACAATATTTCTATTGTATGCATTTGCGACAGTGTTGTTCCCACTTTGGTGGGAAGGTAACAACTCTCTGTGTACCTTCGGTATTTAGTCATGCCGGCCACATGACCACAGAGATGTATTTGGACAGCGCTGGCTCTTCAGCGTTGAAACGGAGATGAGCACTACCCCTTATAGTCGGGAACGACTAGCACCTACTGTATGTGTGAGCCACACCTTTACCTTACTTCATTCTAACCACTGCACCACCACAATGTGAACTTAACTCTCATAATTTCCAGCCAATATGACCAGTTCAACTGGAACTGACCTTTCATATTTCTAGTGGACCAGATAAGGAAAAACAGGAATGATTCTGCACCATTGTGCTTACCAATATTTTTTTCCCCAAAGAGAGCATTTATACTGAATAAAGTAAAGAAGCTAATTTGATGTCAACAACGGCTATCTATTAGCTGAGTTGGAATATTGAAAATGGAAGCTCACCAAATTTCTTATGACAAGGTTATCAAAGGTCTGGAAAAAGTGCATCTGGACTTGTGTGATTTTTATGCTGAATGCAGAAAGTTAGTCATATGAAGGCTTTGGGGAATAACATCAAAGACAGCCATTTGTACTCATAGGGCATGTCTAGATGAATAAAAGAAGACAAGGGTATGTAATTCTAAAGTCTAAACCAATCTCTCAGTTTGGCAGGTTTAATAGTAAAGAGTGGAGTGAAAAGACACCTGCATATCCTTGTCAGAGCATATTAAGAAAGCTTTTAAAAAGAATATATATACCATTCTGAGACATTCGTTCAGAGTAAGGATTGCATAGAGTTTAAAATATTCATATAGCTCCATGATGCATATTAATCATTGTTAACTAAAAGTTAAAACAGAGTGGAAAACTGCTTTGAAATTGTATTCCAGCCAATATGTTCTTTAATTTTTAATGGAGATGATTTTAAGTGCCATGCCCTTAACTCATTGGCATTCATGTTAATTGGGCTAATTATAATGCATTCATTTAGAATTAATGTAGATATTATACATACTTCCATGAGATACCTGCTTCAACTCAATATTAATTTAATATACCACTCAAGTATATGCCACCCATTTCAAGTCAGTAGCCATGATGTTACTACTCTAAAGAACTGGAGAGATGCTACCTTAAAAAGTGATTATCTCAGCTACTGACAACTAGAATCTTCTTTCTGACTATTCATGGCAAACTGAATGTTTTTGAAGAGTATGCTAAGAATGAATAAATTACATAGGTTGTAATATTAGATATTATTGTAATAATATCATTCTAAACTACAAAATATTAAATGTACACCTGTGAAATAGGCTTCAATTCTAATGCATTGACTTCAGACTTCCGTCATCAGTGGTCTAGTAATAGGACACCACTGATCAAATATCAAAGAAATTTTTTAACATTACCTAGTGTTATCTAAGTGGAATCTTGGATCCTAACTTTCTGCTAAGGTCTAATATAAGTGGATCCATTGAAGCAGAGTTGTGTCTTTTCCATGAGTAAAGTTCTTCCACAAATAGGAGGTTTTTTAAAAATAAGTAGAGAAAAGTATGGATCCCAGCTAGTGATTTCCTGAGGGCTTCGTTTACCCACTTGATTCTGAATCAATAAAGCTTTTTCCATTCATTTGAAAGTCATTAAAAGTAAAAATGTGACTGGAAAGCAGAAATGTGCTATCACTTCCAGGCATTTATTGCTCAGAATTGTTTTTATATACAGAGGATAAAAAATCTATGGTTAGAGACTGGGACAAAGATTGTTTGGTATATATCTATGAAAAAACAAATGTTAAATAAACGGTAGGTGTTTCTATTTATTTGAATTAGTGTTCCCAGGGTACTAAATTTTTGAAAATAAAATACTAATAGAAAATCATATGGAATGAAATTATGGATTAAATAGAAGCAAAATTCATTTTCACCCTTAAATATGTGATCCCAGCAACTAGAGTTCATCTGGTTTTCGAAGATTATTAGAAATAAAAGAGGATCAGGCAACATGAAACTACATTTACAATTTAAATCAATGTTTTTCTAATTTTGCAATTTTAAAATTTGTGGACTTCAGCTCTCAGAATTCCCCCACCAGCATGAACAAAGGCTGAAACAAATTTTACATTTGATTGAGAGAACCAAATCCACTCATTCCTTCTTTTGACTTCTCTTTTTCTAGAATTCCTCATTTGATCAATATTCCTTTATTGCTCAATTTGGAATCACCATATTTGAATCATCTAGTCCACTTCTAGTCCTTTCTGTATCATCTACCTCCAATACTAACAATCAATTAATTATGTTCAATACCTGTTCCACCATTTATATGGACTAGAAAATCTGTTTTTTTGGAAATATTCATTAATTAGTTATGGTGTTTTCAGTTTCCAGGAGACCAACATGGTCATTTCCTGCTGCTAACAATTTTGATATCAGTTGCCCTGTACAGATAATTCAGAATGTTAAATTACATGATCATAAACAGGAGAACAAGCATAACAAACAGGAGAACAAGCATAATTTATAGTGAATTAACAATAACTGTTAAAATTAACTTTACAATAAAATTTACAATCAGGCAATCAGGCAAGAAAATTCTGAGTTATTTGTTATTCTTAGATTGTGCTGAATTAATGAGCTAAG
This sequence comes from Thamnophis sirtalis, assembly GCF_051295495.1. Classification (NCBI taxonomy): domain Eukaryota; kingdom Metazoa; phylum Chordata; class Lepidosauria; order Squamata; family Natricidae; genus Thamnophis; species Thamnophis sirtalis. Next base: position 39,954,067 of record NW_028261385.1, on the reverse strand, counting down.
TTAGTTATAAATGTAAATCTCATTGATTTCAACAATTGCAAATAAAGAAATTAGGATCTCTCTCTCTCTCTGTGTGGCTTGAAATATAAAACAGATTTTCAAATATCTTAGATGCCAACCAAAGAGAAGGATATTTGATCATCTATCTTAGAGTGAAACCCATTTATTTTATATAAATGTCATCTAAATCAGCCCCAGGGATCAAAGTTGCACACACTTTTCTAAAATAAACCCCATAAATAAAGCCCTAGTTCCAGTCTCCATGAATCTATACTTTCTCCATTAATATGCTGACCAACATCATCTACTTCTAGTTCAATACATAAACATTATGCATAATTACATTTTCCACTGATTTCATCTAGGTTGATTCCCAAGCAAAATGGACTTCTAATTCAGATGCAACCAAAGTGGTCTTTTTTTGCATCATGTTGATTGGGATCCTGAACTAAATCTGGCCAGGAAGCTTAGGGTACTTTAGTAGTTAATGTATTTAGCCTTTGATAGATGACTCTGATGATCATAATTTTATAGTGCTTTTAGGCAAGTTACAAATAATATATCTGCACTGCATTCTTACATTTCCACTCCAGGAAAGCAATTGCTCATCACTTTTATAGTGGGAAGGTCTTACTGGAAATGGTAGTCTTTTAATAGCTTTTTATATGTATGTCTTTTATACATACATAAACACACACAGAGAGAGAGAGAGAGAGAGAGAGAGAGAGAGAGAGTGCAATTATGCATGTTAAAATGTTAAAGCAACAATATATTCTTCTATGCAGGCACAACAAACAGCTTTTAAATAAGAATTGCTTTTTTGCCCTTGCTCTCTGTTCATCATAAAGATCTGTGGCAGTATCTATTGCAGATTTTTGTTTTAGTAAATAGTGCTTATAAGGCTCCCAGCAGATTTAAAAAAGAAAGAAAAAACTGTATCACTTCCTTTTTTCCTGCCATTTCTGTAAAATTATTATTTTCTTTTTAAGAAAAAAGCAATTACAGGTTGGCTTTGATTCAAGTCATTCTCCATGCTGAGAGTGGTAACTGCTATGTGTAGAAGAATGTGTATATACCTTTGACGCAGGTATGCAGGAGCAGTTAAAAGACAATAAAAGTCAACTCAGTTCTGAGAAAGGGGAAGGCATGAAAAAGAAACTGAAAATAACCTTTAGTCAAATCTGGCAGGTTTCCAAGATTCTGCTATTATTCCCTACAAATATAAAATAGCCTTTCTTTTATCCTTGTGATTTCTGTTTCCTGACCTGGCTGCCTCAAAGTACTGATGTTATATCACTGAAGGAGGTCACTAACTGAAGCTGCAAAAGGTCTTCTGGAAGAAAAGCTAGAAAAATGTAGGGAAGGGACATTCCTGTCCCTGGACAGTAGCTAGTCAAAATGTAGGGATTTGCTTAGAACAGGTATTTTTTTAAAAAATAACTAAACTGGACAACAATACTTGAGCGAATAAAAACTAAATATACTACTTTCAATTCCGAGCAGGATACAACTGGAAACAGTTGCACTCATTGGGGGGTGGATGTGAATAAAGGTGATATCATCAGTTCTTCCCTTTCAAAAACTGTTATTGCCTTAATCTGTTTATGCAGATCTATCTATCTATCTATCTATCTATCTATCTATCTATCTATCTATCTATCTATCTATCTATCTATCTATCTATCTATCATCTATCTACCTACCTATCTATCTACCTACCTATCTATCTATTTCATCATGATCATCTATCATCTATCTTTGACATCTCTTAATATATCTTGTAAGTTGTGTGATATTATAAGATGCAATCTAAGGCCAATTCCTATGAACTAGAATTATAGAATCACTGGTTGAATTGATCCTGGAAGTTATCTTCTTCAACTCCTTGACCTGTGCAGAAATAATCATATCATTCTGGATGCATGATTAAATAATCTTTTATTGAAAAACCTCCACAGATGGATCTACCATAAGTTCAGGAAGGAGGTTGTTCCACTGTTTAATAGCTATTTCAGTCAGAAAATTCCTTATTTCTCCTTGAGTCTGTTTTCTGGGGTATTTGCTGTCCACTCTAGCTTTGTATCATCCACAGGTTTTATGAACAACCCTTCTATATTGTCTTCTAAGCCATTCATGAAGATGTTGAGGAATATGAAGAATATGAACATGCACAAAGATTACAAATGTGTTGAAGTAGCCAAGGGTAGAACCCTGAGATATCTCATGGTGTTCTCCCTCCATATGGACACTGACTATGCATTAAATACAGTTGCTACCTGTGAATCCATATGGTAATGATTCCACCTGTCCTTCATTGATCTAATTTATAAAGAAAGTATGTATGGTGTACCTGGATATTGGAACTATGTTTTTGTGTTCCTTGGATTTATTTCAGTGGTGAGATTCAATTTTTTTTACCACCGGTTTTGTGGGTGTGGCTTGGTGGACGTGGCATGGCTTGGTGGGTGTGGATTAGTGGGCATGGCAGGAAAAGATTACTGTGAAATCTCCATTCTTACCCACTCCAGAGGAAGGATACTGTAAAATCTACATTCCCTCCCCAATCCAGGGGAAGATTACTGTAAAATCCCAATTCCCTCCCAATCAGCTGGGACTCAGGAGGCAGAGAATAGATGGGGGCAGGGCCAATCAGAGGTGGTATTTACTGATTCTCCGAATTACTGAAAATTTCCGCTACCAGTTCTCCAGAACTGGTCAGAACCTGCTGAAAAGCATCTCTGATTTATTTGGCTATGAATTTATGATCTTCTGTTTCAGCAACGTGTCCATAATTTTTATGAAACTGAACAAGTGAGTGACTTATTTAGTGACTCACTTTTTAATGGCAGAGTTTGCTCTAAACAAGTTAGCATTATAGAAATCCAGACACTGATGTCTTACTTTTTAAAAATGCACCATGTTGTTATTAGGAATTAAAATAGAAAGAAGAAAGAGAATCAACTGAAATAGAATGCAGCATACTGAGCTACTGTTCTGGTAGCTTGAAGGAAAATAGGTATTTGCAAATATGACCAAATTATTTAATTTCCACTGGCAATTATTTAGGTGTATGAGATTGTCATTTGTACAAAATATTTTATAGATGGCATATGCCACCCAAAAGATTATCAAAAATTTGCAAAGATAAATCTGCTAAATGTTGGAAATGTCATCGACTACCGGGGTCATATTATAATATGTGGTGGACATACATAGGAGCAAGGAATTATTGGGTTAAAACATGAACATGGTTAGATAAAATGTTACCCTGACATATAGAGTTAAGGCCACAGACATTTTTATTAGGCATTTTACCAGAAAAATACGATAAAGGAGATACATATCTGATCATTCATGTAATAACAGTGGAATTGTATTTGCACAAAACTGGAAAGCAGAAAAAAATCCCTTTAGAAGAAGAGCAATAAAGTAAAATTTAGACTACAGAAATGAGTAGGTTAACATTGAGAATAAAGGATAAAGAGGAATTGGTGTATTTCAAAACATGGGGACAATTTTAAGGGAGGAGGGGGTAAATAAAAAGGTGTTAATATACAAATGTACTTTTAAAGGACTATGTATGTGTAACTATCAAAATGGAAAATTAATTGAGACAGAGGGAATTTAAGATTGTTATGTAAATACAGAACTGGGTTTGCTCGAACGCCAACCCAGATTGAAGAGGAAATGTGTAGACACAACAATGGAAAGAGGGAATGGAGAGAGGAGTAGAGGGAAAGGTAGGAAGAGGAGAGGTGAAGAAAGGAAAGGAGAGGGAAAGAAGAAAGTGGAAAGGAGACGAAGAAATGGAGGAGAAGTAAGAGTAGGAGAGAGGCAGTGGTGGGATTCAGCCAGTTCGCAGCTATTTGGGAGAACCAGTTGGTAACTTTATGAGCAGTTCAGAGAACCGATTGTTGGAAGAAATATCCTTTTGTTTTTTTTCCACTTTACAGAGCTAATCCTGTAAGGAAGGCAGGAAGGAAATATTCTAGTGTTGTTTCTAGCCTAATCTTTATTGACCTGCTTACAGAAACTGCCTCTCCGGTTAACCTTTATTACATTGTAACAGCTAAGGCGAAGCGCCCATCGACCTGAGTGACCTTGAGTTGGCCAAGCCCACCCAGTCACATGACCAATGAGCCCCACCTACCCAGATAGTCGTTAGGGCAGAGAACCGGTTGTTAAATTATTTGAATCCCACCACTGGAGAGAGGGAAGGAAAGGGAAGAAGGGAATAAGTGGGGGAGAGTAAGGGGACAAAGAGAAGGGAAAGGAGAGGAAGAAGAAGAAAGGAGAGAAGGACAGAAGAAGGGCGGGAAGGAGAAAAAGGGAGGGAAGAAGAAGTAAGGTTGTGTATGGGATGACAGGAAAGCAATCTCAATTATATATTTAATTTAAGGAGGAGGAATGGATTGTTATAAATGTCAAAAGATAACACATTATTAATAATAGTTAGGAGATTATATATTTGTATGTATGTATGAGAAATTTTTTAAAAAAACTTTTCAAAAAAAAGATTGACATCAACAACAGTTTCCCTGAAGAATGTTGGAAATTAATTTTGTATTGATAATAATCACATCTCTATAAACTTTGAAAACAGGAAAACATATTGGTTGGATAAAGTTGTTTGTAAGGAGATATTTTAAACTGCATACTAGTATGAATGAAAAACACTATTATTTTCATCACACTTACAGTTTCAATTCTCACTTAGCCTTGGAATTTACTAGATGCTCTGGAAGCCTGTCACCTTCAGTATGTCATTTTAAAGCCAGCTGTTGGGAGGATAAAATGAAAAGGACAATCCAGCTTGAGCATTTTAGAATTTTCTTCCTTTTTTCACTGCCTTTCAAACTCAGTGCATCTGAAATGGGAGCAAGCTTTAGCCATTTTCACACACATTATATTTGGCTGTAGGCTAAAAAAATGTCAATAATAAAAAATTAACAACTGTGATAATTTGTTTATTCAGTGCCCTCCTGCCTACTGGCATTTTAGTGTGTGTATGTGTGTGTGTGGTGTGTGTATCATATATATATATATGAAATTGAAGATAAATATTTGTGTGTGCATGCAGAAATATTAATCTTCGATTTTTGAAGGAAATAGGAGAGAAAACAAACAAAATAGATATTTAAAATCATTTAGAACATTTAAGAAGTCAGGTGTTTGTTAATGGTGCAAAGATATGGAGATTTAATTGCAGAGGTGTGAAAATCTTTCTGAATAAACAAAAGATCATCTAGCAGCCAACTTTACATACTATACAAATCCCATTTGTTTATGAGATTGTGATTAAAATAACATATTTCTGAAAACTTTGTTTTATAAGAAATAGATAATATTTTTAAGAGACTTAAGATTTCATATAGAGATATTGCCTTTTTTACTTTTAAAATGTGTCAGCTATTAGCTCTTCTTAGCAATCTCCATTAGAAAGGTGTGGTGTGTTTCACGATGACCAAAACGTTCAGAAATATCCATGCAAGATCCTGTCCCTGAATTCCATTCCACCTCTACAGTTATAGTGTAACTCTGAGCAACTTTTAGAGAATTTATGAGGAATTGGGTCACCCTAATAGAATACTGACCAGCTCTCTATGGATACAACAATACATAAACCTCTATGGACATAATAATACATAAAGTAATGAAGCATAAAAATGTGCTTTCTTACTTTGGTAAGAGAAGATTTTATTCAATTAGATTATTCTTCATTTTCCTGCAGTGGTGTCTAGGCATCTCTTATGCTGTTTCATTACCAGGGTTTCAATGTTGCATATTGGCCTTCTAATGGATTTTACATGTGAGTTTAAAATGAAGGAAAAGTGATACGCAAGCAACCTTGGGCTTCTGAAGGAAGTAAATATAAATGTAACAATATAGTAATTGTTATTTTTGCTTACTGGCACAGAAGGAGCAATTTCTGGAAGGACGTAATGTGCCTTCTTTTAAAGAACACATATATGCTTATGGGATTGCAATTAGATGCAGCAAAGCACATGTCCCTGTGGGCAAAAAAATATTCCCTTTCTCTTATCCTAATGTATAATCCAGATTAAATTCCTAACTTTGTTCTGGTTTCAAACTCTCACACATTTAGTCGCTAGAAGAAAGTAGAAATTTACTCAAGGTTGAGTAGATAACAACAGACAAGGAAAGACAGGAATGTAAATCAAAATAGAGTCTCTGGGAAAGCAAGCTTGCCTGGGTAATTATGCTTTCAGTAATAACATGCAGAAGGGGATTCAAATCCAGTTCAAAGTCCAGAAAGGCAAGTCAGGTTGTCAGTCATTCCAAGTCAGAGTTTCATAAGCAGAATCACCAGAACAACCTGCCCCAAAAAAAGAAAAAGAAAGATCAGACAGTTGTTTCCAATGGAGAACCATGGGTCAAGGCTACCCTTTAAATCCTCTACAACCAGCTGTTTTTAACTAAGAGGGATACTTTCTTGCTTATAAGGAGGCTTATTGAGCTTCTTCCTTTGCTCTATTCTTGGAGTCCATGTGACATCATCTGACAGCTCCAGTTCTACTGAGGATGACTGTATTTGATCAGCCTTGAATGCCTCCTGGCTTGGTGACTTCTGAGGCGGATGTTACACTGGTTCAGGTGGAACAGGTTCTCCAGAATCAGACAACTGGGCATGATGATTTGGTCTGAAATATCAATCAATTTTACAATCCAGCACATTTACTTCAGCAAAAAGCTTCCTAGGTTAGATCCCATTTCATCTGATCCTTGAAATGTGCAGAAAAAAATGACAATAACTGCTCCAGATATGCCAGTTGAGGACTTAATACTATGCTGAACAGCCATCTTTAATAAAGAGTACAAATAGTGTTATAATTAGGAGGCCTGTATCATCTAACAATGTAGGAAACCTATTGCTGTATGAGTAAATGCATGAAAAAACTCATTTTGCAGTTTCCTTAACTCAACTCTGCTCATATGTTGATTAATTTTATGAGTCCTAATAGGTGAACACATTTGAATTCCACAACCTTTTAGGGCATTCTGACATATAAATGGACTTTTAATGAATGTCTGGAGTTGGACCTGAATTGACTCCAATGCATTAAGGTCTCTATCCTAATATGAAGAGGTTTTATGCAAAATACCGGAGCCCTTCTGGTTTCCTTATATTTTTCATGTTAACTGAGAAAAGACATGAGGAGCAGATGTCTCTTTGTAACCTCCTGTCTTCAAGCAGATTTAACCTTTCATTAGTGCCATTTTCAAGCCATTGTATTCAATGTCTTCTCTGTAATTTCCTCTGCAACATTTTATCAGAGATATAGGTGGGTGGATATTGTAATTAAATGTCTTGCTACTTGACCTCTTCTGTACTAACTGAATGAAATGTAATTACAATGATTGGAAAGTGGAATCTCCATGTTTTCTTTCAATTATTCCAGAATTATCCATGTAACCTGTAATTGACACTTTGTACAAAGGTTATCCCTACTTTCAATTTTTATTTTGCTGATCGAAAAGGGAAAAGAGTGGCCCTGTAAGAAGTGGAAAACAACTAGTTGTGCTCATGATACTTTGGTGTTTTATGAAGCTTAACAAAAATGTATACCACTTAAGGTTTCACATTTGTGAGAAACTCTTGGGCAGTAGCTTTTTAATGTGTCCAGTAGCATGAATGGCTTTCTGCCAATAGATTGTTTCCAGAAAAATCTCATCCTCTTTTATTAGGTAAACAAGATTCGGGTTCTAAGCATCAGAAAATATTTTCTGTCAATGTTTATTAAAGTCTTGGGTTAAAATTGGCAAGATAGTGGTATAAATTGACTCTTAACCATGGAGATTAATCAGTAATTTCACACCAGCAACCCAACCTATTTCATTGGTTTGTTTATGGATATTTATGAAGGAAGAAACCATATCACCATATCCTCATATCCTGATACTGGTAGAGCAACGGTAAATAAACAGGGAGCAAACTCATCTCACTTGAATCAATGATGTTCCTAACTGAGTAATGAAACAACTACAAGCAAATAACCAAGTTCAATGAGCACCAAGGGCTCCACAGTTCTCTATTTAATTTAGTTTTAAATCTGAATTAGCATTGCCTGGAATATTTTGCAGAAGTATAAATGAAAACCAAACTTTTAGAAACTAAGACACTTTTCCAAATATTTTTTTTTATTGACTGATAAAAATAAATGCATTTTTCCCACAGAAATAATGTTATACACTGGGAAGGTTATATGAATCTTCTCACAAATATTAGAAGAGTAAAGAAAAATGTCTTCATATATATTTATTGAGGAGGTAAATGTTAAGTAGGTAATGCATCTTGTACAATTCAGTGGAAGACAATTATTATTATTTATTACATTTATTGGCTGACTATCTTATCATAGGGTAAGAGTGGCACCGTAGAGTGGTTTACAACATGCCTTTTCCAACCTCACCCTACATTCACTAAACTATTTATTTCGGTTGGGATTGGAAGCACACATTTTGCTTTTGGCTGTAAAGTGGTTGCTCTTAATTTTGAAGATTGTTCTGACCAGAAGGTTCAAAAGGTTACAGAAAATGTAATGAAATTCAGTTTAATAGTGAAAATACTCCTCATACTTAAAAGTAACTCTAACACCTACCTGAATAGCTATGAGAAAATCCAAGTCAGGAAAATAGAAAACAGATATAAGTAATTCTAAAATGTGTGTCGTAAATTTCAGTGATGGGACAAACCCACATATACATCAATTCCCTTCAAAAAGGACTACACTTTTATTACAGGAGAGACACGTGTTTAAATTAGTAATTAAATTCTACTTATATTTTACTATTTACCACAAGCTTACTTATTCTGATCAGTATTATATGAACTATACTAATCTTCCACACTCTTATTGTTTACTCTTTTAAAGCTTTATACTAGCTTTTTCTGTTTTATTCTTCTTCTTCTGTGTTGTGCTTATGTCTCTGTTTCTATCTGTGTAAGTATTTCCTAAAGTTATCCATTTAAGAGCCTTTAATATTTTTTCTTTAGTTTTGATTTATTAATTTTATGCTGTATTCTATTCCAGCTTTGTCTTAATTATATTTATTTTGATCCTAATCACTGTTACCATGTACTGCCTTTCCCTGGCAACCTTTCTACTGGACCTAGCCTCTGCCATCTACTTATTGGTTGGGTCATTGTGGCAGGACTTCTACTGGTATTCCTGTCATCATCACTAGAACCAGTAGTGGGGTTCAGCCAGTTTGCACCACTTTGGGAGAACCGGTTGTAAACTTTCTGAGCACTTTGGTGAACTGGTTGTTGAAAGAAATCATTAGGGCAAAGAACCAGTTGTTAAATTATTTGAATTCCACCACTGATTAGAACTATGCTTTAGTCCCTGAAAGGCATTTTTCATTTCAATCTATTTGATTGCTTTCTACTACGGCTTAGGTTCAGTGACCCACAACCCTGGCTATCCCTTCTAGATCTTTACTTGGTCACTACATCACTCAGCTGGATTTCTCCTTTCTTCCCTGTCACTCACTCAGGCTCATTCCTTTTGGTTCATCTTGAAGCTATTCTTCACAGTTTATTTGTGCTGCCTTCACTTTTTGAAAATGGGCCAACGTTGAGTCTGGTGTACTCAAAGCTGCCTCTGAGCCATTTTGGGCCAGCCTATGTAAGGCTATGCGGGAGTTCTTGCCTTATATTATCAGTATTCATTCAACTGACACATATAAATTGCCAAAAAACTGTATATTCTTATCTTCATAGATAAAATTCACCATCTACATGGCATCAGTTCATGCTTTCTAACATAGAGTTATGTTCATATGTTCATTTCCACGTATATGATATTCAACTTCATAACACAAGATCTTACCACTTTTACTCACCTCTATTACATCTTTTCCATTTGTGCTACTATTTTTCAAATAAGGGCAGCATGAATCAGAAAGTGACAGGTTTGGCCAAAAAAATAAAATAAAAAATAAAAATAGTAATAATAAAAAGGTGGGCTGCCTAAAGTCTTAACCCTAACATTGCATGAACCTTATCTGCAATATACCTGCCAAACAGAAAATGTAATATAAATTTCATTTATAACTTCTGTAGTTTGAATAAGAAATACAAGGGAGCTAGGAAATGAGCACTGCCTGAAATAGGTTTAGCCTTTCATTTTGCTCTGTTTTCATATCACCAGTCTTTCAAATCCCATGATTCTCAATGAAAACAAACATTTTCTTACAAAATGGCTATGTCCCATTTTTGCCATATCTATGATTTATTTTACTTTGCCAAAGGTCAATTTGTTTTTCTATGTGTTATAATTGGTTTTGTAATTTAAATCCATAGCTGCAAATGGAAAGTATGTTTAATTTATTTCAAGTTATGGTTATTTAATTTTGCTTCTTGGTAAACTAAACTGTTGTTTAAATTTTAAATAATTCACATTGTTTTTGGAACCCAGCTTCATGGCTCAAGAATAAACCATAAAATGTTTATTGTGCAATTATTATAAAGGGAATTTTGAAGCAGCAGGTGTTGCTTTCATGTTGGTTAGTACTGCTTCCATCTGCTAAGGGGATATTTTTACTCCCAGTTCTCATCTGCTATAATGTACGTACTTCGTCTGCCTTGCTTTCTGATTTTCTCAGTCACTGATTCACATCCTTGACATTAGTTTTGTACATGGCTTATCTGATTGCAAGACAGTAAAGCTTAATCTTTTCATTAGTGAAACTGATAATGATTGGGAAGAGACAGTTTTAAAATGCTGATGACAGTTACATAGCATTTGAATGATATGGACCACATATTATCTTTTTTTTAAAAAAAGAGAGAATACATTCAGGTGTGACGTTCTATGTTAGGAATCTAGTTTGATATGATATTGACTTCCAGAATGTAACCCAGCTCTGAAATTATAATAGCAGTTGTTGGTGTTATATTATAATGGAGAAATTATAAATTTCTATTTTTCCTCGATGGTATACTTACTGTTTTTATAATAACCATATAAGGACATAATGCCTATTTTCTGCTTTGCAGACCATAGGAACATTTTTAATAGCTATAAAAGAAATCATGGGTTCAATTTTCATTGTTTTATCCAATAATACAGAAATAAAGTTATGCTAAATCAGTACATTTAATCCCAATGCAAACATATCCAATACCTGCCAACAAAACAAAACAACCTGAGAAAATTTGTTTTATAGTAAGTGCTGTTTAAAAAAAAGATAGTGGGTACATCCTGCTAGTTCCTCACAAAAACACTTGAACTGGCCCTCTTAAGAACACTTGCTGAGAAGATCCTTTGTTGGTTTTTCAAAAATTACCAGTATGACATCATGTCTCACTATCTATACTATCTTCTCAGAGCTTCTCAGAATTATTACTACTACTACTTGCATAGTAATAGTAGTAGTAATTTGAGAATCAAAGTTTGGATAAATTCTGTGTTCTTATAACTTACGATACTGAGTTGAAGATACATTGGCTCAGGTGAGTTATTTTGTAGGAATAATAAAGGTAGTTATGTTTTATTTCAATTAATTGCCAATTGCATGAATCGATCCCATCCACCATCAGTTATGATGTTACTTTGGAATAACCTAGAACAGCAATGGACAGACTTTGAATTATTTTGTCCTTTTCAGGGACAGAATTTTTGGACGCTTCCTTGTGATCTCATTTATGAGACTTCAACTATAGTTTTTATGTATTTTCTATCTCTCAGAAATTATGCCATAGTTTTCAATAATGGGAGCTAAAGATCTTTTGAAGAAATTGGGTATTGTATTAGAAACCTATGACTATCAATAAATGTTGTATCTTATGATTCTTGATGAATGTATTTTTTTTCGTTTTTTGCTTTTTATGTATACTGAGAGCACATGCACCAAAGACAAATTCCTTGTGTGTCCAATCACACATGGCCAATAAACTATTCTATTCTATTCTATTCTATTCTATTCTATTCTATTCTATTCTATTCTATTCTATTCTATTCTATTCTATTCTATTCTATTCTATTCTATTCTATTCTATTCTATTCTATTCTATTCTACTCTACTCTACTCTACTCTACTCTACTCTACTCTACTCTATTCTATGGCTTGGTTGCCTTTCCCTGATTCAGACATAGAAAAGCTACAATAGGGTTGATTCTTCCCCTCCTAAATTTCCTAAAGGCCAATTCACATGAATTCCTGAAAATATACAATGCACTGTTCCTAGTTAATGGTGCATAGTATGTTTTCAGTAAATATATATAGATATATATGCAAATGAACATTTGCAGAAATATTAAAATGCTATATTATATAAACAATCATAACTGATATAAATATGATTAGATGGTTAGAATGATTAGAATACTGTGGGCAGAAGAGGAGGAAGATAATAAAGAGAATGCTGCTATATTATGAAGGCAATTTCAGCTGTCTCAAAAAATGAGAAGGCAGGGATGACATTATTCCAACTGTGTAGATCTGAAAGTCAGGTATGAAAGGCTACCAAAATCACCATGAACAACAACTGAAACTTGTTCATGAAGATTAGCAAGGAATAAACACACTCCATGAAATTATGGATAAAACATTTAAAGCAACATTTCAGTAAATAAGTATTTTGTGATTGCTTGTGTCCTCATTGATCATCAGTTTGTGAAGATAAAGCTTGCAGTGGCCACTTTTTGTGAGAAGGCTCCAAATTCCAAGTATGCCCAACAACTCAAAAATGTGAGAGTGACAGCGCAGTAGGGCTTCTCCTGCTATGTATCTGAAGTTAGCTTTAACTAAGATGAAAATATGATGGAATTGTCCTGAGTAATGTAACAAAGGCAAAAACAAAAGCAAAGATATCTCTGTAGTAAATCAACATGCATGATATAAAAGTAAAACACATTTAACTCAACTGAATTAGCAAGTTGAGTTTGAAAGCATTTCATTCTGCATGCGGGCACAAACAACTGCCACGCTTTCCCATCAAGACTAATCTTTTAAAGTTAACTAACATTCATCCAGCTATTATAAATGCTAGAGTGGAAAACAAAACTGTGGATTCCTTTCAGCTATGAAAGTAAAGATAAATGGTGTCAAGTGAGGTGTGAGACATGTGGAGGAGAGGGGAAAAACAGATTTTAGCTTTGAGGAGTGTTATAATTGAAGAAACAACAGTACCTACGATAACATTGTCAGTTGTTCTAATTTTGCTATCGCTGTGTAGCCAATTGCTTTTAACTACACTATTAAAATGAATCCATAGGCAATCTTTTATCTTGTGTGAAGTGTGAAAAACAATATTTTGCTAGACTTTTCACAGGACGTATTAAAGTAATATTTTATTCATAAGTAAGAGTTGAAAGAGCAAAGATACATACACTACATACAGAGGCCTTGTATTATTTGCTCAGGAATACCTGAACTAGAAGCTGTAATAAAACTGCAGAATTGCTATGTTTCATGCCATAGCTGACATGTTTCCTTTCTATGCACATTTTATATACATACTCACTTAACATCTTAAACCACGACAGAAAAAAACAGATTAATCCCCCCCCCCCCCTGAGCATCAGGTTCACTTTGGCTTCTTTCAGCCTTCAAACTGTCTTCTAAAAAACACACCTGTGGTGGTTCACCTTGAAAGGTGTCTTGTGAACTCAAGTATAATTCATCCATGTTGACAAAGAACATGACCATCTTATTCCTTTCTATCAAAATAGAAAACTAAGCTGCAAGTTGGGAGCATGCCTATTCAATGTCAGTTGTATGGCTAATGAATTTCTTCCATTCTTCTCTTTACAGTTTCCCAGACAGATCCTAGCCAGAACTGTGACTCCTCCCAGCAGCTCAACAGAGGTTGAATGTTCCATTTTCTCAAGCAGAGTATGGTTTCAAGGTATACTTCTGATTGATTAAAGGTTAGAGTCCCTGGGGATTAATTAGTTGACAGACTCCCACATCTCTTTGGTGCAGTATGACCTTTGCTACTGTTTTGTTCACTTGAGAGAATTAAAAACTAATACTTGACTACCAATAAAAGAGAATATTTGTAGCTCAGAGTTGAAATGAGGGGTCCTTGGTGCTCTGAGCACTGATACTATTACCTGGCATCCAAAAAAACAAGCAAGCTCAGAGAGCACCAAGGTCTTCTAATACCTGAGTGCCTGGCTCCAATTCCCATGAAGGGGAAGAACCTACGATTTGGACATAGCACTGCCTAATAAACAGCAATTGAGCAACTCTGTGTTTCACTATATAGAATAGTCATTAAAACATGAATAATAATATTTTTTTAAAAAAAATGAGTGGCTATGTACATTCAGAATTGGCCAGTAATTTTGATTAATTCTATATGAATTTCTTCAGAGGTTTTCTTCCCCTTCATTACATAAGACAAAAAATAACTTATTTTACAATGTTTAAAGTGAAGATATATAGAGCGGATTTGGATTAAACTCTCTTCAGTTTAAAAGATTCTTTGAAGTATGTTTGTACATAATTATATGTCTTATACCTAATTCAGTTATACACATTGAAAAGCAAATTAAGACACATGCTAACTTAACTTTTGTGCTATGTAAACGGAAAACCCTTTTCCTCAGCTTTCATGTTCCCTTTTAATCTGTTTTTAAGACACACTTGGCAGTATTTATATATACTGTTTATATAAATATTTTTATGTAATATGCTTTTTAATCTTTTGCTCACTATCCAGAATTTCATGGGTAAGATGGACAGGCATAAAATATATGTTAAATCAATCAACCAATCATGCCCAAATGCAGACAAAAAGAAAAAAATACCTGCACCTGGTGTCCTGAAGAGCTTAGCATGATCATAGGCATCATTTATCAGGGATGACATATTTGGTGACCCTAACCCTCCATCACTACTAGGTAGGGCCTCTAAGTCCACTTCTGTGTATATTCGCATTTGCCTTTGATCTTCCTGCCTTGTATCTCAACAAGATAAGAAACCAAAAATAATGAATCAGAAACCAAAAATAATGAATCAGTGCTACATCAATTTGCTCTGGCTTTTGAAGATGAAACATGATTGCTCATGTGTTATGTAATTGTAAACTATACACTCCTTTTAGCCTTAGATAGTTAAAATCCCTACTTTTAAGAATAATCCACAATGACCTCAATTGCTGGTTGTTCTCCTGGATTCGTAACATATACATTGTTGGTAGAAATGCTAAGACAACACACCTCAGTTAAGAAACTATTATATTGAACAAATCAAGCATCATGTAAAGCATAGACCCCCAAACTGAAGAAGCTTCTTGGATGAGAAGTTAAATGTCATTGAAGGGGGAAAAAAACCAAGAAAGTTTGGTTGCCTCCTGAAAAAGCATCTTTGGGACAGCCATGACCTGGATGACTGAGAATCTCTACAGACTATTAGCTATACAAAATGGAATGAAACTCCCTTTGAATGGGAGTAAGAATGGAATTCCAGAAGGGGGAAAATTGCAGACTACAGGAACCAGGAGTACTACTCTGGTGACCCTGAGAACATAGATAAACCTCCAAGTGCTTCCATAATCCTCTAAAAGGATGTAAATTAACAGCTGTTTTCAAGGAATATAAATCCTTCCATTCCCCACTATCCTGTCAGAGCCGAAGAAGCTTCTTGGATGAGAAGCGAAATGTCTTGAAAAGGAAAAACAAGAAAGTCTGGTTGCCTCCTGAAAAATCACCTGTAGGACAACCATGACCTGGGTGGCTGAGAATTTTTGTGTTTGACTTTTTGTGTTTCACCTTTTTTTGACATGGTTCTAAGACTGATCAATAAATGAACTATTTAAATTATCTAAATTTTTCTATGGTTTCAAAATCTGAACACAGTTTTTGTGCACAGACTTAATTGAATCTATGTTAAAATCTACACTGCTCAGAGTTCTTCATCATATATAGGCAATTGAAAAAATACATGAATTTGTAAGAAATCAATTGAAATTTTGTTTAGAAGAATGCATGCAACTCAGAGAAAAAAAATCCATCAGTGACAATAACCTTTGCAGAGACTAATGTCATTAGACAGATTAAAAGGGAATATAAGGCATTTAAGTGACATCTTAATTCAAACAAGAATCTCACAAAAATGAAGGCCACTAGAACCCATCAGTACAAATCTAATATATACCAATAGATATTTACAAAGAAAAACAATGTAAAAATATCAGACATCAGGTTCATATTACTATATGTGGTGGATTTGCATAGAAGCTAAAAGGTACTGGACTAAAATCCACAAGTAATTGAAGAAAATGATACAAAAACACATAGACCTTTAACCAGAGATTTTTTTATTAGGAATTACACCAGAAACATATAATAAAGATCTGAAATATTTGATTGTAAATGTTTTAACGGCAGCTAGAATTGTATTTGCAAACATTGGAAAAATGAGAAAATACCAAAGCAGGAGGAAGTTATTTGAAAAATAATGGAATGTGCTGAAATGAATAAATTAACATTCAAAATTAGAGAACAAGAAGATGAACAATTTTATAAGGCATGGGATTTGTTCTACCAGTGGTTAGATAAAAAAATGGAAATGAAAAATCATGGAGAATTTTTTCATATTGTAATAATAGAATGAGATAGATGATACCATAAATACATATTATTATTAAATAGATTTATAATGATGCAATGGAATATTGGTATATATATGAATCGGATATCTAGAATATTTTGTTTAAAATGAAGAAATAACAATTTTAGTTGAATATATGATGTGCAATGATAACAACATATCTATGTATATTTGATGGACAATTTGTGACTTTATATACAATTGAAAATGGTGATGCACAAGTACAAAATGTTGGAGAATTTTTTCATATGGTAAGAACAATAGAATGAGATAGGTGATGCTACAAAGACATATTATTACTAAATAGATTAATAACGATGTAATGGAATGTTGGTATATACATGAATCTAATTTTTAGAATATTTGTTTAAAATGAAGGAATAACAATTGTAAGGTGAACATATGATCTACAATGAGAATAATGTACCTATGTATACTGTATACTGATGGACTATCTGTGATTTTATATATAATTGAAAGCGGTGATGCACAAATGTTTGTAACCAAACGACATGCTATATGTATATGTATTGATGATGGTTGCATGTTTCATGTGTTGTTTATCTTTGTCTGTCTAAAAATAAAAAAACTTAAAAAAATCTCACAAAAATGAAGGCCACTAGAACCCATCAGTACAAATCTAATATAAATCAATAGATATCTACAAAGAAAAACAATATAAAAATATCCCGGAGCCAAGCTGCTGCATTTCTAAAAGGCTTCATTAATGAATAATCCCAGTCCTTAATCCCTACTCATGAGAGAAAATATTAAACTGAAAAATAAATAGAGTCAATAATGGCAATTTGATATATTTTGCATTGAATATATCTTAATTACAATTAACAATCCACATGCAGCAAATTGGCTATTTCACTTCTGCAGCCTTATCACAGATAATGAGTTGCTTTGTATAGCCTCATTATTATGAAAATATTGTTATTGTTCCTGTACTGAAATTACCAAATAATACTGAATATGTTCTTGTCCAGAAGGCTTAGCCAATGTGTGAATACATACAGTATGTGCTGCTTGATTGCAACCAGAATGTGGATTGTCACTGTAAAAATAGCAGTGTTTGAAGGGCTTTTAAGGAGTATGGAATATTATAAAATGCACAGGTAAATATTTTTTTTTTCAAAAGAATGAATTGTAATACAATCATTTTTTTAAAAAAATGCACTTATTTATTATAACAGAACAACCTTTAACTTTACAAGAAAAAGAAAAAAGAAAATTTAAAAATTTAAAATCTAGACTAAAGATACCAACTAAAAAGGACAAAAATCTAACATTTCATGCTTACAAATATTTACGAGATTACCAATGAATTCACTACTATAATATAAACCAGTGTTTTTCAACCTTTTTTGTGCAAAGGCACACTTTTTTCATGAAAAAAATCACGAGGCACACCACCATTAGAAAATGTTAAAAAATGTGTCTATATATATATATATATATATATATATATATATATATATATATATATATATATATATATATATATATATATATATATATATATATATATATATATATATATATATATATATATATATATATATATATATATACTTAAAGTCAATATAGACACATATATATGGTGTTTTTCCCACGGCACACCTTACACCATGTCACGGCACACTAGTGTGCCACGGCACAGTGGTTGAAAAACACTGATATAAACAACACAAAATATCACTATGATATTATGCAATACTCAAGAGATCAAAAAAGTATATCACAAAATCTCTGCTGTAACAACACATATTGCTGCATACTTTGACTGGTAAAAAAATATTGTCTTTTCAAAAAGAGATGAATCACACATTCTGACAAACATTGACATCTGGAATAAAAATTGTTTTCCAAATTCTTATAGTAATTCTTTTTACTATCCCCCATGTTTGATATAATCTTCATAAAATGATAAATTCCAAAGATTTGGTCTATAATTTGACATTGCAGTATGTTTTACATGTTATTTTATGTTCCCCCCCCCTGCAATGGGTCAAACTGAAATTGGAATAAAGTTTTACAATTATTCTAACAACTGAGTAGAAAAAAATATAGTTCCAACAGAATTATATAATTGCTAGTATCCAATTTTTCCCACCACAAATTTAATTTGAAATTAAATAAAAGGTTGGAGTTAGGATTAGAATGCAAAATTTCTCAGGAAATTAATATTTATTTATTTATTAAATTTATGCACCACCCATCACACTAGCCAATATTCCATCTTTAAATTTTGCTAAATATGTGGGTTTTTTTCACTCAAACCTGCTTTCTTCCATTGTACTCTTTCCAAATAATGTTAGAAAAGTACCATGTTTACAAAAAGTATTTGTTACACCTTTCTTACCACTCAAAAAACAAATTAGTAACATACCAAATCTGGAAAAAATGGTATATAATAGGACCAAAAATGAGATCTGATTGAGTTCTAATTTTTTTTACCCATTACACTAATATATATTTTCATTGTTATCACTGGAAACAATTTTAATTATGACAAGATGTTTGCAGAAAGGCCATTAATTAGTACCACTTATCTCTTCTAAGTTGATTGAATAATGGAAAAACAGGGCATATACTTAGGCACTTAGGCACTTACAACATATACTTTTCATTTTAGTTTCTGACAAAAATGAGGTGGAATTATGGGATTTAAACAAATTTTAAATATCCCAAGACTTTTGAGTAGTCTTTATTTTGTTTGGCAGGTAAAAGCAATGAATACACACAAGTCAATTCATTTTGTGTACTAATGACAAACAAAAAATCAAAAGAAAAAAAACAAGATTATAATTTATCAGAGGATCATAATGTACATCATTATGTAAGTTATTCTTTACTAAAATACATCTGCTTGTAAACTGCATGTAAATAGTCCATTGTTCTAAGATTCTAGTAGACAATTTAGAAGTCTTTAAATAGTGTTCAATGTATGCTATTAGTTAATTTATATAAATAATCCATATCAAATTTGAACACACATGCTTACATTATTAAATGAGTGAGAAGGTCTAGGGAGTCAAACTAAGACTTTAATTTAAGAGATTTAAATGCAAATTACTGCTAATAATTTGTATTTATTTGTGGCTTGCAAGAAAATCAAAACATTGCATACCAGGGAAAGAAAAGCACTGACTGTTATTTTTACTAGTCAGATTTATTCAATTTCACTGCTTTTATTTATTTGCTTTGAAGATTCCAACATAGAAGAGATTTGTAAAAAGATTTAAGAGTATAATAATCAAATAAATGAATAATATATTAATCAGAGATGGAAAGACAGGCTAAGGTAAAATATAGCTTCCTCCTGTATAAAGTTTATAGCCAAAATGGAATGAATGAATAACAATAATGGAAAACACAAGTTTTCTACTAGGCAACTTACAACTAGTCAGTTATAAAATCATCCAGCTGCTTTTGGAACTTTTCTCTAGTGATCTCTAGCCTTTTACAATTGGTTTTCATTACTTTTTTATTTTTTGTGATTTGTTATAATAATTAACATTTACATTTTAGAAAACCAAACTGAATTTTCACATACATAATAATGTTAGGTAATTATATCAGGCAGTTTAAGTATCCAAATGAACTTATTCATACATAATTTACATTTCTAGGCAGGGAAAACAGGCCTGAGTATATTCTGTTACAACTTAGACAGCATAAGAATGATTTATTTGTTCCTGAAGGGTTGTGCCTTTCTTCAAGAAATGTAATTAAATTTTGATTAACTACATGTTCAAAATGGCTATTGAAGAGGAAGGATCCAGATGTTCTCTGGTGCAACCTTCCTTCCGTCTTCCTTCCTTCTTTCCTTCCTTCCTTCCTTCCTTTGCTCCCTCCCTCCCCCCTCCCTCCCTTCTTAGATAGTGAGAAGCCATAAGAAAATATAGCAGTTGAAAATTACATTTATTGTATATTAAAAAGAGAAAAAATAAATGGAAGATTTGGTTTATCTTACATGTAAGTCTTTGTGATGCATAATAATACTTACCAAAGCTAGAAATTAATCTTGGAAATAAATAAGGCTAAAATTATTTTGATTGTTTTGTGTCCTCTGGCTGGCATAATTCTTTGAAAGGAGGCATATTGCCCCTGTTCTACATGATGCTATCAAAGACATCAGTCATTAATCAAAGTCAAACTATCCCCAAGCAATCAGTGATAATTACTCTTTTCAAACCATCTCCTCTGCATATTTCAAAATCACATTATTACAAGTACTACCAAACCATTCTAATGGGCTGAAAGCTTCCCAACGGTTATGTGAAGTAGTGGAGAGGAAAATCACACCAAAACTAATTACTGAATAATGAATTGATGTCAATGGTGTATTCTCAGTGGAGTATTATTATTTTTTTCTGATGCATTAACCTGACCTTTATTTTAAGACAATGACCTTATCAACGAGAAGCCTGCATTTATAATAATAGTATGATTTGGCTCACAAAGTGGTGTATAGTTATTTCATTTTAATCACATCTGTTGATTGAGGTTACGTTTATGTCAAGAAAAATAAAATCTAGTGTGGCAGTTGAACCATTATAAAAATAAAAGTTTTATCTTGCACGTGAAATAAAATGTAATTCATGAAACTTTCTGCCAAAGCAAAATGCACTACTCTACAAAACAAGGGATGTGGGCAGATTCTTTTTTTTCCAGTCTGGAGTTTAATTTGGACCCTACTAAGAACCCTTTTTGGGTTAGCAAAGAGAAAAGTACACCCATATATACAACCACAATCATACAGACAGATACACATTCTGTTTTTCACATACTCACATATTTTTCTGCCCAGATATGCAGTATGCACCGCCCAATACAACGCATGCTTACCTTCCATATTCTTAGATTTTCACACAGGCATTCTCATATACTTCATGAAATGCATTACATCTTGTGTGCATACTTATTTTTAATTTTCTCTCCAGCAATGCCAGAGTAAGATACCTGAACGGGCTTGTAAATTACGCTCCAGGTTTAAGGTTTCTATTTGCCAGCTCCAGCTCCACGCAAAATATTGCATAGACTCAAAAATAAAACAAATTAAAAAAAAAACTTTTCCTAATTAAGACAACTTGGAACAGGTATACCTATCATTTGATGACAGTATACAAAAGGGGCAAATCCTTTAGGCAATACAGCTTCTTTGTTTGAAGTTTTGGGGCATTGCTGATATTGCATTTGTGCTGTATGAACTAGAAATGCTTTGTGAGTTATGACACAGTTGGAGGAGAAATATGCACCAGAGAAGCAAGTGGCTGCTGCATTTGGAAAGGACAGTCCAGATATCAGTAAGGACAATTGGCAAAGCTGTTGGAATCCTAAAAAGTTAAGGAAATAATTGTTTCCACAATTAAATAATTGTTTATACCCTAGAATCTAACCTGAAAATAAGCCAAGATGTGAAACAAGGGGACCATATCAAAGAAATGTTAAGAAACCTTTGTGGAAAATAAGGAATGTAATGTGTTGGTGGTTTCACCAGAAAATTATCAAGGGAAATTGGACAGTGGTGAAGTATGTCTTTCTTTTAGGTACATCGAACTCTGGCATTCTTGAATACGATTCAATTGATATTTCAATTTATATTATGTTATTTTTTTTATAATACCTTGGTACAAAGTTTTAAGTATTCACACTGTATGGTCATTATATCCAAAACCTGTTGGGTCAAGAAAATGTGATCCAATCCTGCTGCATTTGGGATAGAGCAATATAAGGAAAATGGGACATGTGAAATATGTTGAAACAGCTCTAATCATGAATAGTAGAAGAGAAGGTGTGTATATATCCAGAGAAACATCTTCTAACATTATTCTTGTACATGCACATACCTGCTCATTATTCCTAATTATTGTGCATCTTTCTTTTGGGTACAGAGTTTTTAGCATGAGAAATACAGTTATCTTATTCATTTCCAAAGCCCATCTTTGCATCCCAGCCCATAATTAATTAGTGAACTGTTGGGACTGTAGGAGTTTATTACTCAACCTCACAGGTGCAGTATATGTTTCACTAAAATTTTATAGAAAGTTTATAACGTGGCTCTTGGGCTACATGATGGTCTTAGGAATAGGACTTGCATCTAGCCTACAAGCCATAGGTTGCAAACTCTCTTCTTAAGGCCACAATTTTATAGCTTTGTCATAATGAATATCACAGACAAATGGAAGTAAACTCCACTACCAGTGCTGCAACCTGGATCCCTGTGCAATGTGAACCCCACTGGCCATATAGCTTCCTGCTTTTTTAGTGAGTGCATAGACAGGATATGTTTGTTATTTTTGTTCTTCATGCAACAATTGTCTATACATGGAGTGAATGCTCTAGACTCTCAACATTGAGCCTCTTTCATGTCTAAAGGCAGCTGTCTATAGAAGAGTCCTGGGTATCCCCAGGCTCCTTTTTCTCATTCATCAAAATGATGAAAATAATGAGCTATTGCACTGCAAGTTCTGCCTGTTCAGGACATGGAGGAGATATCATGTACTGAAGGGAGTAGGGCTTTCATGCTGCAGATATGAATAATGCATGGATGAAGTGTTCTCTATATAACTGAGAGGTGGAGGGCAGCACCTGATGATGTTGATGGTGTGCTTATTCAGTTCATGTAGAATAAAATATGCTATTGTTGGTTTGAATAATTGTTGAAGAATGTTGATTATCTTACACTACATATTGAAAGATGACTAAAATAAAATATACTACTGCAACCCAATCTGTACCAATGTACGCAAGAAATGTTTTTCTGGTAAAATGTGTAATACTTAAGCATTGTGCTGAAACTTTTGTCCTCTAGAGTAGAATATAGAATCTCCATTTAATTGTGCACACCTGAAATAGATGGAATTGAAAATACATACCGTACTTTGCTGTTGTTAACGTGTATATATGAAAAAAAAAGTATTTTGTTGGGCCATAGGGAGATCGATAGACTCAATGGCTTACTTTTCCACCCAAAAATAGTACACAAATTACCAACTCTATCAATCAGGTTGTTGAAAGTTGTTTCAGTTTATGCACAGCTAGATTTCCCCAATACTCAGTTACTTTGAGAAATGGAATAACACTCTTAGGACTTGTATGCCATAAATTCAACATTTTAATAACAATACAAAAAACCACATGTAGGTAGAATTGTAAGTAAAATTTTCAACCTTTTCCCAAAGTGTTGATAATTTAATCAAGAATGAAATATAGTTTGACTGGACATTTTAAATATAATAAAAAAGGTTCAAAGACTTTGGAAGAATTGATAGGCTATACTACAATTTTATAGTGCAGTCTGAACTGAAATTCTGGACAATAAAGGGAAAATAAATGTGCTTACTGTGGATAAACTAAGCAGATAATACTCCTTAAGTATTACATTTTAGAAACAAATCCAGCCAGCCTGAAAACAAGATGTTAGAAGGATTATAGGGAAGATTAAATGAGTTCAAAATACAGTCCCCAAATATTCAAAGTAATTCATGACTAATCAGTACAATAGCTACTATTTTCATTGTGATTATTTTAAAGCTGCTTTGGCCTATCTTTTCAGTCCAGAAAGCTATCTCATGCTGGCTGCCAAAAAAGGAAGCTGATCCAATGAATGAAATCCTGATTCAGACAAAAAATGCTTTCCATAATGACCACTAAAATCTCCAAGAAATCTTCAAATTTTTACTATTAATTGCCCTTGTTCAATCAAAAGAAGCACAACCACAGAAAGACTGAATAATCATATTATTCTACCTGTCTTAGGTAGTATTCCATGAATAGGAAATACACTTATGAAATTTATTAAACTTATTCAATTTCTACAGCTACTAAGATTGTTTGGCCCTGCAGTTATAAAGGTAGCCAGGGAAATGATTGCAGCTTGGGAAACAAGCTCCTTGTCAGTCAACAGGAATACTGATTCACCACTACCTATCAGTGTCAGAGTTCCAAAAACACCCCCAATGAAATAAAACTCCAAGGACTGAAGTTCCTCAAAGTTCCAATTTATTAGAGATGTCATGTTGGCACATCTGGGAAAACCCAAATCTGAAAGCTTCCAGGTTTTCCCCACCCAGTTGAAAGTTCACAACCCTGGCCCTACACCCCCAAGTTCATCATATGGTCCAATCCAACATTCAAATGCAACTGGAGATGATCTTCAACCTTGGTTCACAGAAGAAAGAATGTTGTTATGGCTAGCCTCTTCTCGGTTCTTAGGAGCTGAGGACTTGGCAATATGAGGGAGCAAGAGCCAATTGCTGGCCATCAACACAGCAATTGACCAACAGGAAGGCAGCACATAAATATGACACATATTCTGCTAGAGAGAAGTTCCTGGAGAATGGCCTCCAACACAAATCGGAAAGCTTAGAAGGCTAAACCTCTGCTCCTGGTGACCAAACCCAGATAGGATTTTGCAACATATAATAGGTTCCTATGTCTATCTGCAGGAAAGGTTAAAAAGCCAAGATGTAACCCTGATCTTAAGATCCAAGTTCTATGCGTTCTTTTTATGTCTATTGCATGCATAAACCTTATAAAAAGGGGAAAGGAATTTGTGCAGTGGCAGCTGCCATCTTGACTTGTAACCATTTAGAAAACTGCACACACAAAAATTCAACCCTTAGGATATTAATATACAAAACAGGACATATCTAGCAACAAGAGGGCTGTTTCCCAGGGAATGGTACCAAGGAAGAGATAGTAATAGCAGAAGGGGGAATAAGGTTGTCCTAATTCCCAGAGAGGTGGCTGGACAAAGTGGTGGCTGGAAGAAAGCTATAGAACACTTCCTTTAATTCCTCTCTCCTTTGTTGGTAAAAATGAATGAGCGACAGGATGCCAAAAAAGTACAGAATCCCAATGACAGAATTATGGTGGAGTTACAGATGTTGGAAGGGTAAACTTGTTTTGGGACTATGGGTAAATTTGTTTTGGGATTGGTCTTTAAGTCCTTCATGAATACCTGGGATTGTAATCTGGAGTACCATAGGCCAGAAAGTGCTTCCCCTCAAAAAATCAAATGAAACAGAAATGTTCTTCTTTAATATAATCCAGTATGTGGAAACGGTTGTAAATCAGAGAATAGCAATGCATGGAAGGATTGTCACAGGTAAGTGTTTCAATATTTTTTAAAGCAAGATAAGTGCTTAAATCTTCCTTCAAATATACCTGGCTCTAAAATTACCTAACAGCAGGGGTGAAATTCTACTAGTTTGCATCAGATTGGGCAAACCGGTAGCTCTGACAATCAGCAAGTGGGGCCGCCTGCCCACCCCTGCACTTTATCTACCTTTATCTTCTCAGCTGAGTTGCACGGCTGAGTGGGTTGTTGTGCTTCGGCTGTTTTCCTTCACAAGCAGTAATCCAGAAGTTAGGTCTTCTCTAAACTGCGCATACGTGTGCAGCAAACCCTGCCTAACAGCATCACTTTCTTTTTTGTGTGTCTCAGTTCAATGGGGAAACTTTCTGCCTTCTTCTAGCCCTAAAGAATCACTCAAAGGAAGAAGTGCTAACTTGGCTCACATACAGGATCTTTCATTCAAATACAGTATTTTAATAAAGTATTTTTAAAAATGCCTGCACTTAATAGGAAAAGACAGGTGACTTCTTTAGGTTCTGATTTTTTTCTCCTAAGAAAAGCAAAATGGCATATTTCTTCTCCCTCTGTTTTAGCATTTAGTGTTCTCTCCCTCTGCTGCATTATTTGCTACATTTTAGATACCATTTTGAAAATGGTTGGTATCACCCCAAGCAGGACATATATTAGGAATGTCATTGAGTTAATGACCCAGAACTGATCATAAGCAGTTTTTGCTTCATGGCTGATTTGGTTGTCAAACCCATGTTATTGCCAAGCTTTTTCTTCATACTTACCACCAATGCTGCACTATTTCAAAATACTTTCCTACAAACAGCTGATATCAGTAGAAACCACCTCAGCAAGGAAAGCCTGAAAAAGATTGCTTCATATATTGGAAATGATTGTTGCATTTTGCATGGCAACCATTGGAGTTTTTTTCCTTTTAAAAAAATCAAGGACCTATCAAAGTTGACATACAATATTGGCAGATGCATATATTAAATATTTATGTCTGAAAAATAATCACTCTTAAACTACAGGAGTTCATATCAACACAATTTGGTTCCAAACACAACTAATAAAATCAAACAAAATTTTCAAAAACCTAATGATTTATGGAAGGAATTTGGGGTTTTCTTTCTTTCTTTTTAAGGGTAGAAAACATGGAAGAGTATGGAAGGGCACATTGACTTGTCCTTCTGGTTGTTGTGCCATATCTATCATCAGACATTGGCAATCATGTCTGCAATCCTATTTTTATCAACAGCCACATGAAAAAATGCTGCTGAGTTTTGTCCCTACCAGTCCCTTAGATTATGGAGCCATGATGTTCTTCTTCTTATTTGCCTTCAATCTTTCCCTGGATGATTTTTCTGGGTGTTGCATCACACGTCCGAAATATTCTAGCTATCGCCTTTTAATAGTTTTGATAATTTCCCTTGGCTTTCCCACGCGGCTTGTCACCTCCACATTTCTGATTTTGTCAACCCA
The DNA here is from genome assembly GCF_051295495.1 of Thamnophis sirtalis. NCBI lineage: Eukaryota > Metazoa > Chordata > Lepidosauria > Squamata > Natricidae > Thamnophis > Thamnophis sirtalis. Next base: position 39,926,898 of record NW_028261385.1, on the reverse strand, counting down.
GCTTATACGTAACAGCCATCTGTAAATCCACATTTCAAATGCTTCTAGTCTCTTCAAGTGGCTTTCTGTCAGAGACCAACTCTCTAGTCTGTAGAGCAGGATAAAAAAGATGTAACATCTGACTTGTATTAGGCAGAGGATTTTGAAAGCTTATCCCCCAAATACCTGAATTGAAAAACTATATAACAATATTATATTATTGACAATATTTGACCATGTTTTGAACATCTTTGCATGCATTTGTATATGTGTATGGTCTATGAATACACATATCTATATTTATGAAATAGTATACTGCTTTAATATCTACACAGAACATTTCCTTGGTGATGCTAATGTACCTTAGCACATTAAATCTCCCTCAACTCCAAATTTGATTACCTGGATTATGGCCTCCAATCTTTTGCTCATAGGTAAAGGTTCTCCTTGCACATATGTTCTAGTCGTTCCTGACTCAGGCAGGGGGTGGTGATCTTCATTTCAAAGCCGAAGAGCCAGTGTTGTCCGAAGATGTCTCCATGGTCATGTGGTCGGCATGACTAAATGCCGAAGGAACACGGAATGCTGTTACCTTCCCACCAAAGGTGGTTCTTATTTTTCTACTTTTTTAAACATGCTTTTGAACTATTAGGTTGACAGAATAGCAATAGCAATAGCAGTTAGACTTATATACCACTTCATAGGGCTTTCAGCCCTCTCTAAGCAGTTTACAGAGTCAACATATTGCCCCCAACAACAATCCGGGTCCTCATTTTACCCACCTTGGAAGGATGGAAGGCTGAGTCAACCCTGAGCCGGTGAGATTTGAACAGCCGAACTGCAGAACATTTAACCACTGTGCCACCTCAGCTAGGACAAGTAACGGGAGGTCACTTCATTATGTGGGACTAGGGATTAAACTGCTGAACTTTCTTATCAACAAGCTTAGCATCTTAACCACTGAGCCACCACATCCCCCTTTTTCTCATAGTGGCTTGCTAATCAGAGTGTCCCAAGGAGTGATGACAGTATTTTCAAGCCATGTGATGCTTAGTCAATAACATACTTCACAACCAAACAGTCTAAGGCAGGGCTGTCCAAACTTGGCATTTTTAAGATTTGTGGACTTCAAGATTTGTGATCTCTACAGCCTGCAAAAGTGCTCTGTTGGAAAATATAATTTATGACACACCCTGGGAGGGGGGAACTGGGTCATAATTGGGCTGTAAATTGCATGGGGTCAGAGCTGGCTTCACTTGGATACATGCCAACATGTTGCTCCTAATAGCTTGGCTCGAGGCTAATGATTTAATTAGGGTATCTGTCAGAATCCTGAAAGGTACTACGTATACCCAACATTTGAATTAAGCAGTAATCCATGTTTTATATTTTAATTTAAGAATGGTTTTAGATTTAAGGTTAAATCTCTATCAGATTTGATTTTAAAGCAGAACGTTATTCTAGACATTGAAGCATATTCCTACAAATTGGTTGACCATTCTTTCATTGAAAAACCCTAACACTAACCTTTTATCATATATAGAGATGATTTAGTACATTATATTTGGAAGCAATGTGTAGTTTAGCAAACTTTAATAGGAATTTCACAGGTTCAAATGGGAATTCATCTTTTAATATTTGTTTCATAGCAGTTTCATACCGATGTGAATCATTTTCTAGAACTTTTGTGTTACAACAAAAATAGAAAAGTAATACAACGTGCTCATTATATTTCCAATAAAGTTTTGAAAATGAATTATCCTGGGACAGTATACTAACAATAAAACATTATTGTATAATTCTCGGAAGAAAAGGCCATAATGTTCTCAATGCTGCAAATCTGTTGAGCTTGGCCAGGAAAGCAAGAATTTCATTTAATTTTTATTGTAGAACAATCCCTCCCTTTCTCCCTCTCCCTCCCTCTCTCCCTTCCCCCCCTCTCTCTCACACACACACTCAAACACACACATACACAGACCCCTACCATTTGTATACTATGGTCTAGTTGTTAAGGCAGCAGGCTAGAAAGCTTGAGACTGTGAGTTCTAGTCTCCATCTCAATCATGAAAACCAATTGGTTGATCTTAGCCCAATCACTCTCTCTCAGACCAACCCAACTCACAGAGTTGCTGTGGTGGAAACAATAGAAGGAGGAAAGTGTGTTAGATATGTTTTCCACTTTGTGTTATTTGTAAAAGTACCAAGATAGGAAATAATAAATAAATAAATAAATAAATAAATAAATAAATAAATAAATAAATAAATAAATAAATAAATAAATAAATAAATAAATAAATAAATAAATAAATAAATAAATAAATACTCTAGAGTATGTTACATTTTTAAAAGAAGAAAATAATATAAAGAAAAATCATGTGGAAATGGGAGAGCAAAAAGTTTTAGAGGCGGTTGACAATGAAGTTGCATACGTATGAATGTATCACAATTTCTATATCTCTGATTATAGCCATTAGCTTTGGAATGCTTTCTCCTATTTTGGGGCATGTAATTTAGAAGCTTCATTGTTTTTGATGGGATTTAACTCCCTTGTGAAATTAATATAAGAAAACAATATGCTTCCTAAATTTAAAATATGTGTGATGTATTTGTATGTTCTTACAGATTTAACACAATTCAAATACAAACAAAATCGATACATCAAAATCTTTCCTTTCATGGGTAAATTAAAAATGGGTGTGAACATACACATAATTATAACAAACTTATGATAATAGTTTGCTACATGAGTAAGTTATGGATCAGAATACAACTCAAAACACATATTTTTTTGACAAATGGAACTATGGATTTTGCTTTTGTGTATGTATTCTATCCATTTTGATGGTGCTACAGAGGCTGCCTGGTTAGCAGAATCAAAGGAATGCAATGAAGAAGTCTGATTTGCAAGTGAACCCAACAAATGGTTTCATAATTATTGGAAACAGATGAGATGTATCTGATTAGTTTGGCTCACTCCTTACAATTTCACTATATGGCAGAATATTTGAAGCCATAATGATTATGTTTTTGTCAATCATGTGATTTTAAATACTCAAAGAAATCTACTTAAGATGACAACTCTGCAACTTACAGCTATAGCATTACTGTTATCAAGACTTTTGTTGTAATTATGTATAAGTTTACTTAACATGATAACCAATATATACATTATTCATTATATATATCTTGATATCTATACTGCTATACTGGGGTGGGCTTCAAAAAATTTAGCAAGGGGTTCTCTGCCTTGTTTCTGGGTGGGCTTAGCCATGGTGGGCATGGCCTAGTTGACCTCCTGCACCATGTAGCGGGAGAGAGTGTTTTTTTCCCCTCCAGGCTCCGAAAGCCCCCTGGGAACTTCCGGTAAGCCTGTTTTTCTCCCTCCCTGAGCGTCTGTGCGTGCTCTGCATTCAAAATGGGCCACACGGGGACTCCTGGGAGAGGTGGGGTGGAGTGGAATGGGCCAGCCAGGAGTGGGATTTGGGGGTTCTCCAAAACTGCACAGAATTTTAGCTAGAGGTTCTCCTGAGCCCCTAAGAACTCGTAGGAGTCCACCCCTGCTGCCATAGTACAGCTTCAACATTCAAGAAATATATTCCCAAAGATGTTCCTCTTTAGTCACCTTTGCATTCAAAGCATCATTTTGAGAATTAGCTTATATTGGGGAACCCATTAGGCATTTTACACTACCCTACACACAATTCTACTCCCTAACTCATTCAGCACATGCATAATTACATGCATCCACACATGTAAGAAAAAGGGAAGTCCTTTGCATAAACAAAGCTACATTTTTATTGACATTTATCAATGGGAGTTGAAGCAAAAATGATAATCTCTATAGGCTGTAGCTGAGGACTTTATGGCTCCCTTTTTTTTTAATTAGTTAAGAAGGTGAATGCTATCCTTTGTAGCTGAGCCTTTCTCTTAATTCCTTGGTAATCCTGGCCTTTTATCACATTAGGCGTCATCCAATATTCCTCCAGTGCCTTATTGAAGCAGCTGTTTTCTTCCTGATGGGCAAACTGCCAGAAGATTTTTATTGAGATTTTCCTTCCTGCTTTTTTTTTGTTTTTTGTTTTGTTTTTAGTTTTAGGCACAACAGGGAAATTCACAACTCTTGAATTTAAAATGTGATATTAGAAAATATTAATAGAAGGATCTGGATACCCTCCCTAAACAGATTGGTATTAACCCAATTTCAGATGAAATGATGATATTCATTGCAAAGGAGCTATTGAGCTTTTGTTTCCCCTTTAGGAAAATATGAGCCACAGAGCAAAGCTTTCCTTTCTGCCCAAATTGAAATCTTAAATATGTTTACTCAGATGTAGTCTTTTATTGAATAAAGTATATTGAATATCTTTATCCTCATTAAGAGCTAATGGTTAAATTTCTCTCTAAAGCAGAGCTTACCCTCCTTCCATCTCTTCAGACAGAGAAGAGTTTCTTTCAGAAAATATTGTTGGCTGATATTTAAAATTAATAACTGCTAATGTTTGGGATGTATGCATTGGATCTCAGTGTCATTCTAGGTTGGGTATGTAAGACTCCAGGAAGAGACCTGAAAGGAGAAAATGAGTGTGGGATCTGGCCAAGAATCTGCTTTTAATTGGTTAATAATTTGGGGGAGTATCCTTTTCCTTTTGGAAGGAAATACTCTTTTCTTGAAGTCATTTGCACCAATCGCAATTCCTGATTAAACATTCAATGGTACAGCAAATTTGGTAATTTAATACTTCCTGTTATATAAACATTTGTCCATAGTTTTTAGTTATGTGCAATGTTTTTGTTTTCTTTTGCTTTCCAGGATGCTGTAATTGGTCCCTGCTGGTACAATTAAATTCATAAATAAAGATTTCTTTTAAAATTTCTCCCTCTTTTTCTAGCTTTAATTCAGTCTAGACAAAAAGTGGGAACCCAAATAATTAAAATGACTATTGCTCCTTGTCACTGCATATGACATACTCTGAGCAGTATTTCCCATCGCTTCTGCCTTTCTGAATGGGAATTTTGCTTAGTATACCAGATTAGAAAATAAGAAATAACTATTCCTGTAGGGTATCCACTAATTCCAGTGTTTTTCCTTAGCATTACTTTCTAGAAACCACTGCAATGCTATGTGAATTAAGTCCATTATCTAATATCAAGTTAACATTTTGTTTTATGGATAATACACATGCAAGATATCGATTTTCAAAAGAGAAAGCTTTGCTTTTCCATTGCTTGACAGTTTATCAATATTCTGATAGCATGCAATACTTACAGATATAGCTATTTCCCTTTCAAAAGCAGTGATAATTCCTCTTTAGTTGCTGAGATGCATTGTTCTTTTCCCCCAAGATATAAATCATGTACTCTTTTTTATATCACTTATTTAATTCTGGGGAGTATTTTAATTTTTAGTATTCTGGGGAGGATTGGACTTCATGTACAACAACAACATATTTTTACTGAAAATACTTTTACAAATTCTGTGAACCATGTTAACAGTCCTGACTTGTTTTAACTGTTACAAAGATAGTCCTTCTCATATATGTATGGGGATTCTTAACCATCCAGGTCATGGTTGTCAAAAGGAAACTGGATTTTTCTTGTTTTTTCCCCTGAAAATATTTCACTTCTCATCCAAGAAGCTCCTTCACTTGGTCAGAAAAGTCTAATTGCCTTTTGAAAAAGGACACCTTTGGGTATCCTTCTCACAGATGCCACATGTTTTCTAAGGAGGACCTTAAAATGAGAAGAATCCACAAACTCTTCAGGTAAAGTCTAATCAAAAACTAAAGGTGGAATATTGATGGAATCAGATGACTTTTTAACATGTAGACATCCAGTTATGTATGATAACTGATCTTAAGCTCTTTTGTCTCAGTTCAAACCCTAACAGACATAGAATTTAGCAACATAAATTACTACTACTGCTATTACTACTGTTATTATTCTTAAGATATTAGGACATGATCTTGACTCTAGTCACCTCTGTTACCCTGAATCTGACACATACAGTTGAATAGCCTGTTAGCCTGCTGTACCATCATCTTCTCTAGCAGTTTCATGTAAATGATAAATAAAAGCTAGAGGTGCTGACCCTTGGGACACTCCATAACTAAAGAGTTTGACACTTGATGTCTCTGCCCCGGCTGAAACCTTTTTAGGAATAAGAAGAACCACATAAAAAGCAATGTTTCAACTCAGAAGATTTTTATAGTCTATGGGAATATTCCCCCATCTCAAGAGGTTTAGGATGCATAGACTTTTAACTCCCCAAATCCTCCAAGCAAACATGCATGACTGGGATTTATGGGGTTTTGAAGTTCACACATTTTAAAATTGCTGAGGTTGTGAAACAGTGGTCTTGATATTGAAGGGTAATAGTGGGTGTTATTAGTCTAATATTTTAAACTGAATGATGATTTATTGAGAATGTGATTTAACACTGATTTCTTTGGGGCAGGCAGTAAAACCACCTTAAGAATGTTTTCATCACCACTCTGATCTAGATTACTGCCTTCTTCATGGAAGATCTCACAATCAGAAGGGCTGAGGTCCAGGATCTTGTCCACTTCTTTGGGAGTCAACAGCATGATATTAGTAATGATTGTTGAGGCTGACAGGAGTTCATCCAAACCTCTTAGTTACCTAGTCTCATTTCAGATAAATAGAATTATTTTATCAATGAATCAAATGAATAAAGATCTCTATTTCTAGAAGGAAAAATCCAATATTGACTCAGCCATTATTGTAAGATTCTGAGACTGAATTTTTAAATAATCCATTAATGGTAAGGAATTTAAAGAAGAAAAGAAAATGAGACATTATTATATTTTAACTTTCACTTTGGACTTGTTTATCCATGCAAATGGAGAATTAGATACCTTACCTTTTCTGACATTAGAATGCTCTGAGAATAAAGCTAACATCATCCTGTAAAATAATAATTCTATTAACCAGATAACAATGTTCCTAAATATCCACAGGAAATGGAAGAAAGGGATAAAGATAGAAATTAGTCAGTCATATAATGTGTATCATGACAATATGGTGCACACCACTGACTTGTGTACTTGTGTGCAATGTTAATCACAACAGGTTTTGTCATCTTTGCACCGCTGCTTTTTTAATTTCACTAAGTCACATGTAATTGGGCACTAGCATTCACTATAACTTAAAGAGGGAAAGTATACTTTTAGACTTTTTGTACTAAATAAGTTTTTGAGGATTTTTTTAAAAATGCAACTAAACAAAGACTTCTCCTAGAAAAACTCAAAATAAATACTGGTTTTCTGTGGTGGTTGTTTCTATAAAATACATGCATAGAAGGAAGGAAGTAATGTATGTTGGTAGTATATTGGTAGCGTGGAAGATACATTTTTTAGAAAATTTGAAGAACCTTTAGAACATAATTATTCATTCTTTACTTTTATCCCTAGAACCAATAGGAATAAATTATAAGCATTCTATTTTCCAGGAGATGGAGGAATCGCTTCTGAATTTGTCACATTATAAGCAGACATTTCTAATGTTGAAATAAATGTGTATTAACAGGTATCATGGGTGACAGTGATGAACAATTCAGAGAAAAAAGTTGTGGGGAAAAATGTTAAAAGAGATAACCTGGACAATAATATAATGGATTCTGAGCCTAAAATGCATATTAGGCAAAATGCTAAATCTACATAATGCTGTCATTTAAAGCATGAAAATTGATGAGCTGAGAAAATGGGAAACATTCTCCTACTAAGACTGTGCATAACATCCCACAGCAGATGGGTCACCAATGTAAAAATTAAAGTGATGACTTATCAAAGATTTCTCCAAAGAAATCAAAGTTTTCTACAAATCAGTAAAAGCAAAAATAAGTTATTTCAGAGATTCACAAAAACACACAAAATGGTTCACTAAAATGTAAGTTCAAGCATGAATATGAATCTAATATAGCTTAAAAGTCACCAAGACTGAGAGATACTTTAACTCCAATGAATTTGGAAACAAGGAGTGAAAATAGAAAAATATCTGAGGGGAACAGTGGACTTATCTGAAGCCCGAAAATATCCTAGTGACAATGGGGAAATTTCAGTGGCCATATATCATGTTGCTCATTGCGGGTCAGGGTTAAAATTCCCAGCAGGAAGGGGAATGACATGAGTATAAGAATAAGTTAGAAATGACTATGATGAGAAAAGGGATATTGCAGAGGAAGTGGGACTGAATGTTGTTCTGCTTTCCCTGTCAAAGGGGAAGAATAAGTTGTAGGGTTGGGTTTGTGCAGAAATCACCTCACTTCTGAATCTACTGGTTGATTGAGACCCACTGCTATAGACAATCGTCAGCGAAATAGATCCATAATATGGCTTGCTTAAAATAATTCTTTATCACTGTGGAACTTCTGATAGACTTTAAGGGGCATGTGGAAGAGATGGGAAATGTCACAATCAGAATAAGTTGATTTACCTGACTCTTGAAATCTGCCTAATGCTTTTGGCTAATTTCCGAATCTTCCAGGCTCTAACTGGCTGTGATTGCTATAAAACAAAATGAAAAGCACATCTGCTTGCACTTTAAAAATGTGTCTAGAGACTTTGCTAAAGTTCCATCTATTACTCTAAGCATATTAATTGGTACAAAATACTAGGAGGTCAGGGGAAACTGATTATTGAGCAAACGATTAGCAAATATCCTATTAGTTTAAGAAATTACCCATTACTATATACTAATTACTTAATACAGTTTAGACTTGATAAATATAAGGATTTCAAATTTCATTTCTCTTGCCTTGCTGTCTATGTAGCTTCCCCTATCATATAAATATTACGTCATCATTTGCCTCCCATTCCAATTCAAGCAATATAACATTCTTAGTTTTAATAGCTATAGCTTCTTCTCCACTAAAAAAACAAATATTATCAAGGTTCTATCAGGATGGAAGAGCCATAATAAGAAAATTAAGTAGCTTTATTTATTGACAACTTATTTCTACACAAAGCCACTTTTACACATTCTATTCCTTCAACTGTTTGTTAAAATTTTACTTTTCACCTATTTCTTTACAGCTGAATAAGGGAATCAGAAGAATTAGTTTTTTTCTTTTCCATTACAAAAACAACCGAAACTATTTAAAAAGAGAATAATTGCCCAAAATAGAATGAGAACTTGGGAAAAAAAACCTTTGGAATAGCGTTAATAAATCAAACCAAATTTATCTTATCTGATATTATGACATTAACTAGGAAATATTCCAGTGAAACATTATCAGGGAGGCAGCAAACTCTAGTGGGCTTTAGACACCCTTGTTCAGGGGTGTCAAAGTCGCATCATCATGGCGGCGTCACATGATGTATCGTGACTTTTCTCCCCTTCACTAAACCGGGTGTGGACATGGCCAGCACGTGATGCATCTGGTCCATGGGCCGCGGGTTTTACAGCCTGCCCTACTCCACAAAAGTATTTGGAAAGTATTTGGTAGAAATACAGCAATACTGAAGCTTCATAAACTCCTATGAATACTTATCTTTGAAGAAAACTTGTTTCTGATAGATATCAGTTTTTATTGTCAATAATTATTTACTGAAGTTATTGTAATGATATAATTGTGCTATGTCATCAGTGATTGTATCTGGCAACAGTATTTTCTGTCAGTATCTTTTTTTATTCTTTTAATATGTCCAAACTTCAAGATGTGCTCCATCAGGGTCTTGTATTTACATTATGCTTCCAATGATTAATTCAATTTTATTTTGTTCTAGTGTTGAATACTTTTCCTTGTGGTCTTATTTTGCAATAGTTTTTTTTTTCCATTTCCATTTTTATTAATTTATAATCCAATATTTCCAGCTATATGTTACGACTGGGAGAAGTATAGCTTTTGTAATCTCCCCAAAAGCAAAAATATCTTGATTTCATTGCTACAAATACTATCCCTGTGAATTTTGGCGCCTAAAAATGTAAAGTCTGTTACAATTTTAACTAATTCACAATTTGTTGTGGCCAAGAAATTTGAAAGCCTTTGTATAATCAATAAAGCAAAAACAAATAAAGGTAGAAGAGACATTTTTGCCTTTTCCATTATGCATTAGATGTTAGCAATGTGTCATGTATTCCTGCCTCTTTTGATTATACCTGTTGCAATTTTTGTTCCATGGATTGCTGAACCATGAATTGCAAAACTTGAGCATTATTTTACTAGTATGTAGCAGTTTTGTCAGACACTTTAAGTAATTTTTAGTAATACCTTTTCTTTAAAATTGGGATATAAATTGATCTTTTCCAGTCTCTGGGGCTGGGCCAGTGTCCTGTTTTCCATATTTGCTTAGAAATGACAAGCATAGCTAACTTCATATGCTGGTATTTCATCAATGTTTGAAGCTTTGTGGTTTGGATTTTTGTTATTAGTTTCAGACAAACACACACAACCACACACACACAACCACACACACACACACAGACACAAACAATTTTAGTTTCTTTGGGTATATTTTGTTTAGTGAGCTGCCCTGTTCTTCATTTATTTATTAGAGCATTTTAATTTGAGGATGTGTTTAATAATAAATATCTGATTATATAAAAATCTCCTCCTCCTCCTCCTCCTCCTCCTCCTCCTCCTCCTCCTCCTCCTCCTCCTCTCTCCTCCTCCTCCTCCTCCTCCTCCTCCTCCTCCTCCTCCTCCTCCTCCTCCATTCTCATTTCTTTGATATATGTAAAGCATTGGAGAAAATCAGGATCCTGGATGTGAAGTAGATACAGTATTAAGAAATTGACTCTTTGCAATGCTAAGCAAACTAAAGATGTTGATCTAGCAATTGACTAAAACTGGCAGTCAGCTTTTATTGTCAGCATATTCATTATTAATCATTCCTGCTCTGAGCAAAGAACTGGTTTTTCTTTTTTAAAGCTGAGAGTTACATCACAGAATACAGACTAGTGTAGAAATCAAACACTAGCTACATTTTCAATCATGTATTAGTGAGCATTAGGTTGCTTTGTTTTAAAAGGTAGGATGAGATAAAATTTCCAATATTATTAAAATTAATATTATCCTAGGTTACAAAAAAAGTTCCTAACACCTAACCATTTATATTTCGCTAAGCTCCCAAAAGATAAATAGAATGGAAATTAGAATGAAAAATAAATGTTTGAATTCTGTAGATGCAGAATTCTTACTATTCTTTTCCTTGAAGTATGAAAAAGCTGGAATAGAACTTAGATAGGTCTTCATCCCTTTTAAGCAGGAATCATGGTAGTAAAGTTAGTATAATCAATTTAATGGAGAGAAACAAAGTGATTATGATCTAATGGTCCCATTTTAAAACATATTATATTATGCATTGTTATCTATGTATTAAATCATGGTGAATTCTACTCATCATATTAAATTATCCATAACATTAATGTGTCAAAGTCTAAATGCTTTCAGAATTATGAAATACTGGTGTTAAATGAAATACTAATTATACCATTGCCAGTTTAGATCTTTAGGGCAATGCAGAATATGGAGTTAAATAATGAAGATTTTTATAATACATACATACATACATACATACATACATACATACATACATACATATTGTAAAGATATAGATAACCATTTATGCTTTCTTATACCTAAATACTGAGCAATATTAAAACATAACACTCATAAGTGACATATAAAACAATTAACCATCTTTCGTAGGTTAAGTGAAGTCTTGAAGTTCTTGATTTTGATTTGTTGTTGTATTTTGATGCTACCTAGTTATCAAAAGATTAGTTATCTTATTTTTATTCATTTACACTGCAGAATGGCAAGATAGTTCTTTTCATTGATAGCAGAATAAACACTAAGTCAATCATTGGATCTGTTATGCAGCCAATGGTCAGAACTTACTTTACAGACCTAAGATGAATTTCAACAGAAACTATGGCATCCAAATAAATTCCAAGCTGGTTTGGAATTGAAAGCAAAAAGTGCTTCAACATGCACAGTGGCACAAATATGACTGTGATTTGCAACTTAGACAACGAGAGTATGGATTCAAAATGAACTCACTGAACCAGATTCTCCTGGTATCACATGAATGCAGCAATTAGAATAAGATTACTATGAAATTATCTCCATTTTGATTTCCTGGCAATAGGATGGCAGTGATTTAGCCCTGTCTTCTTCTGGGGTATTTTTTTTTCTCATTTCCTAGTCTAGTTTCCAGCCCTGAGTTTTGCTTTTATGCAGAGTTTTTAACAAGGATTTTTATGTGATGAAGTGTCACTTCACTTAAAATAGAATCACAAAACTGATGTGTCTTCCTTTCTAAGACATTGCTTTGTTTTGCTTTGCTCCCAGCCATTGACAGAAGTGAAGACAACGCTGGATGGACACATTTCAAGGAATTGTGCAGCCTTTTGCTCATCAAAATAAAGCATCTTTTGCCACATCAAGCCCAGCACTGAAGCAGAGCAAACTGGCTTTGCATTTATCTAGTATTTATAGGAGATTCTCATTCAGTGATTGTTTGCAGTTATGGCAGTGATAAAAAATAACCGTGCAACCATTCCTTACATTTATGATCTTTGCAAGTCTGCAAAGCAAAGAAAATATGAAGTTTGTAAGCATAGTCATATTTTCACTTAGCAATAACTTCACATAACAACTGATTTGCTAGTTCCATTTATGGTTACTAAACAAGAACTATACATACACTTAGATCATATAGATGTCAGACCTGGAAGGCATCTTTTACATTTGGGCCTTCAGGCTTGCCACATTTTCTACTGTGGGAAAATGGGAGAAGGGATTATATAGCGTTTGGTGACATACAGTTAAAATAACATTCCTTTCTCATAAAGTCAAGGACATCTTGCCCTGTATCTGCGATGAGGTGACTGGGTGGTATCTCCAGTTTTGCGTAGTGTCTGATTGGATCATGTGATGGACGTGTGGGTGCTGGGACTTTCTTTTGGATGGAAAAAATTTCAGATTCAGGTTTTCCCAGATGTGCCAATATGACATCAATAATAAAATGGAACTTTGAGGAAACTCAAGCATCGGAGTCTTCTTTCTTTGGGGGTGTTATTTGGTGCCCTGACATTAGATTTATACTAATTAGTCTGGAGGAAATTGCTTCAGATCAAAATATGTTTGAATTCATTATTAGTAGATCAAAAGATTTCTTTGCAAGTTTGGGTGAGGGAATCATCTTAGTACAGCTGCATGCTGAAAACAAATAATATTGTATGCTAAAGGTCTTTAGCAACTTCATGATCAGTCAGGCCTGGTTGAAGATAAATATCAGAGCCTTGGAAGATCAAACTCAATCGACAGTTTGGGGAGTGCTAAACAACAACCCCTTCCTCTGCTCCTTTTGAATAATACACAATTTTAACATCACTTTTTTTAAATAGTGAAACATTGATATTTGCAAATATGTTACTGAGCAAAGAAACTATAAATAAGTATTTACCACAAAAGGGCATTTCAGTCAAAGATGAGAAGAAAAGGGCACACAGTGTGTCTGATTAATTAATGCTTTTAAAATGTTTAGACATACACAAAAGAAGTAACCTGATAAACTTTAAGATCTGTGGACTTCAACTCCCAAAGTTTTCCAGAGATGAGCTGGGGAATTCTGAGAGTTGAACTCCACAAGTCTTTAAATTGCCAAGGTTAGACACCCCTGCATTACAGTTTTGTAAGTTAATATCTGCATAGATATAGATAAAATGAACTTGGAAATATTTCTAAAAGTAACTCACAAGTACATGTAAAAGTTAAATCATTGATAAAGGGGTCTATGAATTTACATGTTGTAAAACGATATTCTGTAATTAAAATTCAGAATTTTCTTTCTTAACCTTTCCTAGAAAATCCTTTTCTGACTTTCTATCAATGCCACTGATCTAAATTTTATATATATTTTATATATATTTAAAGTCACAACCCCCGGTATGCCCAAATATGGGAGGAAGATCACTACTTCCATTCTCTGTCCTTCGGCTCGTCACAAGAGACCATCCAGACAGAAACCCAATATTTTTTACTGTTGCCTTTTTGTTACATTTGTTATATTTGTGCTGATAAATAAATAGAGACTAGTATAGATCTATTTCAAGCTATTTAGCTCTCATCAGCTAGCCATACCCTTATTGGGAATCGAGCCTGTGCTGTATTGCCTCTTAGGCAGATGTGTTAACCACTGAGCTACAGAGCTCGACTCCTTATCAGCCAAGCCAGGGTGAGAGATATATATTTAAAGTCACAACCCCCGGTATGCCCAAATATGGGAGGAAGATCACTACTTCCATTCTCTGTCCTTCGGCTCGTCACAAGAGACCATCCAGGCAGAAACCCAATATTTTTACTGTTGCCTTTTTGTTACATTTTGTTGTATTTGTGCCTTTATTTATTTATCAGCACAAATACATATACATATACATATACATATACATATACATATACATATACATATACATATACATATACATATACATATACATATACATATACATATACATATACATATACATATACATATACATATACATATATATATATATATATATATATATATATACACACACACACACACACACACTACACACACATATATATATATATATTTTCTTATATATATATATGTTTATATTCCTTATAATTTAACAATTCCTTGTTAAACCATTTAAAGTGCACCTCATACCAAATACAAAGCATGGAAAGACTTCTATATCAGAAGATTTATTTTTTTTATTATTATCCTAATTTTCCGCTTCAAAAGCCTTTCCAAAATGAATCTAGATTCTCCAAGGCAGGCACACCGCTGCTGAAATTTAGAAGATAAGACTGCATTTTACCTTGCAGGTGCTGCTGCCCTCACAGAAGCACATAATTGATACAGGGTGAATAAAAGTCCTCTTTCTCTCTTTCTCTAGCAGCTTATCTTTTCTTTTGATGAAATAGCAGAGCTCTGGGGGTGTCCCTCTAGCTGTGTCAAGTTATAAACCTACACAGCATGCTTGCCGCAACCATTTAGAATGGTTACCTGTAGACTATCTGCTCTTACTACCAATTCAATCCATGTCTGCCCCACTGCTGTTCTCTCACTATGTTCCTACATTCAGAAACTATTGCTGTCTCAGCGGGGAGCTTTTCCCATCGCTGTAATAGTTCTGTGCTCCAATGCGGTGATTAAATAGCATCAGAAATATTTCTGAGTCTCACCATTACTTTCACATGTAGAGTTATTGCCAGTGAGATTTTACCAAGAAACATTTGTTGCTTTGATGCCTAATAAAAGCATCATGGTACCTAAATGCAAGAATGGCAAGGATATAGGTGGCATTGTTCGCCCACCTCTTCTCTGCACATGAATTCTCCTAACAGTGCAATAAGTAACTCAATGCCTATTTATCACAATGCACTGATGGGGGACTGATAGGGTTCAAGAGCCAAAGCCAGCACTGTTAGGAAATTCAGGACACAAGGTGTCTGCGATCTTTCTTTTCAACAAGGATTATTTTATGAGCATTTATTACACACAAGCACTATACAGATGATACAGATGACTATTCATGTGGATATGCATCTAATAAATTTTATTTTATTAGCTTCCTACTGCTTAAAGGAGGGATATGGTGGCTCAATGGCTAAGATGCTGAGCTTGTCGATCAGAAAGGTTGGCAGTTTGGTGGTTCGACTTCCTAGTGCCATGTAATGGAGTGAGCCCCCATTACTTGTCCCAGCTTCTGCCAACCTAGCAGTTCGAAAGCATGTAAAAAGTGCAAGTAGAAAAATAGGAACCACCTTTGGTGGGAAGGACAGTGTTCCATGCACCTTCGGCATTTAGTTGTGCCAGCCACATGACCACGGAGATGTCTTTGGGCAGTGTTGGCTCTTCAGCTTTGAATGGAAATGATCACCACCCTAGAGTCAGGAACAACTAGCACATATATGTGAGGGAACCTTTACCTTTACTGCTTAAAGAGCTGGAGAAAATATTTTTTCCCAAATAAATCCTTAGCATTTATCTTCTTTTTACATGCAGAGTCAACCAAGTTTCAAATATTTTGGGTGTTTCGCCTCCTTAGGCATCACTCAGAGATCAAAAGGAGTTGGAATAAATTGCAATAAATTGATGGTTGTTTTTCTTTGAAAAACTGAAAGATATAACACTGCTTTAACAACATGGTCAGCCAACTTTCTTATCTCATCTCCATTTCTCATTTTAACAATATCTTCAAAATTGTATCTATACTGTAGTCCTAAAGTAATTTTTTCATGCTTAATTGTCAACCATCCTTCAAATTCTTATTTCATATCCTTCCATCCAAATTCAAATTTCCTGTAGTTCTTTATCAAACCATTCCACATATATGGCTTTAAAGGTCAAAACCACAACCTTGAATTGAATGCAGAAGCAATTGATAGCCGAGAGAGTCCAACTCAAAGAACACAGGTGTGATGTCTGCAATCGGTTCACCCACATAACACCTATCCTCCGCGAGCTGCGCTGGCTACCTGTCGAGCTCCGGATGCGCTTCAAGGTGTTACTAGTCACCCATAAAGCCCTACATGGTAGTGGATCTGGATACTTGAGAGACCGCCTTCTGCCAATTACCTCCCTGCGACCAATAAGATCACATAGATTAGGCCTCCTCCGTATTCCATCGGCCAGCCAATGCCGGCTGGCAACTACAAGGAGGAGGGCCTTCTCAGTAGTAGCCCCGACCCTTTGGAACGAGCTCCCCGTAGAGATTCGTACCCTCTCCACCGTCCAGGCCTTCCGCACAGCCCTTAAGAACTGGCTAGCCCATCAGGCCTGGGGACAAGGATAGCCGCCCCTCCCGAATGATGAATGTATGTTGCTTTACTATTTTATTATATGTTCTATGTCAATGTCTGTATTCCCCCTCCCTGATTTTATGTGAGCTGCCCTGAGTCCCCTCAGGGAAAAGGGCGGCCTACAAATATTAATAAAATCCAAAAATCCAAAATCCAAATCTTAGGGAACACATAATCAAGTGCATTGCCAACCTCTGCACCAATTGAAGGTTGGATGCTCTTCAAGGACAATCCCATGTACAGTACATTATAATAGCCCATGACTAACTGTAAATAGAACTATATGGTTCCAGGAAAAAGGTGCAACTGGTAGGAAACACAAAGCTATGCAAAGACTCTCCTAGCCACAATCAGCGCGTGTTCCTCAAGTAGGAGTTAAGATTCTAAGACTCCTAAATGTTGCTGGTCTGTCTGGAATAGTGCAACCCAGATAGTCCCATATCCAGAAGGCCGAAAACCCAGAGCCACTCACTATTACAAGATTCTGTTGTTCCCTATCCAAAGTAGCCTTCAGGTACTGGGACAAAACATCAATGACATCAATTAATTTGCCTGATGATGGTACTGTGCCCATGGCAGAGGTGGGTTCCTATAAGTTCGCACCTATTCGGTAGAACCGGTTTGTCAAATCTACCGAACCGGATAGAAGAGGTTCCACCAGTGGACCCATAAAGCAGGCCACACCTACAGAAGAGGTTCCAAAATTTTTTGAAACCCACCACTGGTCCTTGGATATGATTATTCTACACTATCATGCTCATATTTTTAAAACTCAGTGCCTCTGTGAAAGGTAAGGATGACTACTGCATTTGTGGTGCAATCAGAACATTGCGTGTGTTGAAGTTGTTTAATGCAAACCAAAGATGCCTTTTAAAAAACAAGTTTACATCATATTCTTATGCATGCCAGTGCTGTGTGTGAGGTAATTTAAGGTGGTTCTGACAAGTGTCATCGGCATCTTCATATCCGGTCACATGGGCGGCAAGCCACTCCCATCCGGTCACATGGGTGGCAAGCCACTCCCACAAAGGAGGCCACACCCACAGAGTAGGTTTGAACAATTTTTGAAACCCACCACTGGCCCATGGCAACAAATGATCTCACTCAGAGGCTTCATTTAGATTTTTAATAGGAGTGGGCAGAACCCTGAACACTGCAGAACCTCATACAGTAGTGGCTGATGGTGGGATGACTCACTCCCAATGAACAACAAATGGTAGCAGCTTCACAGAAAGAAAGAGAAGCAGCATAATACCGGGCTGTGGCTTCCACTCCATGGAACTGACCCAGAAGGATGTCATGGTCCATGGCATTGAAGGCCACCAAAAGGTGAATTAGAACAAGGACATATGGACTATCTTTGTTCTGCTCCTGCCAGAGATCATCCAAAAGTTCAATCAATGTCATTTCCATCCCATACCCAGACCTGAATCCTGACGGGAAAGGGGTCCAGATTATGCACTTCATCCATCTATTACTCTCACACCCACAGCATACAGTTCTGGAAGAAGGATACTAGACAAGTTGAATCTTTGGGCATGCTCCAAAAATTCTGTAGTGAAATCTACGCACTTAAAAAGGTAGTTTTGATTTTTTTTTCTAATCAATAAATAAACAATGGCATTAATTTATTAATAAATCAATTAAGATAATTCTCTGCGGCAGAAGATTCTAAATAGAAAAAATATTTTCTAGTGGCAAAGAAATGACAAAAATCAGGAAGAAGAATGTGACCTAGATATACAGAATGGATAATCTCAAGGTCAAGGGGAAAAAAAGCAGCAGCAGCAGAAACAGGGATATCACTTACTATAGTACAAGAGAGCTATTTCTATACAATGTCAGAACAATACTTTGATTAAAACCAGTCATGGGTATTGTTGTGTGAGAAGTGATTTCAGAGATGATACAAGACTACTTTCCCAAACACTTTTCACAGAGAGGGAGTTAGAAAGTGATGTTAGTAAGATAAATGGCCAGCAAGGTCAGAAGAGTTTTCAGGGAAGTAATTCTGGATACTGCATCTCACCCTATGCCTTGAAAAAAAAATCTATGTGTCTGGAAATGTTGCAATGTTTAAAATACGGAAAATTGTCCTACCAGAAAGATTATTGAATATATACCGAACTGCAGTGGCACAGTGGCTAGAATGCAGTACTGCAGGGTACTTCTAATGACTGCCAACCGCCTGCAATTTTGCAGTTCGAATCTCACCAGGTTCAAGATTAAATCAGCCTTCCATCCTTCTGAAGTTGGTAAAATGAGGACTCAGGTTGTTGAAGGCAATATTCTCACTTTGTAAAATATTTTTATAAGACTGTAAAGACTGTGAAGCAGCGTATACTTCTTAGTGCTATTGATATATTGCAGTGAGAATATATTTGGATTAAAAGAAATAACAGTGCTAACAGTTGAATCCTGATGACTGGGATGTTCAAACTGCTTCAATTTTGAGAAAAGATATAGAAAAGTGAAAACAAAATCCATAAGAATGCAAAGTTCTGGAATTAAAAAAGTCATTTATTTTTAAAACAATATCTATGTCTCATATTTTGTTTAGAAGGTACCAGTAGGAATTATAGTTAATTGGTTCCTGTAATATTATGTACTATTTGGGTCAGCACAGAACACTAAATATATATGTATATATAGGCATATAAATGAAATAAATTCAATTCAACACTAAGGACGCTGAAGAATTAAAGTGCAGCAAAGAAGAGAAATGGCTGGGAAGCTAAATCTTATAAAGAATGGTTAAAGGCTGTCTATACGCTAAGGAAGAGAGAACTGAAGAGAGACATGATAGCAGTCTTTCAATACTTGATGGGCTATTACAGGAAAGAGCCCACGGATTTATTCTCCATGGTGACTGAGGCTAGGATAAGAAATAATGGATTGAAGTTTAGAAAAATCTTAACCTGAAATAAAGAGAACTTTTTCTGACCATGATGGCTATTAAGCAATTGAATAAGTGCCTCCTTGAGTCATGGATGTTCCATCACTGGAGGTTTACAAGTAAAAGTTGACAACCATTTCTCTGGAATACTGTAAGAATTCCTGCCCTTATTTAGACCAGAAGGTTTTTTAAAAAAAAATCCCTTCCAATTCTATGATTCAATTATTTGGTAAGCCAATTACAAATGTAAGAGGCCCAGGAATGCTCCAAAGTATAAGATACACCTAGCTTTTGGTGAGGAAAACAAGAAAAAAAAAATCTACCTCTGCCTCCCAGCAGTTTGCCTCCTTGTAGCAAACAGAAGACAGCCTGATTACCACAAGAAGCTGATTGTCAGTTCGATCGGCTTCCCCACAATCAGCTGTTTCGGGCTGCAGGGATTGCTCTAGCCTCTTGCTGTTTCTGCATACCCCATTTTCAGCTCCTAATAAGCAAAAGTTCATTAATGATAAGTCCATGGTGATCTCTGAGCATGGTTGTTTTCTTGCAGATGTTTCATTCCCTGGTTTGAGTAATAAAACATGTGCAAGAAACAATTAAGCTTTAGAGGGAACCAAGGACCTCTCAAGGACCAAGGACCCAGACTGTGGGGGCAATATGCTGACTCTGTAAAACCGCTTAGATGGGCTGAAAGCCCTATGAAGCGGTATATAAGTCTAACTGCTATTGCTATTTCAACCCTTAGGTACAAATATTCTCCTTTAAAGTCCATTAAGGGTTAACAGAGATAATAATACATCTAATTTAAGGTTAATAAAATAAATCAACTTTACATTCTTTCCTTATACCTTTAAAAATCTTGGTCTTTAATCCCTTCAAATAATATCCTAGAAATTGATTCCTTTTATTTTATTTTTTATATCTTCCTTCTGAAAAAAACTTTTATACCATTAACAGGTCTCTTTTACAAATCCAATACAGGAATGTTATCCAAGTCACTTTTCTGCTTTGTTATTTGTATGTTCTTTTCATTACTGAGACATCAGCTACTTTCATTTGTATTTTCAATGTAACATCTTTTTACACATCATTCTAGTAACTTGTCATTTTAAGTCCACTTTCAAATCAATTTCAGTTTTGTCTTGCAGTGTGTATTCCTGTTCTGTATTGTCTTTTAATCACAGCCTATTTATAATGGTAGACATTTTTAAAATTGTCTTCTGGGTCTATTATTCAAAAAATATCCTTCAATATATTGAAGTATTTTGCTCTATTCTCTGATTTAAATAATAATTGTAATCTTTAGTTTCTTCTGGTTCCTTTTGGAGTTCATTCTTCTAAGTCCCAGTATCATTTTTAAAGAATTCAAAACAGCAACATTTTGACACTGAAAGAATTCTTCAATTAATCCCAAAATCTTATTTCAAATACACATGGACATTAAGTCAATTTGCAACTTTCTAAAATCAACATTCTAACCAGTATCAGTTTACTACTGGTTTGCTGCATGTGCATGCACAATTGAATTTACCAAGGCACATGTGGAATACTGCATTCAGTTCTGGTCTCCACAATGTAGAAAAGATGTGGAGACTCTGGAAAGAGTGCAGAGAAGAGCAACAGAGATGATTAGGGGACTGGAGACTAAAACATATGAAGAAAGGTTGCAGGAACTGGGTATGTCTAGTTTAATGAAAAGAAGGACTAGGGGAAACATGATAGTAGTGTTCCAATATCTCAGGGGTTGCCACAAAGAAGAGGGAGTCAAACTATTCTCCAAAGCACCTGAGGGTAGAACAAGAAGCAATGGGTGAAAACTAATCAAGGAGAGAAGCAACTTAAAACTGATGAGAAATTTCCTGACAGTTAGAACAATTAATCAGTGGAACAGCTTGTCTCCAGAAGTTGTGAATGCCCCAACACTGGAAGTCTTTAAGAAGATGTTGGATAGCCATTTGTCTGGAACACTGTAGGGTTTCCTGCTTAGGCAGGGGGTTGGATTAGAAGACCTCCAAGGTCCCTTCCAATTCTGCTATTGTATTGTATTATATTGAATGAACAGTATTCAATAAAAAAGGAAAACAGCTGAGGAACAACAATTCAATCTGCTGGCCAGATCAGCTGGACTTCAGAGGCTGGAATAAAGGTAAGTATAACCAGGGGCAGGTGGGCGGGTGGGCCCACTTTCAAAGAAACAGAGAACCGGTTCACTCTCTATTTGAAGGCAGCACTACTAGTTCAGGAGAACCGGTCTGAACTGGTAGGAGCCCACCACTGATTCTGACCATCCTTTTGCTGTTTATAATTGATGCGATTGAGCAATTGGAAAAGGTAAAGGGCATTAAAGAGTAATTTTCTAATTTTCTAAATATGTTTTATACCAATACTATTTTTTTAGTTATGTATTTATAAGAATTGAATCTTTGCCTCCAAAATTAAGAAACAGGAAGTGTTTGATACATTATTGATTTGAAGGCATTTTGTAGCTATGAAGCTATGAGAAAGAGGCTTTATTTGCTTTGTTTTTTGTCAGGAAATTATCATGAAACTTTAACACTGAAATTTGGCAGTATGCTTATGAATGCTAACAGTGTGATTCTGGAAGACTGCATGTGATTCATGGAAAATGGATTCCCTGCTCCAGTGCTACAGCTTTGGAAGCAAAGGATACTTTCGTTGACCATTTCAAATTCGATCCTAGAATTTATCTCTGAGAAAGATAATTTTCTCCTTCTCTTGGACACGAACAATTATTATGATCTTTCCAATTCTCCTTCAGTTTTCTCTCCTGAAGATTTCAACATTTGTAATGTAATTTATGTACACAAAAGGAATAATCCTGTTTTCAAATTTTGGTGAGAGAGTTGTGAAATTCCAAGATTATGTTGGATTGCAATTTGCAACTCTTAATGTTCTTAATGATCATTGACCTTGTTGATCAAAAATGTCAGGGAGTGAAGTCCAAAAAAATCTAAAACTTTACAGATGTCTTAATACTCAGTTCAAATCATCGTTTCATAAAAGTAGTAACTGGAAAATGAAATGGAAATTAAAGGGTGAAATTCTAAGATTATAACATGAATTATAGACTGAAGCATAGAAATTGTACTTCTGGGTGATTCATTAAGGAACAATACATTAAAAACTAGCATAGAAATTAGGTTGAATGAAAGAAATCAGCAACAACACAAACAGGTTATAAAAAAAGGCTCTTTGAAAAATGTTGGAGGTATATAGCATAATCTGAACTTTGAAAGTAGATACCATTGACAGATGTTTGGGTTACAAGTGTTTCTATATGATCTTGGTTTATTTGCAAGGCTTTGATTTGTTAGCAAACTGTATTCAAGGAAATGGTACAGCAGAGGACAGAAGTCATAGTTTTATCTGACTCATTGGGACAATAAAAAAATACTTCCCTGTCAGGCAGCCAACCTTTACTTCTTAAATGTAATTACATTTACACCTTTAGTTGGATTCAGTAGCTCACAGAACAAAAGAATTCATGAGTCATGCATATATCCCTGCTTAACAAAATAGCTCTTTTTACACTTGAAGTGCTAAAGGAACAGAAAAAACGGCAGCAAATGAGTCAAATCAAGAAGTTCAGTCATGTTCAGAATTTACACCTTAGGGCATACACAGGGAACTAGAATATTAGCTTTTATAGAAGCCTTACTTCATTGTTACTGCCATTGTTTATATCTGCACCGAAGCAGCTTATCTACTCAAGAGGAGTTCTTGTCTTCCTGTGAAAGGACTGACTTCTAGAGAAAGAATTATTATAGAACGTCTGGTGTAGCTTTTGACAGCACAGAGCTTCAAGCACAAGATTGAAGCCCTCCAATATTATTCTACCTTCTGGCCTGAATCATAATCACTTGGATAGTTGGATAGGATGCTTGCATGCCTGGATCACTGCTATTTCATATGCTCTGGATTAGATGCTTCTCTCCTGACCTTTGCTTCAGTTCCCAGCTGTTACTGAATGGGAGTGGGCTGCAGCATCAACACCATTACCTCCTCCACCTACAACCTTATTTAACATAACACCAGTTGGTGTCACTACTGCTGCCCCAAGATGACAAGGGATGACATTAAAATTACTGTATCTTTTGGAGTATAAGACACACCTTTTTACTCCAAAAAAGAGGGTGAAAATCTGGGTGTGTCTTATACTCTGAATGTAGCCACCTGAGTGATCTGAAAAAGGAGCAGGTGAAGTGGGCGCTGCAGAGATCATGATGGCTGCAAAGGAGGTTTCGTTTTCAAAGTTCCCGCTCAGCTGGGCTCCCGGGAGGGCTTAGACCCGGGATAACAAACGTACAGCACACAAGGCATTGCCCTGTCAGTTGGCCTGTGTGCATGCGCGCGCTGGCCAGCTGAGTTCAGCCTTTTTTAAAGCCATTTTTCACCTTCCCCAGACTCCAGAGGCTTTATAGGAACCTGGGAAAGGAGAAAAGAGCCTCCCCAGTCTCCCCACACACACATCCCGGGGCCCTCTGGAGGCTTCAGGAGCTTCCCTGAAGCCTCCGGAGCACAAAAAACCTGGCCCTATGGGCAAACCAGAAGTTCGGTAATGGACTTCCAGTTTGCTCTTAGGGTCAGTTTAAGCCCTCCGGAGGCTTCAGGCACCTTCAGGAGGCTTCCCTGAAGTCTCCAGAGAGCTTAAACCGACCCTACGAGCAAACCGGAAGTGATTTCCAGTTTGCTTGAAAGGGCATTTTTTGCCCTTCGGAGGCTTCAGGACCTTTGGGGGGCAGGGGAGTCCCATTCTAGATTTTTAACTTCCCAATCTAGCGTTCTCCACCCTCCACCCAAATCTCTCCGGATCTGCTTATTGCTATTGCTGCTGTTGCACCCAGCTACAATATCTCTTTGCTGCATGACAGATCCGGGCAGATTGGGGGTGGGGGTGGAGGAAGGGAAGAGAAACAATCTCCTCATCACAAAGTCTTTTCTCAAGATGCTAGATCTTCACTTTCTCTCCGGGAAAATCTATTGGCATTGTTGGGATCTTGGCTAGTGGAAGAAGTGCAGAATGGAAAGGAAACTTCAGAATGCAGGAATGCCAGGTCAGGAGTCTCCCTGCAGCCTGGGACCTGCTTTTGCCCTGAGACTAAGGAAGCGGGGTGGCCAAGAAGGCTGTGAACAAGCCTGGTTGTTCAAGGAGGCAGCCTTGGTTTGTTTTGTTGGTTAGTTTGGTAGGTTTATTAGATTTATATGCCGCCCTTCTCCCAAGGACTCAGGGCGGCATACAACATTAAAAGAAACACATACAAATACAAAAGTTAAAAAAAAATTAAATAGAATATCCCAAATAAACCCAATTAGAATTGACAATAACAGGCGCTCCCACAGAGAAGGGTCTCCCCCTGGGGGTCACTAGCCGACACTGTCTGGCCAACGGCACCCTGAGGAGGCCAACTCTGTGGGATCACACTGGACAGTGGGAGGCTACCAGTGGCAGTAGGTGGTCTCACAGGTACCCTGGGCCTAAGCCATGGAGCGCTTTAAAGGTCATAATTAGTACCTTGAATTGCTCCCAGAAGACAACTGGCAACCACTGAAGGCCACCTAAAAGGAGTGTAACGTGGGAGCACCTAGGTGCCCCCATGATAACCCACGCAGCCGCATTCTGGACCAGTTGAAGCCTCCGGGTGCTCTTCAAGGGCAGCCCCATGTAGAGAGCATTACAGAAGTCCAGGCGAGAAAGGATGAGGGCATGAGTGACTGTGTACAGAGCATCCATATCCAGGAAGGGGTGCAACTGACCTACCAGGCGAACCTGGTAAAAGCCCCCCCCCCCCGGTCACGGCCATCAGGTGTTCTTCTAAACTAAGCCATGTATCCAGGAGGATGCCCAGATTGCGGGCCCGCTCTGAGGAGGCTAAAATTTCTGCCCCTATCATCAAAGATGGGACAAAATGCACAAATTGGGATGACAGAAACCACAGCCACTCAGTCTTGGAGGGATTGAGCTTGAGCTTGTTCCTCCCCATCCAGATCCGCACAGCCTTCAGGCATCGGGACATCATGTCGAGGGCGTTGTTTGGATGGTTTGGGGTAGAGATGAAAAGTTGGGTATCATCAGCATATTGATGATAACATACCCCAAAACCACTGATGATCTCACCCAGTGGTTTCATATATATGTTGAACAGGAGGGGTGAGAGAACGACCCCTGGGGCACCCCACAAGTGACACACCTCGGGGTTGAACCCTGCCCTCCAGTCAACACAAACTGTGACTGATCCGACAGGTAGGAGGAGAACCACTGTAAAACGGTGCCCCCCACTCCCATCCCCCCGAGTCATCTCAGTAGGATACCATAGTCAATGGTATCAAAAGCTGCTGAGAGGTCTAATAGGACCAGAGGAGCAGCCCCTGTCCCTGGCCCACCAGACATCATCGACCAATGCGACCAATGCCATCTCTGTGCTGTATCCGGGCCTGAAACCCGACTGAAATGGATCCAGGTAGACAGCTTCATCCAGGGACTGGGGAAGCTGACATGCTACCACACTCTCAACAACCTTCGCTACAAAGCGAAGGTTGGAGACCGGACGATAGTTGGCTAAAGAAGCTGGGTCCAGGGAAGGCTTCTTAAGAAGGGGCCTCACCACTGCCTCCTTCAAGGCGGTGGGAAAGAACCCCTCTCTCAACAAGTGTTAGTAATCGCCTGGAGCCAGCCTCGTGTCACCTCCCAGGAAGCCGAGACTAACCAAGAGGGACACGGGTCCAGCACACAAGTGGCAGCACTGAGTCTCCCCATAATCCTGTCCATGCCCTCGGGGATCACAGGATAAAACTCATTCCAGATGGTCTCCACAAGATTCATCCCCGTTGACTCGCCCGAATCTACCCAGTCAGAGTCCAAGCCTGTCTGGATCTGAGCAATTTTATCCTGCAGTTACTGAACAAATTCTTCAGCCCTACCCTGCAAGGGGTCTTTCCCAGCTCCTTGGTTAAGAGCGGGTCACCCTAAACAGGGTGGCTGGGCAGTTATCTGCAGACACATAAGAGGGGGAAAATGTTGCAGTTTTGCCGCTTTTATCGCCACTAAATAGGATTTAATATGAATTCTTACTAGTGTTCAATCAGATTCGGACCGGCTGGCCCTCCAACCACTTTCTAGGTGTCTTTTCCGGTGTTTCATTTCCCGGAGCTCCTCGGTAAACCAGGGAGCTACCCAGGATCGACACTGGATCAGAGGCTGCAAAGGCACAACATGATCCAAAGCCCCAGTGGCCGCCCTATCCCAGGCTTCCACTAGGGCTTTGGTTGAGTTGTGAGTAAGGGATTCAGGAAAAGTCCCAAGCTCCATCAGGAACCTTTCAGGGTCCATCAGGCACCTGGGGTGGAACCATCTAGTCGGTTCCACCTCCCTGCAGTGAGGGGTAGCAGTATGGAAGTCAAGCCTGATGAGGAAATGATCCGACCATGACAAGGGTTGGATAGAAATATCCCCTAAATCTAGATCATTCATCGACTGCCCAGAGACAAAAATCAGGTCGAGCGTACACCCCCATTATGGGTGGGGTCTTGAATTAACTGAGTTAGGTCCATAGCCATCATGGAAGCCATGAACTCCCGAGCTGACTCGGATGTCTCACCAATGGAAGGCAGATTGAAATCCCCCAGCATCATAAGCCTGGGGAAATCAACCGCCAATCTAGCTAACACATCCAGCAGCTCCAGCAGGGCCGATGAAACGTAGCAGGGAGACAGGTACATAACAAAAAGGCCCACCTGAACTCCAAAGCCCCATTTCACAAAGAGGGACTCACACCCGCCTATCTGAGACACAGTGACCTCCTGAGGTCTGAGACTTTCCCTAATAACCAGCGCCACCCCCCCTGCCCTGGGCTCTCAGCTGGTGAAACGCCCGGAAGCCTGGTGGACATAATTCACTAAGGGGAGCATCCCCCTCATGGCCCAACCAGGTCTCCGTAATGCACACCAGGTCCGCTCTACCCTCTTGTATGAGGTCGTAAATGAGGAGAGCCTTATGTACCATGGACCTGGCATTAAGCAACACCAGCCGAAGACCAGGGTCCTGTAATCCTGAGCACCCAGGGGTGTGAGAAGGGTGATGAGGGTCAGAACGCGTGATTGCTCTTAAACAGCAGATCCACGTCCCCTGAACATAATTTGGCCCTCGGCCTCCACCATATCTGCCTCTCCCACAAACAATAGACATGGTGAATCCCCCAATATAATGGTTTAATGTCTCCCCCAGAATCCCAACACTTCCCAGCACTCCCGACCCATGGCCATTAGTTAGCTCTGGCCTGTGCCCTGGCAGACTCCCCCCCCAAGCCTGTCTGAGTAATCTGTATCAACCCCCAGCCCCCCCTTAAAATTTGATTAAAAAACCCCTGTAAAAAATCCCTAAGAATGCCACCTCTCGGGATCCCAAGATCCGTCATTAAGCAAGCGTCTTGATAGGAGGCCATCCCCGGGAAAGGGGGAGTTCCTGAAGGGAATAAAGTTCTGTCACAGTATAGCATAGAGGAGAGTGCGGCATCAACCAAACGGGATGACATCACGGGGAGAAGGAACAAGGAGATGACATGTCCACTGGGGGGGGGGAGCCGACAGAGTTCAAGGGGGGTAGCGGGAAGCTGCTGCTGGGCACACCCACGCCAGCTGCAGAGATCCCAAGCTGTGCGACCTGCCGCTGCTGCCACTGAGCACACCCACGCCAGCCAGGTTGTTTCCTTTGGGCTTCTCTTTTGCCGCTCAGGTGCCATTTCAGCAGCCCCCATGTGTCTTTCCTTCCTCACTGAAAAGAAGAAGCGAGCCAACTGCCGCTCCTTGGGTCAAGCGGCTCCATGTCGCTAGTCAGAGGGAAGGGGGGACAAAATAGAGTGCAGAGAGAGATATGTTTAGTCCTGCCCTGCCATGGGAAGGGTAGAGAAAAGTAGGTTTGAGATTGATAAAAGCCTTACTCTTTAGGAAGATTGAGCCCCCATGTGTCACGTTTTTGCCCTGCCCCCCAAAAACCAGAGTACAGAGTATTCCTGGGGGCCGGGGAGGGCAAAACCTTTAAAAGAAAAATTTACCCCTTCAAAATCTTGGTGCGTCTTATACTCTGGTACATCTTATATGAGATGTTACGAAAAATATGGTAACTTATCTTTCAGCAGTTGTCTTTCATCTCTCTTGAGCAGGAAACATACAATGTTATTGATGTATGTACCTAGCTGATCCTAAAGTTAAAAAAAAGGAAAAACTGTTATAATAGAATCGGATTGTAGAGGTTTCCTCAGAACAAAGCAGCAATCAGATGTTTACCTCCAGTTACCAACACTCAGCATAAGCACCAGTTCAGTGCTGAGTCCCATGTTCCACAACAGCAATTTCTTCCTCTGTAATTCATGCTCCAGTTAGTCTACAATGCAATTAGCTCCAGAATGGCTCCCCTAGGGTGCCACATGCTCCTTAAATGTCTCCTTCTTTCACTCAAATTACAGTCTGTTGAATAAATGAATATCAGGAGGGGTATGACCAGTCCCTCCTGTTGTACTGGTACATGTCATTTCAAAATACATCCCAATTGCAAAAGGCAAGAAAACTTACAATCACAGCAGCTAAACTGAATGGAACGCTTGAACCACCTCTACTTGGTATAGCCGTATTAAGAATTTATTAAAAAGCACCAGAACCACATATAATCACCTCAATATGCATGAAATGGTTTATGGCCCAAATGTTTTGCATATCTCTAATATGATTCAAAATTTAAGCAGGATTCAAAGTAGCTCAAAAAGAAAACACAAAGCAAAAATGTCCATGTAATTACAAGGCTTCATTAAATCCTAATCTCTATATTTACTAGTTAACTGTGTTAAATAAACCATTTCATTTTATTAGCAAAGCATGTTGTAAAAATTACATCCCTATTAAGAATATTTCCTTCACCCTAAGTGAGTTGAATAGCTTGGTTGGTGTACTTCAAATAGCTTTTCCTTAAAGAAATACATCCATCAATTTTTTTTTCTAGTATTGGATTTTAAGAGTTATGTGTTGACTTCTCATATGGTACATGCTTATAGTAGCCTTTCATCAATACAGTATTGAAAATAAGTAGATCTTTTACAGAGATTACAATAATGAAGTGTTTGCTTGGAAAGAAGATAGTTTGAAAGGACAATTTATTTTTAGAAAGACTATTCTCCTTAATTCTTTACTACTTAGCTATGCACGTATGTGAAATAATCTGAATAGATGTTTTTCATGGTTTCTTATTCAGACTATCATGACACATAATTCTAATAATACATTTGCATTTTTGCATAATAAATGTAACAAGCACAACACAATACCAGAGCAGTTATCTTAATGCATATTTCTTTGTTCCCAAGTTATATTTATTTTTGTGAACAGATTGAAAACATTTTTCATATACCATATATTCAAAGCTATAAATGCTTTGAATAGAAAGAAACCATGTTAAAGCTAGGTAAAGTTTTCCTTTTTCCTGAGTTTGATGTTGAAATTACTTTGGAAGCATCAGCAATCCCAAATTGTAGGCCAAGACTTTGATCACTACATCAGATGACTTTCACTTATGGATCTCCATTTTTGGCAGCATTGGCACCAATACATCATGCCACTGGCAGAAACAATTATTAGGGTGTCATATGGCAGAATCATATTTCCCAAGTTTTGACATTTCCAATACAAAGAAATCAAATTGATTTGCCATTCATTCCTTCTGTCATTCTTGTTCATTGTGCCAAATTTATCCATGTCTGATGTTTATCTCTTTTGCAGGTTGAACAGGATGGAAAGAATTAATGTGAAAAAGAAAACTTTCAGGGAAGTTTAATTATAAATTGTTGAGCTTGTTGTGATAAATTTGAGATTTGGTTTTAAAATACTGATCTTGAAGCTGCAAATAATCCTCAACCAGATAGCTTTTGCAGTTAGGAACAAGTATTTCATGTGCATAAGTATTTCTTGCCTACATCATGACCTCTCAGAAAAGTCATCATAACAAAATATATGAGAAATCCATTTCAAGACAGGCAAGTTATGAGAATATTTAACCTCTTTCGTCCAACTTTCCATACTAGCTGTATTATTTGTTAGATTTATAGCCTGTCTCATTTCTCCAGGAGTTAAAGGTGAGCTATATAGCATTCCTTCCATCTTTCTTCTATAACAAAAGACTGTGTTTGGGCTGAAATATAGTGGCTAGCCTCTTACCTTCCATGCTGAAGACTGACAAATCTGGGTTTGTCTTTTCCTGATCTAACATCTTAAGCATTATATCACATTAGCTTAGTTTAGGTTTGTATTTATCCCAAATGTGACATTCGGAAGACTCTTGGTGAAAAGAGAAAATAGAATCATATAATCGGGGATTAGCTGCTGGGGGATCGCAGGGGTTGAGGAGAACCCCTAGATAAGATTCTGTGCAGTTCAGAGAACCCCCAAATCCCACACCTGGCTGGCCCAGCCCACCCTTTTCCTCCCCTCCCCTCCCAGGAGTTCTCACGTGGCCCATTTTGGATGCAGGTAAGTGGGGTGCACACAGAGGCTCAGGGAGGGCAACAAATGGGCCTACTGGAAATTCAGAAAGGCCAGAAATGGGCCTGTTTCTGGCTTCCAGAGGGCCTCTGGAGCATGAGGAAGCTGTTTTTGTCCTCCTGGAAGCTTGAGGAAAGCCTCCGGAACCCAGGGAAGGGCAAAAACACCACCACCCCCAATGATGCAGGAGGCTGATTAGGCCAAGCCTCCCATGGCCACACACACTCAGCAACTGGGCAGAGAACCCCTTGATAAAATTTTTGAAGCCCACCCCTGTATATATTCCTTTGTTAGTTTGGCCCACATATATAACATCAGTCTAGAACTCTTAGTGTGTTCTTTTCTTCTCTCACTGTGTGCAAAATTTAATGGTTCTACAAAAAGCTTCTTTTTAAAAAAAGGCTTATACTTCATTCTTAGTTAGTTCTTTTTGAAGCAACTTTTCTTTAAATGTGACCATTAAACTACCACTGAATAATATTTTATATATTTTGCCTTTTATCTAAAAATATCTAACAAAGCTCTGAAATCCACTCAAATGACTTCTGAAGTAGGACGATGAATGGTTTTTATTGTCATCCATTGTTTTTGATTGACAAGGTTCATAAATGAAAGCTCAGGAATCCTGCATAAATTTATTTGGGAAAGTTGAATATTTAAAAGAGTGCTAAGGCCAAATTGCATTAAACAGTTATATAGTAAAGCAAGATGCTGAAAAAAATATTGAGGGTTGTTTTAAATGTTATATCTTTATTGGTGCAATTATATAAACAACATAAAATGATATGCATTTAATTGTTTAAATATCAATATGATTGAAGGATTTTTTTTCCTGGAATTTCTTTTAAAATAACATTTGCTTTAAAATTTGATAGAAATGAATGAATATAATAGAACTATCTGTGACTGTTTATAAATATTACATTCAAGTTGATATAAATTTCCTTGTCCTCCCAAATATTTTCATTTCCCATATGAATGTAGTTTTCATCATATCACTCAGAAGGTTTTTACAATTTATTTATTTGTATACTGCTTTTATTATTTTTACAAATAACTCATGGTAGTAAATGTTTCCAAACACACTTTCCTCCTGCTATTTTTTCTCACAACAACCCTATGAGGCGAATTGGACTAAGAGAGACTGACTGGCCCAAAGTCATCTAGCTAGCTTTCATGGCTAAATGGGGACTGGAAATCACAGTCTCCCATTTTCTAGTCTGGTGCTTTAACCACTAAACCAAACTTTAAAATTAGAAAATATTTCTTATTATTAAATTATAAAATTTTGATGTGCAATGTATTCTCCCATAGTGGTATGGATTTAATGTAGCTGAATTATGATTGAATTAATTTCTATCTAAGGAAAAGGAGGATAAATATTTTGGACATTAATGGTGAATGAATGGAGACATTGTAAATCACATTTTCTATTTTATTTACAACTGAAAACACTTGTGAGTTGACGGAAGACAAATTCTTCTGAAAGTCATACTAGGCTTCATCACAAGTATGTTTTTCAAATGTTTAGCCTGATTTTTTAACATTAAAAAAATAATTGTAAAAGGAAGCTCTCTTGCTACATATCTCTTGCTACATATCAGAGATAGGGCACTGATCACTGAGAAATGTGAAGTGATAGAAGTTCAGAGACTGAAGTTTGTAATTCACATAAATATGTTATGAGATTTCAGTTTTATTGATGTGCCTTACTGATACAGATACTCCTATTTTATATATCACACATTAAACCCCACATTTGTATATATACTCTACACCCTCTCCCTAACCAACATTAACACCAAACGTTGTCTTGTGAATAATAAACATTTCAAAGATACCAAAAGAAAAAGTATCTACTTCATTTCATACAGAGAATTCATTCTTCATTTTTAACAAACGAACAAAGGCTCCTATGTAATGAATCATTCATGACAGAAATCATTTTTTATTTCTTTCAGACTTTCAGACTACATTAAAAAGCCCAGTATAGTATTTTGTTAAAATGTCCTTGTTAAATGTTAAAATATCTAGAATTTCAGTGCAGCTTAGCAGGAGTCACAAATTTATAATATAGATGGTCATTCAGTCAGCCAAATGTTTAGACTTCATTTGCTGTTTTTATCCACCTATTGAGTCCTTCTCAAAGACCTGGGATAAGAAGATGTGGATTAAAGGTATGAAAGGTATTGTTGCAGGATGAAATCTGTTCCAAAAGCTGTCTTTTGCAATTGATGAATGATGACTTTGTCAATGCCAATGGTATTCAATAGTGCTCCAGATGTTTTGGGTACACACAGTGTAATCATCATCATCATCATCATCATCATCATCATCATCATCATCATCATCACATCATTTATCCTGACTCTCAGCTACTTTGGATAGCTCACAAATAAAAAAACATTAAAAAGGCAGTAAGACTTAAAAAAATAAAAGATGAAAAAGATGACAAGAATTGGATATGAATGAAAAAGAAACAAACCCACAAATATAAGGGAGCTTGCTTATCTTTATGAAAGACCTGGGTGAAGATCCAGATCTAAGTCTACTTCAAAACCCTACCATAATGGGATCATCCATATCTCGGGGATCTCATTCTAGACAGTGGATGCTGTTACAGAGAAGGCCCATTTCCTGACTCCTGATAGCTACATTGAGGAGCCAGGCAATGCCTCAAGTAACCAGGCTCTATGCCATGAGGTGTTTTATATGTAACAACTAGTTCCTTGAAACATGCCTGGAAGCAAACTGGCATTTAGTGCAGCTGATGAAGCAGAAGTGTTATATGGGCATCCAGAGGCATGTCCATCACTGCACGCCCAGTTGAAGTTTTTCAAGGGGACCCCATAAAGAGCATGTTGCAGTAGTTAAGCTGTGAGTACTCAACCTAATATTGACATGAATATTGACATAATATTGACATGAAGCCACTGGGCAAGATCATCTATAATCATGGCATGCAGTTTCACCAGTATACTGATGTTACTCTGTTACACATCTCCTCCCTCAGCAACCAAGCAGTGTTGTCAAGTCTTTGCCATTCTTTCAATAATGCATGCATTTTTATCTTTCTTTCAATGCATTTCAATCTTCTTTCAATGCATGCATTTTTATCTTTCTGAGGGGTTTTCTCCATTTTGTCAGATTTCACTTTATTTCTTGGATTTATGTGTCACCCATCTTGTCTACAGGTGACTCTAGATAATTATTCTAAAAGCAATAAAATAATACATAAAGGAGTGTGAATTGAATGAATGAAATTTTTCCTCTGGGCCCCAAGACCTTTAAAACCTGGTTACCTCAACCCAGGCAAGATGAATTTGGCCTACCAAACCTAACAGAGAAAACATGCTCAGCATCTTTTTTTATTAAACAATACCATCTTGTTGATACCATCAGGCCTTCTAAATGGCAACATATACCCAGAGATTTTGATGGTCCTAGCCTTGTTATTCTTTCATAAGGTATTGAAAACCTAGCTGTACCAGGGGTGGGTTCCTGTACCAGTTGGTACTAGTTTGTTTCACATGTCCGCCACACTTAGCTCACACCTGCACAGTTGACTGTTAATTGTTAACACAGTTGACTGTTAATAAACATGCCGGCAGTGGCAGAAGAGACTGAGGAACCAGTTTGGGGGTTTGGCCAGCCTGGGTCGCTGATGGTTCTGTGACCCAGGCCGAAGCACCACTACACCACTAACCCACCTCTGGGCTGTACCCCAGGCATTTGGTAAAATGGGCAGATAATCTCTGTTGTTATTATAAGTGGGACTATTGTTTATTATTGTGCACCGGGGGAAGGTGTGGTATGAGATGGCTTTCTGTGTTTTAATCCTTGCTAACTGCCCAGAGTAACTTGTATGAGATGTGCAACTATATCAATCAATCAATTAGATAAAAGCATGAGGTACCAATAATTCATCTGCCTATAACATTTAACATTTACAATGATCCTGGTTTAGTTGTTGGGCAGCCAATCCAAAATTCCAACTGAGAAGATTTCACTTTTGATTATGCTTTCTAGAATTTTCTACAAGAAAATCATTAAGTTATAAATGAAGACATGGATATATATTCCTGTATTTTTTTATTCCTTTACTGTCATTATAAATTTTCCCATTGTTTGCAAAATGCCACACTAGTTTGATGGCATAGAGTATGACCAAGCAAGCTTAACTTTATTTCACTCTACAATCTTTTCCTGCTTTTCTGACCACAGAATTTCCTGAAACCAGAGAAAGGGGGAGGGAGGGAAGGGAGAGAGAGAGAGAGAGACTTGGGGAATAAGAA
The DNA here is from genome assembly GCF_051295495.1 of Thamnophis sirtalis. NCBI lineage: Eukaryota > Metazoa > Chordata > Lepidosauria > Squamata > Natricidae > Thamnophis > Thamnophis sirtalis. Next base: position 39,891,383 of record NW_028261385.1, on the reverse strand, counting down.
AATATCTTATGATCTCTAGGACAATTTTCAGGACCATGGATAATGGTCTAAAACTAATTAAGAATGATCCTTATGGATATGGGAAGCAACATAGTAAGCTTCTGTGTTTTCAGTTGGAAGCATTGAGATGGTACACCTCATTTTTCCACATCAAGGCAGCGCCTCTAAGGAGATCCCAGAAATCACTATCAAGCTAGCTTCATGAAGCAAAGTGGCATGACTTTTCACAGGCCAAATAATTAACTGATGGAATTTAGCTCTACAAATTGTAATAATGGATTGAGAACATTTTAAAGGAGGATTAGACAAATTGATAAAGCCCCAAATACTTTCATGTCAAGCCAGTGGGATTGCTAAAAGCAACAACCAGGCCACTGGGTGTAACAAGGTGCTGAACTGGATAATCCTTGATCTAATCTCATTAGCTATGCTCTGATGTTCATGCTAGGCATTATGTAGGAGCCTGGCCAGAGCACAGCAGTTGCCACAGGCAACACTATGTCAATGCTTTTCAGAAGGCAGCAAATTGTCACTTGTTGTTCTGCCATTTAGGATTGCTGCCCTGAGCACAAATATGTCCTGAGCTATAACTTCATAGCAGAGATTATTGGGTAGGATGGGATGGTGGAAGAATGATTCTTAGAGATGAAATGTTATATATGACCACACTAGTAAGTCATTACAAAATTAGTGGGCCAAATTTTAAGATTTCTCAGCCTTGAAATAACCATAACAGGAATACTAATAGTTCTCAGGAAATGATGGTAATTGGGAATGGAATCTCCATCATGAAGCAGTGCAGTTATAAAGCATGATGTCATGTTGCTGCATCACATAGTGATGGAAATGCTGGCTGTCCCCACTGCCATCATTAACTGAATCCCACTGGTCATTAGGTGAAAACCTACTTAATCCAAGCCATTCCAGGCTCTGTCCCTCCAATTCCAAACCTCAGTAAGATAAGGGATTGACTTATCTTCAATTCCTTTACCTGGCTTTCTGCCCCCCCCCCCTCAACATCTCTACCTTTTGACTAGCCTGCACAGGAGTACTTCTAAGTTGTGGTGACAGGTGCTGGCACCGTGGGAGAAATTCAGGCCTGGGGCGTTCAGAAGACTTAACAATCTTCCCCAGCCTTTCACTTCAGTCCCAGCAGCACTGTTAGGATCCCTCAATGCTCAGGAGCCTTGTGCCATAGACAAACACCATAACATAAATCCTGAGCCATCCCTGTACTCTGCTACACCCAGCTGTTCTTCATCATCTTCTTCAACCCACTGCTAATGAGGTGTGCCTGGCCAGGTCTATGCAAGGTAGCTGGCCTTTTTCCTGAAACATGCATGCATCGTTCTCAAAATTATAAAAATCCTTCTTGCCATACTTTGAGCTTTCCGAACCAGTGCACAAATACTGAAAATATTTTGGTGAAAATGAGTGTGACTTTATTTTAAGGATTAAAAATTCATTACTGCTGGTTCTATGGATGTGGTGTGGCTTGCTGGGTGTGGCTTGCTGGGTGTGGCTTGCTGGGTGTGGCTTGCTGGGTGTGGCTTGCTGGGCATGGCAGGGGAAGGATACTACAAAATCCCCATTACATCCTCACTCCTATGGGAAGGATAGTGCAAAATCCTCATTCCATCCTCACTCCTATGGGACGGATACTGCAAAATCTCCATTCCTTCCCCACTCCAGGGCAAGGTTACTGCAAACTTCCCATTACCTCCCTACCCCACTAACTTGCTTTACAGCTCTGTTCTCTGTGCAGAATAACAAAAGAAGACCCACCCGATCAGCTGGGATTCGGGAGGCAGCAAATAGATGGGGGCGGAGCCAGCCAGAGGTGATATTTGCTGGTTCTCTGAATGAATCAGCTGAATACCATCTCTGCTAATACTTTATTCCCAGTGCTATGGATGCTTCCACTGCTGCCGAGGAGTGTAGCTCTACAAGGTGACCAAAAGGTGACCAATCCCCTTTGGGGAAGGGAATAGATAAGGGAAGTTGAAGTGCCCCTGTGGTTGTAAGCATCCCAATTTTCATCATGTAACTGGAGGGGCACTGGAACAGTTGTAGCAAGTGTAAGTACAATTCATTCAGTACTGATATAATTTTTGAACAGTTGCTGAATAAATGATTAATCCAGAATTTTCTGTAATTATTTGGGCAGCTATATAGCTCAAATATAATTGTAATGTGCAATGTGCAATATCCAATATTTTTAATAAAAAAACTGTTGCAAACAACCTGGCCTTTTTTTTAAAAAAATATTGAAATAGGCGAATAGGCCTTTATGGGACCTTCAGATTAATTGCCTCCTGTTATTCTGTATGATATATAGGATGTTTGAAGCTCTTAAACATAATTTACATTTTTTTCTTTCTGCCCAAAACAAGATAGCTTTTTTAATTTAAAAGTGAAGCATATTAAATCATTGTCCAAAATGATAGGTTTACTCTCATAACAGGCTGTGCTGTGTTATTGGAAAACAATGGTAAGGTAGAAGAATTTGCAAAGCTTCAATAAAGCTTTGTTTTAGTGAAGGTTTTACTGTTTCATGGCTAATCCCACAACTCGATCAACTCAGTGAAACAACATAGTGCTGGGATAGTACATTGGGAGAGATCTCAGGGACTGATTGTCATTAGTTACTCTTCAATATATATCTGATCCTTGTGGTTCAAAAATCCATAGATGATTACAAAGACGAATGTATATACCAAAAACCGAATCTCTGTGCTTTGGTTCACAGATTATCTTTTATCATGTGAATCAAGCATACTTAAAGAATACAAAAACTGTTGTTCTGTCACAATGCACATTCATACAGTCTGAATTTATGTATGCTATATTATTTTGCAATTCAAGATTGCATTAGTAAAATTAAATGGAAAAATAGTCAAATGTCAATAATATGATTTTTCTTTATTCCCCCAAATTACGAAGAAAGTGAATAAAAGGCTCTTTTTGTCCCATTCTTACATTTAAACCGACCACAAATCCTGGCTAAATTTGGTTCATTCTGTTGACACTGGGTGAAGGGTTGAGTAAAGATGGAATAGGAACTGAGTTGCAAACTAACTTATTTGTTCCTTTATTTATTTAATCACACTCCAAAACTGAAATAAATATCTGATTTGGGTAGTTTTATAGAAAAGGGAATCTTTACTTCCTAGGGCCGTGCTCTTTTCTGTAATATCATAACATCGTCACATGGCCCTTCAGAAAGTTGACAAGTAGAGTTATATACTGGATTTTTCAAACTTTGCCTTCTACTTCTGTAAGAGAAAACTAAATAGACCAGTGCTGGGTGCCCAATTTTTTTGCTACTGGTTCGGGCACGCTCCCATGTGCGCACAATGCTTCTGTGCAGAAGAGTCTGGGCAGGTGGGTGGAGCCTCCCACCACCGCTACTACTGGTTCACCCGATCTGGGCTGAACTGGGAGCAACCCACCTCTGAAATTGACTCACATTATAATTTAAGCATAGTTTTTTTAAAAAAATCTAGTCAATAGTTGCAAATTTCATGTCCTTCCCGAAAATCTTGTCCCTCTTTTCAGAAAAGTTTTCCTTTTAACAGGTATGTTAGATTGTATTCTAGGATTTAAAATACAGATCCCTAGATACCTACCCTCTCTTCTTACATTAGAAATGTACTAAAAAGATGATTTTATGCATTACTTTGTGCCCTATATGTTAGCATTTCTACATTGTTTTGAATTTGAATCTGAGTTGTTCTCAAAGAGGATAACAATTGCAACAATACAATTTTTTTTAAAAAAACATCAGTTGAGTAAATACGATATCCCAAAATCACCAACACAAGCAAGATACAGTTTATTCCTCTTCGTGTTTATTTGATGTTGCTTTGGGATTTCACAGAGAAATGGCATATCTACAAAGATGTCTCTTTATACCTAACACTTTCCCTCCTAAAAACTGATGTAGGACTAGAATAATCCTTTTGTCACATTTCAGTTTAGGTGACACCATAATATCAGGAATTGCAGTAGCATGGGAATTGGTGAACAATGTGAAGAAAACATTTTTATATACTATATTGATGCCCCTGTATTGAATCTTTAAGGCCTAAAGGCTTAAAATACCCAGCACCAAAGCATCCATGGAGTAGGTTTAAAAAAGAGTCAAGATGATGGCTGTTCCTGTGAAATTGAAGCTCCATCCATTTTATGTGCATCATGGATGTAAAAAGGCATAGAGCTTCAATTGCATACAAAGCAATGAAGGAAAAAGAAGAAAAAAGTGGAAGGAAGAAGAAAGGAGAATGAAAAGCGAAGAAAAAAGAAGGAAGGAAGGAAGGAAGGAAGTATTGCCCAGTCACATCGGGCCATCACAGATGCCCCCAACATGCGTGAGGTCGAGCTGACTATAGGCACCCTGGCAAGACCGACTTTGCCCCCTCCCCAGAGGTCAAACAAAACCCTAATGTGGCCCTCAATGAAATTGAGTTTGACACTCCTGCTCTAGACTGATATTTCTCAAAATTTCACTTCTTTTCCCACTCTGGAGTTTCAAAATAATATACTTTAGAGTTTGGAGAATATTGTACAGTTCTTGAAGCATGTATCTCAAGACATTATTGAATAAATCAATAAATCAATAATGATGGATTCAGATTTGGTCTCAACTTGTTCTAGAGCAGTGTTTCTCAAGTCAACTTTAAAATGTATATACTGTATTTTTTTGGAGTATAAGATGCACCTTTCCCCCTCAAAAATCTGGGTGTGTTTTATACACCGAATACAGCATTTTTTGCCTCCTTAAACCCCGTCCTCTTTACCAAAATGGTCATGCAGAGCCTTTAGGAAGCTTTTAGAAGATCCTGGGGACTGGGAGGGCAAAAATGAGCAAAAAAGGCCCGTTTTTTGCTCAACTTTAATTCCACCCCCAGGACCACTCTATAAGCTTCCTAAAAGCTATCCATGCCCTTTTTTTACAAAAACCTTTTTTGCTCATTTTTGCCCCATCCCCCACCCCTACAAACACTCTGCAAGCCCCCTAAAGGCTATTCATGCCTTTTTTTGGGGGGGGAATGGGCCATTTTTGGAAGTTTGTAGAGTGCAAAAGCTTCTTTTTTATTTGCCTCTTCAAAACCTTGGTGTGTCTTATATTCGAGTGCATCTTATACTCTGAAAAATACAGTAATTCATTTCTCATAATTACCTGTACAGTGGTCTGTAATGGATGAGTCTCCATACTTTCTTTAGGCAAACTATTGCTCTATTTAATAAAATTTGCCATTCAAATTCCTCTTAATGTTCAGCATGAACCTCCTTTCTTTTAATTTTCACCTATTAGTCTTCCTCTCATTATCATTAGAAGCCATGCTGTTGACATCTTTTTAGATATAACTAGACAAGTGTTATTCAACCTTAGCAACTTCAGGTTTTCTAGAATTCAGCTGCAGAATTACCCAGCCAGCATGGGAGTTAATGTCCATACATATTAAAGTTGTTAAGATTGATAAACACTGCTCTGGAGGTCCTTACTTTATCTGAATATTCCTTAAAGTTCTCAATAGCTCCATTTCAGATTTATCCAAATCTAATGAACCCCTTAATTTTAAGGAATATTTTTCATGAGCATATTTGTTCTTTGGCCATTGCACAACTTCATGTTTCATTTAGTCTAAATGCTTTGGTTTATCTTTGGGATTTCCTGTCAGTAAAAGGAATTAAAATATTAATTAAGACCTTGAATTATCCCTTAAGAGTGCTTTTTTCCACTACAGAAGGCAATATTATATGCTGGCCATCATAAATTATAATTGCATGATTTGATTGCCTATTTTGTTCGCCTTGCCAAACAAATGAACAGTCAATGCCAATATCCAGCTGAGCTTATAAATATAATATTAAGTATAATGGTTTTGTTGGGATGCCTAATAGCT